>NC_133459.1:22942500-23245833 GCF_048565385.1 Saimiri boliviensis
ACTTACGAAATCCACAAAGGATTAACAGGCTGCTCTGATGCTTTTGGTAGAGTGAGAGAGAATTTGGTAATCTGTTAGAGATTATATTGCTGAGAACCTACTAGGGAAGACTATTTGTAAAATAGTAAGGATTATATATGTATCTAAGCCCCTATGGTAGACTTAAAAAATACTAATTTAAATGAGTTTTAGATTGGTTGATTTGTTGGTTGGTTGGTTTTGAAGTAACCTGTTTTTCTTCCTGTCATGTCTTTTTGCAGAATCCAGACTCCAAAATGATGCAAATCAACCTGACTGGATTTTTGAATGGAAAAAATGCTCGAGAATTTATGGGAGAACTGTGGCCCCTGCTGCTAAGTGCACAAGAAAACATCGCGGGAATCCCTTCTGCTTTCCTAGAGCTGAAGAAAGAAGAAATAAAACAAAGACAGGTAATAACCTTTTCTTTGTTGTAATGTTGATTTGAGAGTTGGCCAGGCTGCTGAGACACCTTAGGTTGTACATGACACAGTTAAGATCTTCATGTTGTTCTGCCTTGCTGTACTGTATTAAAACATTCAGTTTTGGTTCACTGCTCCTCTCTCCAACCAAACATTGAGCTTAGAATGTCATTTTCCTCACGAGGTCAAGAGATCAAGACCATCCTGGTCAACATGGTGAAACCTCGTCTTTACTAAAAATACAAAAAATTAGCTGGGCATGGTGGCGCGTGCCTGTAATCCCAGCTACTCAGGAGGCTGAGGCAGGAGAATTGCCTGAACCCAGGAGGCGGAGGTTGCGGTGAGCCGAGATCGCGCCATTGCACTCCAGCCTGGGTAACAAGAGTGAAACTCCGTCTCAAAAAAAAAAAAAAAAAAAGAATGTCATTTTCCCAGTCTGGTGGTTGGTAGATTTTTACAGATTCTTTTTTTGTTTTTTGTTTTCGTTTGTTTTTTTAATACGGAGTCTTTCTCTATCACCAGGCTGGAGTGCAGTGGTGTGATCTTGGCTCACTGGAACCTCCAACTCCCAGGTTCAAGTAATCGAACCTGAGTCAGCCTCCGGACTAGATGGGATTGCAGGCACATGCCACCAAGCCTGGCTAATTTTTGTATTGTTAGTAGAGACGGAGTTTCACCATGTTGGCTAGGATGGTCTCAATTTCTTGACCTTGTGATCTGCCCGCCTGGGCCTCCCAAAGTGCTCGGATTACAGGTGTGAGCCACTGAGCCCGGCCAATTTTTACATTTTTTTTTTTTTTTTGAGACGGAGTCTCAATCTATCACCCAGGCTGGAGTGCAGTGGCATGATCTCGGCTCACTGTGACCTTCACCTCCCAGATTCAAGCACTTCTCCTACTTCAGCCTCCCAAATACTGGGACTATAGGCATGTACCACTATGCCTGGCTAATTTTTTGTATTTTTGTTAGCGATGGGGTTTCACCGTGTTAGCCAGGATGGTCTCAAACTCCTGACCTCGTGATCCACCCACCTGGGCCTCCCAAAGTACTGGGATTACAGGCATGAGTCACCGCACCCAGCCCAAATTCTTACTAGTTGAGTGCATGTAGCTTAAAAGAAATTTGAATTTAGGTCAGGTGTGGTGGCTCACACCTGTAATCTCAGCACTTTAGGAGGCTCAGGCAGAAGGATCACCTGATATCAGGAGTTTGAGACCAGCCTGACTGACATGGAGAAACTCCGTCTCTACTAAATACACAAAATTACCTGGGCGTGGTGGCACATGTCTGTAATCCCAGCTACTTAGGAGGCTGAGGCAGGAGAATCACTTGAAACCCAGGAAGGCGGAGGTTGTGGTGAGCTGAGATCATGCCGTGGCACTCCAGCCTGGGCAACAAGAGTGAAATTGTCTCAAAAACAAAAAACAAAATAAAATAAATTTGAATTTAACACTGTAAAAGGTAAGCATAAGCTTTTTTTCTTTTTTCCTTTTTCTTTTTGAGACAGTCTTGCTCCTATCACCCCGGCTGGAGTGTGCTATGGCACAATCTCAGCTCACGCAACCTCAGCCTCCTGAGTAGCTGGCATTATAGGCAAGCGCCACCCCGCTTGGCTAATTCTTTTGTATTTTTAGTAGAGATGGGTTTTCACCATGTTGGCCAGGCTGGTCTAGAACTCCTGACCTTGTGATTCACCCACCTTGGCATCCTGAAGTGCTGGGATTGCTGAGCCACCAGGCCTGGCCAGCATAAGTTTTTTTTTTTTTTTTTTTTTTTTTTTTTTAAGACACACAAGTGATTCTCCTGCCTCAGCATCTGAGTAGCTGGGATTATTGGCACACACCACTACACCCAACTTTTTTTTTTTTTTTTTTTTTTTTTGAGACGGAATTTTGCTCTTGTTGACTAGACTGGAGTGCAGTGGCACGATCTCAGCTCACCACAACCTCTGCCTCCTGGGTTCAAGCGATTCTCCTTCCTCAGCCTCCTGAGTAGCTAGGATTATAGGTTTGTACCACCATGCCTGACTAATTTTGTAATTTTAGTAGTGACAGGGTTTCTCCATGTTGGTTGGTCTGGTCTCAAACTCTTGACCTCAGTTGATCTGCCCACCTCGGCCTCCTAAAGTGCTGGGATTACAGCGTGAGCCACCACACCCAGGTCCCATTTTTGTATTTTTAGGAGAGATGGGATTTTGCCATGTAGGCCAGAGTTATCTTAAACTCCTACCTCAAGTGATCTGCTTACCCTCAGCCTCCCAAAGTGCTAGGATTAATAGACATGAGCCACCAACCCAGCCAGCATAAGCTGTTAATAGGGGCAATACAGATGAAATCCCAGAAGAATAAGGCCAAAGTGAAAGTGATTTTTTTTTTTTAATAAGCTTGAAAGCATCTCTTTAGTTCAGGTCTTAGAGATTAATTTTCGCTGAGTATTTATTTGTAAATGCGTGGCGATGATACCAATCTTTTTTTTTTTTTTTGAGACGGAGTTTCGCTCTTGTTACCCAGGCTGGAGTGCAATGGCGCCATCTCGGCTCACCGCAACCTCTGCCTCCTGGGTTCAGGCAATTCTCCTGCCTCAGCCTCCTAAGTAGCTGGGATTACAGGCACGTGCCACCACGCCCAGCTAGTTTTCTGTATTTTTAGTAGAAACGGGGTTTTGCCATGTTGACCAGGATGGTCTCGATCTCTCGACCTCGTGATCCACCCGCCTCAGCCTCCCACAGTGCTGGGATTACAGGCTTAAGCCACAGCGCCCGGCGATGATACCAGTCTTAATGTGTATCTGTAGTGTGGGTGAAGAAAGAACAGTCTGGTTCGAAAGGAGGCTAACAGTTAATAGCATTGGTGTTTAGCAGATGTAGAAAGTATTCTTCAGTTTGTTGTTGTCAAATGTTCAACTGTGTGTACTTTGAAAACCTGGTCTTTGCAGATTGAACAAGAAAAATTGGCATCTATGAAAAAGCAAGATGAAGACAAAGATAAAAGGGATAAGGAAGAGAAAGAAAGCAGCAGAGAAAAAAGGGAGAGGTCTCGTAGCCCAAGAAGGTATCATACAATAGATGGATAACTATGTTTTATAGGTACTTTAGGTCTTGAGGAATTCTGTGTGTAGAAACTTTCTTAGTTAAAAAGGAATCTAACAGCACTATTCAGGGAATTTGTGTCATCATGCGGTTTTCATGGTGAACTGTGGCTTGCCTCTGGACTAAAGAAATTTGTCATCTTTTGTTTGAGACAGATTATTTAATAATAAGTGTCTCTCAAATCTTGATGAGGTATCAGACTTTAAATTCCTAAATCAAAACTTTAAACTTTTCTTCCATGTTGCTTTAGTTCATAACAGTTAATTTTTAAACTGTTTTTGAAAATGTACTCTGACTCTTTTTTTTCTTTGAATTTCCTTTCTTCTAAAAAGACATGTACTCAAAATCTGTACTCATTAGCCATTCATGTAATACCTAATTCCCTGTTCTGCTTTTCTTAGATGGTTGCACTGAACCCAAACTTCAGATCATTTAGTTTTCTTCTTCCTTCCAATGAGACTATTGTTAGGTTCACATTTTTAAATCCACGACTCAGCTTCTGTATTTGTGGTAAGAGGTGAGAACTCCATTAGGCTTTTTATTTTTAGGGTTCTGCTTACTTCTTTGATAAATGTCTGCTGGAATTAGTAAAGAGAAGAGATAATTTCTTTATCCCTTTCATTTATATGTTTGATACTAAAACCTCCTTATGGAAGTAATACAGAGCTAAGCACAAATTTTCATGTTGGTAACTACTTGACTACTGATGAAGTATGTCTGCCATTTTCCTTCTGTGTGAATAAGAAAAAAAACTTCAAGTTAGCAAGCTACTACTAAAAAGAAAGAGGGCTTCTCCTCTTCCAAGAAAACTATCTTCTGCATGTTTGATATATTTCTCTTTTCTGAAGAACATGTTGCCTTAATGGCACTAGTCATTTTTCTGGTATACCAAGACTCTTCTGATGAACCCTGTTGTAATCTGTCTGCATCTAAACGTTACATGTTTGGGAGTTTGATGTATTGATTTATTGTCATAGATTATCAGTTTGCTTTAAAGCATCCTCTTTGCCTCTGAAAAGTTGGTCTTTTGATCTCTGGGAGTGATTAAGAACCTAAGTCTAGAGTCCCAAGTCAGTGCTTTCCTCCCTTATAACTGATATATTCGAGAATGGTATCTTTTCATTTACTTATCTTTCTCTTCCCTGTTGAGTAGATGAGATTAAGATGTCTTATTTCCATAGGGAAACATGTCAGATGTAAACAACAGTAGTGTAACTAAACATTAATCCTCACTTCTCCCTTTGACTCTTCTCTCCCATTCCATGTTGTTCAAAAACCTGAAAAAAATTACTTTCATCCTAGACGCAAATCCAGATCTCCTTCCCCTAGAAGACGATCTTCCCCTGTCAGGAGAGAGAGAAAGCGCAGTCATTCTCGATCTCCCCGTCACAGAACCAAGAGCCGGAGTCCTTCCCCTGCTCCAGAAAAGAAGGAAAAAACTCCAGAGCTCCCAGAACCTTCAGTGAAAGTAAAAGAACCTTCAGTACAAGAGGCCACTTCTACTAGGCAAGTACATAAAAATTCATTTATAGTCACAATTTTAGATTGTTGATAGTGACTGTGAATATGACATCTCCGAGTTAAAATCAGACTACTTATTTTCCTTTTAGGTTTTTAAAATTACAAAATTAGTTTATTAAAAAGAAATTGTTTAGGAGAATATTCAAAGAAAATGCCCCAAAGATGGTGACCACTACTGTCTTTTGGTTGTGTTGCCTCAGGTATTTTATATATCGTAACTTGCTTTTTTTCCTCAATGTTTGTGGACAACTTTGCAGTTAATGTATGTGGTTGCCACATGGGGTGGCCCATGCCTGTAAGCTCAGCACTTGGGGAGGCTGACGTAGGCGAATCTCGCAAGCTCGGGAGGTCGAGACCAGCCTGGGACATGGTGAAACTCCGTCAGTACTAAAAAAAAATAATAACAAAAATTAGCTAGGCATGGTGGCACATGCCTATAGTCCCAGCTACTCGGGAGGCTGAGGTGGGCGAATCACTTGAACTTGGGAGGTTGAGGTTCCAGTGCACTCCAGCCTGAGTGACCCAGTGAGACCCTGTCTCAAAAGAAGAAAAGAAAATAAATTAGTTTCTCACTGGGTTTCACTGATAGGTATATGTGTATCTTTTGGAGCAAGAAACAAGTACGTAAATTTTGGAAAGTTTTACAAAGGAAGAAAGACTTTATTACATCATTGTATAATTAGAAGTCTTGAGTAGAAGAAGGAAAAAAAAAAAAGCTTTTGTTTCTACAGTGACATTCTGAAAGTTCCCAAACCTGAACCTGTACCAGAGCCTAAAGAACCTTCTCCAGAAAAAAATTCCAAAAAAGAAAAGGAGAAGGAAAAGACCCGACCACGATCTCGATCACGGTCCAAATCAAGATCCCGGACGCGGTCCCGCTCTCCTTCTCACACACGACCTAGACGGCGCCATAGATCTCGATCGAGGTGAGTTGTGGCTCTAAGATCAACAAAGATCTTGGGTTTTATATGCTACTCTACTGGGTACAATTAGATAAATAATTTCAAAACGGTGAAAGATGTTTAGTACAAATATTTTTTTAATGTACATGGAAAATTTGAGGACACTTTTCTGTGTGTCACAAAAATCTCTATTTAATGGAAAATTGTGATCCTAGAAATTTATTTTTTAAATGTGACCATTAAGAAAACTAAGCCAAGAAATTCCTCACTCCTGGTTTATTCAGGACCTAATTCTATTTATTATGGCAGATCATACTCACCTAGAAGGCGGCCAAGCCCAAGAAGGCGGCCATCTCCTCGAAGAAGAACTCCACCAAGGAGAATGCCTCCTCCACCAAGGCATAGAAGGAGTAGATCACCAGTAAGACGGTGAGATTTTTTTAATTTGGAGGTGTCAAGTGTTTGGCAGTTTTGGATAATTTTTCTTTTAGAATAATCTCTAAATTAATGTCCCCTGGAGGAAAGAACTCATTAGATAATATCTTCTAAAGAGCTTGTTTCATTTGAAGTGTAATGCAGTTGTTTATGTTATGAAAAATGTCTAGTCTGGTGTTGGAAAATAAAGGAGGAATTCATCATCTTATTGGTACTTTCTGTTAACTTTTAGCCTTCCAGACTTCACCAAGAAAGCCTATGTAAAGTAAGGGAATTGGCCACCTGCTCTTGGGCTTTTAACTGGCTTCTGAAAAGTACTTATTATAGGGCCAGTAAGCTCCCTTTACCAGTATTAAAGTAATTAATTTGCTATTATACTTTGAGAAAAGCATTTTTTGTGTAGTTTTTTTTTTTCATTATAGAAGTAATGAGGCTTATAAATAATTCAGACAGAAGTAGCATAACTTGGAAGTTTTCCATAATCCCAGGAGAATGTATCTGTGTTCCATAGATTAAATTGTTATTACTAGTTTCATGTCTAGTTATTTTTGAAAACCCCAACTGTACCAGCTTTTTTTTTTTTTTCCTCTTAAATCATTCTAAAATGAGCATAAGATAAAATATTTGTATCTTGGATGTATCACTTTAAACAAAAAGTTTGTGGCTGAATCTACCCAAAGTAAAGTCCTAGTTCACTGGTAGCAGAGTTTTTATGCTTCTTGACCATACATTTCACCTGGCTTTTGAAGGAACACGAATGATGAAGCTTCCAGTTATATTTTGGACAGAATTTTTTCTTTGAATCTTTTGAAGTTTTTTCAGGTAACCAAATCAACTTGGAAATAAAGAGGGGAAACATCAAATAAGCTCTGTAGAGTTACTTTGTTTCTGCAGTTAGGTTTTTCAGAGTCCCATACTTTTGAAAATTTTCTTCGGGGAGGGAGTTGTCAAGGTATGTTGAACAATTGCTATTGTTAGAAAGAATGGATGTGTTAACTGTTCATAGAGGAGATCAGTGAGGTAAATGGTCAGTCCGTTTTCATGCATCAACACTTTTCTAATTCCCCTTTAGGAGAAAAGTAATGCTGGTGCTTCCTAGTATGAGATTAGTGGAAACAGCTATTTCTTATACTGGAGTTTTGCAAACAGCATGTTTTAATTGTGCTTACTCAGCCATTTAGCATTCAGAATATTTTACAGATTGTTTTAAGATTCCCTTTCAGCCAGTTTTTATCTCACACTTAAGGTAGGGTTTCTTTTTTTCAGGTTCTCAGGAATTCTTCCGCCAAAGGTGAATTCTGCAGGTACACATAATTGCAACAGAACTTAACACAAATTTTGCCGCAGAATTCGAGAGGCCCCTGCTTCTAAGTTTATGTAGCTAAATGATTCTTAGTCTTGCACATCTTTTTAAAAAATGCAACCTAAAGGTTTCTCAACATTTTGTTATTAAATGAAAAATACCTTGCCACCCAAATTTTGTATGCAAACTCCAAAACACCAATACCATTCCTAAGGCAGAAGGACTAGTTAGTTATTTTATTGTAGCATTCTACCTGACAAGTTTTATAACTGGAGAGAGAACACAGACAGAAGCATATGTCAGATTAAGTTGTTTATTTAGTGTCAGAACTAGCTGTTTCCTGGCCTAGGTTACGGTTTTTTTCCCATTCTTTTGGACTCATTTATGTGCTTAGCTACATAAACTCAAAAGTCGGATAAAAATAGCTGTATTTTTGTGTAAACTGTTCATACCTGTAAGGCCATTCTTTGTAAGTGTACAATTAGTGAATATGAATACTTTATTCCACAGAAGAAGACGTTCATCAGCATCCTTGTCTGGGAGTAGTTCATCATCCTCTTCATCTCGTTCCCGGTCACCACCAAAGAAGCCTCCCAAGAGAACATCCAGCCCCCCTCGAAAAACTCGTAGGTTATCTCCTTCAGCAAGTCCTCCAAGGCGAAGGCACAGGCCATCACCTCCTGCAACTCCACCACCCAAAACTCGGCATTCCCCAACACCCCAGCAGTCAAACCGTACAAGAAAAAGTCGAGTTTCCGTGTCTCCAGGGAGAACTTCAGGTAAAGGTAAAAATCAAACATATATGAAACATGTTCTCCCTTTCTTTGGCTACAAAGCATAGTTATTGCTTCCTTTTCACTCTCAAAATATGAAATAGCTAGGTAATATTTGTATCTGATATTCTCTGTAGGTTTGCTTATAGGCTTACTTCTTTTCCTGCTTTAAAATCTTGGGGCTTTTTTATGTGTAAAAGAGTTTTGCTTTTAGCAAAGCCCTCTGGCATTACACAGATGGAGAAATCTATTACTAGCCATGGGCTGTTGGAGTTGGGGTAACATATCAAAGTTTGTGTTGGCATGATAAGGGATCATTTTATTACTAGGAGGCCGGTTAACTTTTTTTTTCAAGATTTTTGGTTTGATATCTTAAGTAAGAGGACTTCCTATTCTCAAAAGTTCTTTCTTGGCCGTGTTGCGCTCCCAAGCAAAGGACATAGTGTCCTCTTAAAAGCTGATTTATTTTTTTAATTTAGGCTCTAGGCAGGGTTCTTCTGAGTGTTCTCCTTGCTTTATTCTGCAGATTGATTTCTGAGGAATTTATGATCTGTGATCCTGCCAGGCAAGTAGAATGCTGTGTTAGTCTTGAGTG
The DNA here is from genome assembly GCF_048565385.1 of Saimiri boliviensis. Lineage (NCBI taxonomy): Eukaryota > Metazoa > Chordata > Mammalia > Primates > Cebidae > Saimiri > Saimiri boliviensis. The sequence goes on from NC_133459.1 coordinate 22,951,558, forward strand.
AAGGTTGTGGTCTATTGGGGTTTGTTCTGTGAGCATTAAATACGCATGGAAAAAACTGTAGTGTCCATTTGAACCAGGCTCTCTGGAGCTTAGGGCTGGAATGATACACACAGCCTAAAAGGTGAGTAGTAAGGGACGGGGAGGATCCTAAAAGCTGCTACAGCAATTGAATTTTAAGGAGCAATCTGTAGATTAACATATACTGGGGTTATTATGACCATATCGAAAATTGCAGGTAGAGCCAGGTGTGGTGACATGGAGCCTGTAGAGTCCCAGCTACTTAGAAGGCTGAGGCAGGAAGATCACTTAAGCCCAGAAGTTCAAGGCTGGCCTCAGCAACATAGTGAGATCCTGACTCTTAAAAAAGAGAAAATTTCAGGTTAGAAACAAAGAAATGAGGATAGGCAAAACTTTTATTCTATATTTTAATGAGCTTAATGAGACCGGCATTGCTAATTACTCACCCTGCTGCATTATCTCCTCACTCCCGGAGGCTGCAATGTGGTGATACCTACAAAGGCAAATTTTGCTTTCCTTTTTTGTGTCTGTGACAGGCATAGATAAGCTGACAGAGTGACAGGGTGACCAGCAGATGATGGTAGTCTGTGAAAAGTAATGTTTTCTGAATTGTGACATTTTAGTAGTGATAACATTGATTAAATAAGACATGTCCACTTTTTTTAGCCCCTTAGGCAGCTAGTGAAAGAGAACCCTTTAACTTTTCCAGGTTCAGTGCTCAGTTTGAGAGAGGGGCCACAGGATCACCATAACCTTATGCCCCATACTGCTTTTCAGCATTGGGAAAATTTCAGTCCGTTTTGTTTCCATATCCAAATCTGAAGCCCATGGCCCTGATCTATTTTGTCTTTTCCTGTGAAGTTTGTACTTCTGAATATTTATTCCTTGTCTGGAGCACAAAACTCTGGGGAAAAAAAAATGTAAATGTTTACACCTGTTAACTTTGCAAAAACACATCAAGTGATGATTTTTTTTTTCTATTTATATCATATAGCCAAAGAGTTAACAAAAGTACCCGAACAGAACTAAATCCTTGTTAAAATAGGTTTGTTGTTAACAAATACTAGATACTTTTTTAAAAGGCTCTTTACAGATGCTAATTTCTCGTGTTTTGGCATATGCTTTTTGCAAACAAGACAGAGTTGATACGTACATAGGAAAGAAGTAAGCCATGGTGAAGACAAGTATTTCTGTGGGTTTTAGGTTAGGGTTTCCATGTCCAAAAACCGTACCAAAAAGAGGCACTATAAGCAGTTTAGTCACAGGCTCCCACCACTGGAGCTGAATATTGGTTTGAGCTATACTTGGAAAAAACTTCTTCCTCCCTCAACCCCGTCAAAATAGAGCCAGCATCTCACTGTCATGCAGGCTGGAGTATAGCAGCCCAGTCATAGCTCACTGCAGCCTCCAACCCCTGGGTTTACAGGTGTGAGCCACCACACGGGGACCAGATATAACCTTTTATATTAAACCAATCCCAGCCCTCCATGATAAAATTTCAGAGCTAGAAAAGACCTTATGAATTGTCATCAAGAAACAGATTTTCAGGTTTAGGTGACTTAGTTAAGGTCAGCCAGCTAGGGATAAAACTTGAGTTGTCATTCCCAGTTAAATAATGGATACTTTTCCCAACTTTCCTACCCCAGAATTCCTCTTTGATTGCTAACGGTGAGAGACGGAGGGCAGGGGTAAAATTCTTTAGCTTCTCTACCTGGTAGTATGATTTCAGAAATTACTTTGCAGTTTCTACTGCTTAGAACAGTAACATCATTGAAATGTAATAGATTTTACGGTTATGTTTTCTGTAGTGGCTATTAATCAGGGCTTTAGGGCTCTGCTCTTGATAGTGGGCAAAAGAAGTGGGAGGGAGGCAGGAAAAGCATTTTGAGTAACTTACAGGTTAATTATTTGGAGTACAGTATACAGTCATCTGAAGGGATCTTAGGGGAGACATTTGTAATTATTGACATCTCATAGTTAAATTGACGTTATCTTAGTACATAATATAGTGCTTGGACTGATTAGTGACACAGTGAAGTATGTTACCACTATCTGTGCTGGTAGTGATGGTGTGGTAGTTTTGATTTATTTAGATTAGCTTGGCCAAATAAGTTGTGCTCTCTATCTAGACACTTAATGGTTACTTTATTGTTGCTGGTCACAGAGTAACTTACCTTTATAAGTGATCTTTTGGGCAGGTCTAAGATTAATAATTAATAGGACTGTTGGAGTAAATTTAAAATACTGGTTTTAAAGTTGCCTTCTAAGATTTCTGACTTCATGCTAGAATGATTTTGCCCCTTGAATACTTAAAACATTAACGTAACAAAGTAAATGGTGTAAAGTCTCATCTAGAAAAATAGAAATCTGAAGTGTTAGTATTTGTGATATCAATAATGCTATGATTCAATTGTATTGAACCAGGATAGGAGTATATAGATTATACTTGTTATTTCTTTGAATTTGTTAAGATGCAAGTATTAAATATGCTTTGCTATTTGTACTTTCATGGTTCCTGATATCTAACTGAGTGATAACCATTCTTTACCCAATTCAGTGATTTGTCCAAATGGCTTATTAGTTAGAGATTTTAATAAAAGTTTGTTCATTGAAAAGGCATACTGGTAAATTCTTCATTTTGACTACTTTAGCAAAGATGTGATTACTGTGTTAGATCACTGGTTCTCTAATTACTGCCCCTTAGAATAAACCATTGTAGAATTCTGAATGTGAGTGCCTGTTAAATGAGATGTACCTGCATTCTGAGTCAAACATTCCATGGTAATTGCTTTAATCACACCAGACAGGTATAAGGATCCTGAAGGGATCAAATTGTCGGTATGTTTATTTCTTACAGGGATGTTCTCAAGTGGTATTTCAGGTTAATCTATGGTATATGTATTACTGTATGTGAATATACTTAAAGATTTTCATTGTAGCAATTGATAGATACTATAAGCAGAGATAGTTGTTCAGATCAGAACCCATGCACTGAAAATAGACTCTTGGATTCACATCTTAGCTCACTTAAATTGCCTTGTGACTGAGGTAAAGTTGCTTCTTTTTAAGCCTCAGGTTTCCTCTCTTGTGAAACGGGGCAGGGAGAAAGGGATGTGATACTAGCAAGTGTTCATAGTATGTATAATACAGCAGGCTTACAAAAGGTAATTAACAATTTGCCATTGTTAAAAGACAGTTGGATAATTCATAGGATACTCACTGATATCTTACTACGTAGGTATAGAAATGCCTTTTTTTTTTTTTTTTTTTTTTTTAAACAACTCTTTGGAAAGAATCCTTGAGTCTTCTCATTTAATAAGTTTTGCCATTTGTGTTGGTCTACTTTTTTTCTTGGGTGTTTTAAATCCCTTGTGCTGTTGTGAAGATTATGCTCTACATAAAGAACCTTTAGCCTGTTGGGCAGCCATTCTTCTTTTCTAGACCAAATATCTTTGTGAAAGTTTCATCAGATCCTATTTCCTAATCATTTATCATCTTTTACTTTTCTGAACCCACCTATAGAGGTTACTTAAAAGCTTTCATGTTGATGAAGTCTCTGAAGTTGAGTGTGAGAGAGTGAGTGTGGGTATGGAGGGTGTATGTTTTAGATTGTGGAGCTCAAGTAGCACTCAGTAGCAGCTCTCAATTTCTCTTAACTGTTGATTTTCTTAGGAGAATCTCAAGATTTGGAAATCATTGTATAACTTTTTGAGGCCTTTCATTAAACATTTAAAAATTCTTGTTTCACTTCAGATAGTGTTCGGATATGACAAGAAGGTCTTGAGGGAATTTTTAAATTCTTGGTAAATTATCTTTGAGAATAGTCACACCCATTTTTGTGAGACCAGAGTCATCTTGGCTGGGTGCAATGGCTCATGCCTGTCGTCCCAACACTGGGAGGCTGAGGCAGGAGGATTGCTTGAGGTCAGGATTTCAAGACTAGCCTGACTAATATAATGTTGGATCCCATCTTTATTTAAAAATAATAAATTTTAAAAATTAAAAGGTATCTTGTATAGCCCCTTTTTTGTACATAAGCCTTTTCCCCACCCTTACTCTTTTTTAGTGACAAAACATAAAGGTACTGAGAAAAGAGAATCCCCTTCACCAGCACCGAAGCCTAGAAAAGTAGAGTTATCTGAATCGGGTAAGTGTGTGTGTGTGTGTGTGTGTGAGATGTTGATTTTTTTTATACATTTGGTCATCCCTTTCTGCTTGACAATTGAGTATAGGATAAGAGCTAAGACTCTGAAGTCAAACAGACTTGGTTGGAATCCCCCATTCCAGCCTTTAACTGTTTCTATTTTGATTAACTTATCTGAACCTTACTTCTCTGGTCTCTGAAATAGGGACAGTAGAGGTTTTTGGCCATTAACTGTATCTGCTTGTAAAATGCTTGGCACCCAGCCTGACCTGTAATAAATGCCTAAATAAATTTGATTATATTTGGTGAAGATAGTCTAAATCAGCATGTAAATTGGCATTTTAAACAACTTTAAAAAAAGTGATATTTTTGATCCAACTGATATTTTGATCAGATGAAGGTTTGAGAGACTGTTTTCCTGTTCAAATGTCAAATTTTCTATATGCGTAACTAAAGAAACACTTTGTAAATGCATCCATCTTTCAGAAGAAGATAAAGGTGGCAAAATGGCTGCAGCAGATTCTGTGCAGCAGAGACGCCAATACAGACGACAAAACCAGCAGTCTTCATCTGGTATGGGCAGCGATTACGTTTTTTTTCTATTACATTTCCTAATAATAAATATTTTATATATAAACATCTGTGTATAGGCCAGCTGCAGTGGCTCATGTCTGTAATCCAGCACTCAGGAGACGGAGGCAGGAGGATCACTTGAGCCCAGAAGTTCAAGACCAGCCTGGGCAACACAGTGAGACCTCATCTCTAAAATAAATAAATAAATAAATAAATAAACATCTATGTGCAGCACGGGTACTTACTTGCCTACATAGAAATCTGTCTAAGGGGTCAGGTGCGGCGGCTCAAGCCTGTAATCCCAGCACTCTGGGAGCCTGAGGCGGGTGGATCACAAGGTCAAGAGATCGAGACCATCCTGGTCAACATGGTGAAACCCTGTCTCCACTAAAAAAAAAAAAAAAATACAAAAAATTAGCTGGGCTTGGTGGCACGTGCCTGTAATCCCAGCTACTCAGGAGGCTGAGGCAGGAGAATTGCCTGAACCCAGGAGGCGGAGGTTGTGGTGAGCCAAGATCGTGCCATTGCACTCCAGCCTGGGTAACGAGCGAAACTCAGTCTCAAAAAAAAAAAAAAAAAAAAAAAAGAAATCTGTCGTAAGAAGGTGGGATTTTCTTTTTCTTTTCTTTTTTTTTTTAAGTCCTTTTGCAAAATTTAATCTTCTGTTACATTGTTATAAAAGTAATAGGTCCCTAGGATACAATAGTGAAACAGAAAACAGAAGTATAAAATTGAAAAGTATCATTCTTTTTTTTTTTTTTTTTTTTTTTTTTGAGACGGAGTTTCGCTCTTGTTGCCTAGGCTGGAGTGCAATGGTGTGATCTCGGCTCACCGCAACCTCCGCCTCCTGGGTTCAGGCAATTCTCCTGCCTCAGCCTCCTGAGTAGCCAGGATTACAGGCACGCGCCACCACGCCCAGCTAGTTTTTTGTATTTTTTTTAGTAGAGATGGGGTTTCAACATGTTGACCAGGATGGTCTCGATCTCTCGACCTCGTGATCCACCCCCCTCGGCCTCCCAAAGTGCTGGGATTACAGGCTTGAGCCACCGTGCCCGGCCCGTATCATTCTTTTTCAAGCCCTCCAGTGCTTTTATTCAGGAATTTTGTGTGCATATAGAAAAAGGAAAAGATAAAACCACATAGAAGCTCAGCCTCTGACCTGTAATTAATGGGTTCTATAGATATGTTGCCTCCCTTTTTAACTTAACAGTATATTTAGAACATCTTTTCCTATTCTTAAAAATCTAGACTGGGTGCAGTGGCTCACGCCAGTGATCCCAGCACTTTGGGAGGCCAAGGTCAGGAGTCCGAGACCATTCTGGCCAGCAGGGCAAAACCCCATTTCTACGAAAAATACAGAAATTAGCCGGGCATAGTGGTGTGCACACCTGTAATCCCAGCTACTTGGGAGGCTGAGGCAGGAGAGTCCCTTGAACCCAAGAGGCAGAGGTTGCATTGAACTGAGATTGTACCACTCCACTCCAGCCTGGGAGCCTGGGTGACAGAACAAGACTTTGTTTTTTTAAAAAAAAAAAAAAAAAAACAACTACCCTATTCATTTTGCTTGTTGCATTTTTTTATTACAAAAATATACTAGGCTGGGCGCATTAGTTCAAGCCTGTAATCCCAGCACTTTGTAAGGCTGAGGTGGGCAGATCACTTGAGGTCAGGAGTTGGAGACCAGCCTGGCCAACATGGCAAAACCCTGTCTCTACTAAAAATACAAAGATTATTCAGGTGTGATGGTAGAGGCCTGTAATCCCAGCTACTCTGAAGGCTCAAGCAATCTCTCTGCTTTGGCCTCCCAAAGTTCTGGGATTACAGGTAGGAGCCACTGTGCCCAGAGTGTGCCATCTTGATTGGATTGCACTGTGGAAATGATTTCTATGTCTTATTTGTATAATGAATATACCTGGCTTTGAAATCATTGAGCAGATATTGATAACGATTCTGTTCAGAACTGGTGGCTTATTTATATACATGCTTACACTAATGAACACTCCATCCACCTAGATTTGGAAAACTTGGATAGATTCAAGCACAAACGTAGTGTAACATTTTTTTTGTTGTGTAATTATAGACTCTGGCTCCTCCTCCTCCTCAGAAGATGAACGACCCAAGAGATCCCATGTGAAGAATGGTGAGGTTGGCAGGCGGCGGAGACATTCCCCTTCCCGGAGTGCCTCTCCATCACCACGGAAGCGCCAAAAAGAGACTTCCCCTCGGTAACATCTTTTCTTAAGTGGTCTTCCCTGTGTTCTGTAATTCTCATATAACTTGGGACTAAAGAATTTGGTTGACTCCTTTATTTCAAGTACTTGGATGTGGTTGGATTTTTGTTTGGTTTTTAGGGTTTTTTGTGTTTCGCTTTGTTGGGCGGTTATTAAATTAGAACTGGTAAATTTTAAACCACCATGCCATATATGTGTGCATGATTAGAAGAATAAACCAAACAGTTACAGCAATAACTCCTTAACACCTTTGAATATTTTTAAATATCTTCATTAATGGTATTTAATCCACCCAAGTAAATAATTGAATGAATAGAATTCTTGACATTTGTTTTTCTCCACTGCTCTCAGGATGCAGATGGGAAAGCGATGGCAATCGCCAGTGACTAAAAGGTTGGTTAGACACTACTTTGTAAATTAGGGTTACATGTCAAAAAGTTTTAGTAACTTAATTTTCTGTTTAGGTGACCTCACCTCATTCTTAAATGTATGGTAGCTGTGGCTGTGGCTGTCCAGTTCCTAAGTTGTTTTGGTTTGAGTATTTTTTAAAAACACATTGGATTAGTGACAGGAATATACATGAGCTATTTGTTTTAGACCCTTATTTGAACTTAGATTTTTAATATCTGGTTATGCTGTTTTGTGATAATTTGCATCACCTTATATCAAGTGGCACACAGATTTTAACAGTATCTGTATACTTTTCAAGAGATGGGATTAATTGCTCCTTAGATTTGTGGGTGTATTTGTTATGACATTAGGGAGGGCAAGAAGAACTAGGGAGAAACTTTAGAAATATTTAAAATGATTGGAAGACTTTGGCCCTGTTCAGTAGAAAGGTGGGCTGCATATCTTTATTGAAACTTTTGATTATTAGTGTCAGTGTGACCATGAAAATGTAAAATTTTAGAGCCAAACCCTAATTCAGGCTTTAATCTCATAAGTGAGAAGACAGAGGCCCTGATGTGGCAGTTTCTTAGGGTCACAAAGTGACAAAGTCAAATATTAGCCCTATGCCTTTGACATTACACTAGTCTGTCTTAACCAGCTTTCTGTTTTGGGGAGCCTTAGCTGCTACTGAATTTTGAAGTATTTATCCTTGCTGAAGCTATCCCACTGTCCTTTTCATAGCTTAATTTTTGAAGCTGCGTTCTTTTAGGTAATCTCATCAGTGAGAGTATTTTCTTGGAAAGGAACCAGTGAGCGGTGTTTTTAGTGGAGCAAAAAAAAGCACAGGATATTTCTCTGTGGAGAAAACTTCTGCTTGATACTGAAAGATAAAAACCTAAAAAAGATCAGTTTGGATGCTAAAGCATTCTTTTCCCAACTGTAATTACTCTTGGCATTTGTGAAGTTGCTAGCACAGCAACTAAACAATTGCTTTTCAGAGTTAGATTAGTGGTGCAATGTATTCTCTTCGATCTCCCCTCCCCACCAAATTATGGAACTACTTTCTGTTCTGGAAAGAGATTTCTCACTGCAGTACAATCAACACTGATGCTTATTGCTCTACTCCAGGATGTTTTTGTTTTGTTTCTCATCATTTAAAAAGTATTTTAAATTATATACTGGCAGCTTCAAGTTTAATGCCATTAGAAATTGCCATCGGGTTCCTAGGATTTACAGATGGAGGAAGGATTATCTGGAATTATGCTTCAGTATCATATTTTAGAAGGAGAGATACAGTCCGGTCTCAGATATTTTATATGTAAAGTGTTAGTGTGAAGCATTAGTCCTCAAAAAGCATAAGCAAATTTAAGTTGGAAAATTTAGTAATGAATTTTAGGATTTGGTGTGTTCAGTTAACATAGCTTTCCTTAGTTTCAAAGGGGAACCAAGACAAAACATAATTCCAGATTCATAGGAAACATGAGTCCTGTCCTGGGCAAAAAAATTAAGAGCTTGGAGCAGAGACATCCAGATTTGGGTCTTAAGCCACTTGAGACTTAGCATTTTTGAATTTCTGTATTAGAGTTTCTAAAGCAGTTGATTCCTAACAAAGAATCAGAATCACCTGGAGAGTCTTTCCAAAAAACACCTGACTGGACCTTAGCCCGGACCTGGTAGACATAAATCTCACATAAGCTTCCCAGGTGGTTCTAATGTGTATCCCAAATAAAAAGCAGTGCTCTGATTCGGTGTTGCCAAACTTGTTTCACTCTGTGTCATGTGAAGAATGTTTTCTATTATGATCCAGAGTAAAACAAAAATTTCGCAAAACGGTATTTACCTTTGTCACAAGTAAAACACTGTGGTTTTATTACTGAGGGTTTTTTTTGTTTGTTTGTTTGTTTGTTTGTTTTAAGGAAGAAAGGGAGGGAGGGAGGGGAAAAGGAAGGGGATATTACTAAGTTTTTAAATGCTGCCACCCAGGGTCTTGAAATGATCTTGACTTACAGTTTGAAAAACAGTGTTCTGAAACTTAGTAGTAACCATTGCTGCCCTTGGGGTTAATGATAATTGAAACCTTGTCTTCTGGATCACTTAACTGTAGATGCAGCTGACTCAAAATTAACTATAGGCCTGTAATCCCAGCTACTCAGGAGGCTAAGTCATAGAAAATCACTTGTACCCAGGAGGGGGAGGTTGCAGTGAGCCAAGATTGTGCCATTGCACTCCAGCCTGGGCAACAGTGCAAGACTTCATCTCAAAAAAAAAAAAAAAAAAATTAACTAAATTATTCTTGGTTTAGTGGTAGACGGAGGAGAAGTCCAACCCCACCACCCACCAGAAGGCGACGGTCTCCTTCACCCGCCCCTCCTCCTCGACGGCGCAGGTCTCCCACACCACCACCACGACGAAGGTACGTTGCCAAATATGCTAAGTGGAGCATCTCCCAGCCCTCCACACACGTAAGATGAGTAATGGTGCCCACTTCATAACAGGGTTGGAGAGAGGTACATCTCGTGTGCGTGTGAAAACCCAATCATCATGCTTATGAACTACAAAAGTATCTCTGAATTTTTCTGATTATTACATGTTACTAGAGTTAGTAGACTAGCATGGTTCAGCCAGTCAAAGATCAAATATGACTCCATTTTTATGAAGAGTCTAGAACACACAAATCTGAAATAGAAAATAGATTAGGGTGGCGTGGACATGGGGGTGGTAATGGCTGCCGAACTATATGAATATACTAAAACCATTTAATTGTACATTTTAAATGGGCAAACAGGTAGATTTTATAGCATTTCCTGGATACCTCTGTAGTATGCTTACCAATTATGCCAAACCTCAGTCTAATTATTAGGAAATACCAGACAAACCCAAATTGAAAGTTATTCTACTGAATACCTGACCAGTATTTAAAAGTATCAGTCATGCAAAACAATGACACACAGTCACAGATTGGCAGGAACTAAAGAGATGTAAGGTCCTAGAATAGAAAAGGGACATTCTTCAGTGGAAAACTGGAATGGTTTTGCTGTTTTAGTAATACTAAGTAGTTGGGATTGCAGGCACCTTCCACTGCACGCAGCCGGTTTTTGTATTTTTAGTAGAGATGAGTTTTCACCATTTTGGCTAGGCTGCTCTCAACTTCTGACCTCAGGTGATCTCCCGCCTCAGCCTCCCAAAGTTCGGGGATTACAGGTGTGAGCCGCTGCACTCGGCCTGGCTGCTGCTCTTGAATGCCTATTACATGCCTGTAAAGCCTAGGTGCTTTATGTGCTTTACTAGTCCTCAAAGTGACCTTGCTTAATAGTTGGTATTGTTTGCATTTTTCAGGTGAGAAAATAGGGGGTTCAGAATTATTGAATAATTGTCCAAATACAGTGATGAAACTGTTCCCTACCACATTGCCAAAATATGGCCTATTGTAAAGCTAACTCTGGGCAGGCATTTACTTCAAGTTGAAATACTGCAAGATCCAAGAGGAAATTAGGCAGTTGGGGCTGAATGTTATAGTCAAGTCTAATTCCTAAGAGCTAAGTTAGTTTTGTATAGGAATTAAGCATTAAGAGAAAGGCCAAGTTGGTCTTTCCTGGAGATGCATTCTGCCTAGCAATAGTAGACTTCTGTTGAAAAGTGGTCTTTTGAGACAGAAAATGGAACAGTCTTTTTGAGGGGAGGTAGAAGTGTCTTTAAGGCTTGCGCAGTGAACTCTTAATTATTCATACAGAGTCCAAATGCTAATTCAGAGAGGATACTATATAAGATGCTCTTGAAAGCACAGACTTCCTAAGTGACTGTAATGGGGTCCTTCTAATACAGTAACTTGGTTATTGTATGATAACTGATGTTCACAGTTAATTTGTTATACAGTGCAAAGATTCTCTTTACAAAAAAAGATTGTTGATTTCATATAGTTGTTAAAAGACTTCACAAATTCACCTTTTCCAAAAATTGCAAATTTTTGTTAATTCAAATGCCTTTTTTTTTCCTTTTTGTACTTAGTCCTGCAGACAAAATGCCCTGTGTTGTAGTCAGCTGAGATAAGCAAGTTTTATTGATATTTAAGTGAGACTATAAAGATGGCATGTTCACTTAATAAATATATTCCCCTTTGCCTAGTGGTAACTATGGTGTAGCCAAAATTACTGATTACTTCTCTCTTCATCCTGTTTCTGTATTTTGTTGAGCCTTTCAGCTTAATAATGTGTATTTTTCCTAGGACTCCTTCTCCGCCCCCACGTCGGCGCTCACCTTCTCCTAGAAGATACTCTCCTCCAATACAGAGGAGATACTCTCCTTCTCCACCTCCAAAGAGAAGAACAGCTTCTCCTCCTCCCCCTCCTAAACGAAGAGCATCACCATCTCCACCACCAAAGCATCGGGTCTCCCATTCTCCACCTCCCAAACAAAGAAGCTCCCCAGTCACCAAGAGACGTTCACCTTCATTATCATCCAAGCATAGGAAAGGGTCTTCCCCAAGCCGGTCTACCCGGGAGGCCCGATCACCACAACCAAACAAACGGCATTCGCCCTCACCACGGCCTCGAGCTCCTCAGACCTCCTCAAGTCCTCCACCTGTCCGAAGAGGAGCGTCCTCATCACCCCAAAGAAGACAGTCCCCATCTCCAAGTACTAGGCCCATTAGGAGAGTCTCCAGGACTCCGGAACCTAAAAAGATAAAAAAGTAAAAATATTTTATGCCTTTTGGTTAGGAATACTTAACATAGCTCTTTATATTTGGAAGCTCCCCTTCCCCATATAAAAGGAATAAGTTGCCGGGCGCGGTGGCTCAAGCCTGTAATCCCAGCACTTTGGGAGGCCGAGGCGGGTGGATCACGAGGTCGAGAGATCGAGACCATCCTGGTCAACATGGTGAAACCCCGTCTCTACTAACAATACAAAAATTAGCTGGGCATGGTGGCGCGTGCCTGTAATCCCAGCTACTCAGGAGGCTGAGGCAGGAGAATTGCCTGAACCCAGGAGGCGGAGGTTGCGGTGAGCCGAGATCGTGCCATTGCACTCCAGCCTGGGTAACAAGAGCGAAACTCCATCTCAAAAAAAAAAAAAGGAATAAGTTATGAATATGAGCTTTTAAGCCAAACTTCAGGTTCTATTTACAGATCCTATTTCCTTTTGGGGATAGTTTCTATGGCATAAGTTAAATGCCATAGGCTTTTACTTGGTTCTTAGCAGTTATCAATTTGTTTTTGAGGGATATGCTTCCAAAACTAAATTTGAGTGATACGTAGAACATTTCTTGTGTGTGATGTAAGGAGCTAGCATTACTAATTTTATATAAGTATTAACAGAACGGATAGAGGATTACGGGGCTATAGCCGCCCTCTAGGAAACAGGTGACGTACATTGGACGTTAGTAGAATCAACCAACAATCTAAGTGCTATAAAAACATTTGAAATTCGTTAACTGGCTGTACAATGTAGTTGGGTTGTTTTCTCATATGAAGAGAAGTCTGTTCTCAATGCTGAATGTTTTCTTTTTTGTCTAGGGCTGCTTCACCAAGCCCACAGTCTGTAAGGAGGGTCTCATCCTCCCGATCTGTCTCCGGGTCTCCTGAGCCAGCAGCTAAAAAGCCCCCAGCACCTCCGTCCCCCATCCAGTCTCAGTCACCGTCTACAAACTGGTCACCAGCTGTACCGGTCAAAAAGGCCAAAAGCCCGACACCAAGCCCGTCACCACCCAGAGTATGTGTCTGCCTTGTTTTGGATGCCCTTTTATAAACATGTATGTGGTCAGTTTGAAGCAGAGAAAGTATCATTGGGGTATTAAAATATTGGTGTTTAAATTTTTTTTTACCCCATTTGTGAGTTAGAGATCTGATCTTGGCCAGGATTCTGTCTTGCGTAAAATCAGTGGTTAGATGTCCATCTGTTTTTTTGTTTGTTTTTTGAGACAGGGTCTCACACTACCATCCAGGCTGGAGTGCACATCATAGCTCACTGCACTCTAAAACTCCTAGACTCAGCTGGTTGCAGTGGCTCACACCTGTAATCCTAGCACTTTGGGAGGCCGAGGCAGTCACAAGGTCAGGAGTTCTAGTCTAGCCTGACCAGCATAGTGAAACCCTGTCTCTACTAAAAATAAAAATAACTGGGTAGGGTGGCACATGCCTATAGTCCCAGCTACTCAGGAGGCTGAGGCAGGAGAATTGGTTGAACGTGGTAGGCAGAGGTTGCAGTGAGCTGAGATTGCACCACTGCACTCCAGCCTGGGCGGCGAACAAGATTCCATCTCAAAAGAAAAGAAAACTCCTAGACTCAGGTGATTGCTTTGCCCTAGCCTCCCAAGTAGCTAGGATTACAGGCACATGCCACTACACTTGGCTGACTTTAACTTTTTGTAGAGACAGGGTCGTCTTGTGTTGACCAGGCTGATCTTGAACTCCTGGCTTCCAGTGATCCTCCTCCTATGGCCTCAGATGTCCATCTTTAATTGGGTTGACTGAATAGTTGTGCAGGCTACCTGGATTGTGAGGAATTTTCAGTAATTGCTTAGAAATGTGAAATTGAGCTGGGTGCGGTGGCTCACACCTGTAATCCCAGCACTTTGGGAGGCTGAGGCGGGTGGATCACGAGGTCAAGAGATCGAGACCATCCTGGTTAACATGGTGAAACCCTGTCTCTACTAAAAATACAAAAAAAAATTAACTGGGCATGGTGGCACGTGCCTGTAATCCCGGCTACTCAGGAGGCTGAGGCAGGAGAATTGCCTGAACCCAGGAGGCGGAGGTTGCGGTGAGCCGAGATCACACCATTGCACTCCAGCCTGGGTAACAAGAGCGAAACTCCGTCTCAAAAAAAAAAAAAAGAAATGTGAAATTGAAATATGGATTAAATTATTATAGCGGAGCAAGACTGCTACATATTATTATGGGGGAGATAGAGATATTCCCATTTAATTCTCACAAGAGCTTTATCAGGTAGGGATTATTACACTTATTTTAAATAAAAAGGTCTCAGAAAAATTCAACAATTTTTCTGAGGTCAAATAGTTCAGGAACTGGAATTCAACTGGAGATGGCCCCTGACTTGGAATACTTTTCTTGGCGATAATTGGTCTTGGGCCTTCCCTACTCACACCCTCTAAAGCCTTTCAGAAATCTTGAGATTTGTCCCTTGGGGATTTGAGGAAATAAAATGTTCAGTTGGACAGAATATTAATCAGATGGATGATAAATGCTGGGTGGTTTTGTTTGTCTTTTCCCTAGAATTCGGATCAAGAAGGAGGTGGAAAGAAAAAGAAGAAAAAGAAGGACAAGAAACACAAAAAGGATAAGAAGCACAAGAAACACAAAAAACACAAGAAGGAAAAGGCTGTGGCTGCAGCTGCTGCGGCGGCTCTAACCCCTGCAGCCACTGCAGCTGCCACCACCACGCTAGCACAGGAAGAGCCAGTGGCAGTGCCAGAGCCCAAGAAGGTATTTATGAACTCTGTACGTGGCTGCCTTGCAGTATACATACAGGTAGCAGAGTCATTCTGTTTTGAGCGTTAGCAACATTGTTTTATCCACTAATTGGCTACTCTGAGATAAAATTCGTATACCATATAGTTCACCCATTTAAAGTGTGTAGTTCCCTGGGGGTTAGTATATTCGGTCATGTAGCCATCCCCCACACTTTGATTCTGCCCTTGACTCAGCTTTTCCTACTAGGCTCTCAACACTTATTAACCCTGTAAATTCTCTTTTTTTTTAGGAGACTGAAAGTGAAGCTGAAGATAACCTTGATGACTTAGAAAAGCACCTGCGTGAAAAGGCCCTGAGATCAATGAGGAAGGCCCAAGTGTCCCCACAGTCTTAGGTGGAAACGTTTATTATGATGTAAATTTTATTTGGTTTGTACGCAGTTCAATTTCAAAATTGCTAAAAATGTGTTTGAGCTTTAGACTATAACATTTGTTGTAATAATTGCTAGGTTGAAGTTCACCATGTAAAAAAAAAGGGCATGGATTTACATTGCAAAAGGTGTCCACGGTGTATTAGTGACATTCTTTCATTGACAGCTGACATAATTCATTTAGAGTGAAATATTTTAAGCCAAAAAAAAAATTCCCTTTTTAAAAAAGGGGATTTAAATACTCTTGGCATTTTTATGGTTCCTTTAAATGCCCTGGCTATTCCCAGAGGGGTTTATTGTTTGTTTTTTGTTTTCGGTTTTTTTGTTTTTCTTTTTCTTTACATTTTTTTCATTTGAGTCTTAGCACCCATTTAAGTTATGCTTCTGACCTCGTATGGTCTGTAAGCTTGCCCAGAAATAAGACCACTCTCTTGAACTACCACAAAAATATAAATGAATATTTTAATGCCACAATCTTTCCTGTTGCCTGTGGAGTCTCTGCTGAAGTGAATCAGGATTCGAGCTCTAGAATAAGACAGAAAATGAAAGCATGTTGTTTGCCAGGACACTGTGGGTTTATATTGATGTGTAACAAGTTGATTTGGAACACTGGACTCATTCTATTCTGGTTTTGTTTTTTGTTTTGTTTTGTTTTGTTTTTTCTTTTGTAAAGGCAATGAGCTAGTCCCAGGAAGGATCCTTCAGTTACATAAAATTTTGTTTAATGAAATGTCATGGCTCTGTTCATATTTTTGTCTTGTTCTTCCAGTTGGTATAGACAACTTTCAGAACTCTTATATTTGGAAGGCTGGAAGGGCCCAGACTTTGGAATAGTGTCTTGGTTTCACTGTTTTTGTTGTGATTTTTTTTTTTTTTTTTTGCTTTTTTTTTTTTTTTTTAAACTAAAGCTATATAAAGCTTGTGGATTAAACAGAATAAATTTCTAAATTTAAAAATTTTGCCACTCACTTTTACTTTTACTTTCTTAGTAGTGCACCATAAACCTTTTGGTGTGTTGGGAGTTGGGCAAGGGAAAGAAAAGGTGATGAAATTAAGGTTTTACTATCTTTGAACAACTACTGTGTTGAGCACTATGAAGGCAAAGTCTCAGCATGTAAATAGAACATTTAAAATACCAGTGGGACAAGTCCGCCAGGCAGAGGGAAGAGCATTGCATTCAGACAGTGCCTGTGTGCTCCCAGAGGCAGAAGGAGCCTGGCATGTCAGCAAGTGAATGAAAGCTAAGGAACGACTGGAACACCCTGTCAGGGCTCTGTGTGCCCCTGTCTGTGTGCGTGTGCTTAGTATTTAGCTATCTACAGTCAAGTTCATTTTGCATTTAAAATTTTAGAGGAAACTTGGAGTTGTTAACGTAGTATGAGGTAAAATAGCAACATTCATGTGAAGTTCACTAGAAACCTAAGCTGAGCAGGTTGACATGTGTATAGTTTGATTATAAGTTCTGGTAGTTGGGCTGCACACAGTGGCTGACGCCTGTAATCTCAGCACTTTGGGAGGCCAAGGGCAGGCAGATCACCTGAGGTTAGAGTTTCCAAACCAGCCTAGTCAACGTGGTGAAACCCTGTTTCTACTTTTTTTTTAAAAAAAAAAAAAAGGTAAAAAAATCAGCCAGACTTGGTGGCACACACCTGTAGTCCCAGCTACTCGAGAGGCTGAGGCAGGAGAATCACTTGAACCTGGGAGGCAGAGGTTGCAGTGAGCTGAGATCATGCCTCTGCACTACAGCCTGGGCCACAGAGTGAGACTCTGTTTTAAAAAAAAAAAAAGTTTTTGGCATTTAAAGCAAAACAAGGAAGAAAATGCCTACAAATTTCAAAAGACATAGACAGTAAATATACCTTCAACAATGAGGAACTGTTTTTAACAAGTGGTGTTTAAGGTGATTTGTAACAAGCAAAGAAGCCTGACGGAACTTCTGTAGGGACCGCACTAAGGTCGTGTGGAGTGAATGACTCTACACTGTATCCATGGTTGATAATAGTATTTCACATGTGTGTGCAGCAACTTAATTTTCAAGGGCCTCCCACATGGCTCCTTTTGATTTTACGATTCTGTGATACAGGAAAAGCATGTTAATACTTCTAAGATGGTTGTTGCTGACATTTCCTTTCCAATATGAACAAACCGTGAACATCACTAGAGTCCAGTTGGCCCTTAAACAACGAGAGGGTTGGGGCACTGACCGCTTGCACAGGCAAAAATTCAAGTTTCTGTGTTTGTTTGTTTTCCCCTTCCTAAATATTTACTGGCCAGGCATGGTGGATCGTGCCTATAATTCCAACACTTTGGGAGGCCAAGGCTTAAGGATTGCTTGAGCCCAGGAATTTGAGATCATCCTAGACAACAATAGAGAGACCTCGAAAGTCCTGGGCATGGTGGCATGTGCCTGTAGTCTGTGCTACCCATGAAGCTGTGGTGAGCCATGATCACACTACTGCACTCCAACCAGGGCATCTTTACTTTGAGGCTGAAAAAGAGGAGGGATTGGTCTTGCTGTCCCAGCACTGACGGAGGTGGGAAAATCTGCTTCTAAGTGGACCCATGTAGTGTAAACCCGTGTTGAAGGGTCAACTGTACTTGTTACCTAGCCAGTCATTCAGTCATTCAGTTGATTTGTTTACTTACTTCATAGGCTTTTATTATTCCACTGACTGCTCTTGTTAAGATTAGTCATAGCCTTCATTTGGCCAAATTGAACAATCCGTTCTGAATTCTTACTTTATGAGACCTCTGGAGGATTGGGCTCAGTCATTGACTTACTACACTCTTGTGTTCTTTGAAGCAACAGTAGTCTTCCTCCTATCTCACTGTTCTTTTGTCTCAAGTAGATCCTCTTAAACATGAAGTGATTTAGTTTGCCTTTCTTTGTCCTTGGTAGCCTTCCCTACACTTAATCCCTTGATTTTAGTCCCTTGATTTTAAGTGTAATTTTTATGCTTGAGATGTTTAATCTCCAGTTTAAACTTCTCCCTGAGCTAGACTCCTGTTCAGCTACTTGATGATACTATTTATTTTTATTTTTTTATATGAGACAGAGCCTCTTTCTTTTTTTTTTTTTTTTTTTTTTTTTGAGACGGAGTTTCTCTTGTTACCCAGGCTGGAGTGCAATGGCGCGATCTCGGCTCACCGCAACCTCCGCCTCCTGAGTTCAAGCAATTCTCCTGCCTCAGCCTCCTGGGTAGCTGGGATTACAGGCACGTGCCACCATGCCCAGCTAATTTTTTGTATTCTTAGTAGAGATGAGGTTTCACCATGTTGACCAGGATGGTCTCGATCTCTCGACCTCGTGATCCACCCGCCTCGGCCTCCCAAAGTGCTGGGATTACAGGCTTGAGCTACCACGCCCGGCCCAAGACAGAGCCTCTTTCTGTCACCCAGGCTGCTCACTGTTAGCTCTGCCTCCCAGGTTTAATTGATTATCCTGCCTCAACCTCCCGAGTAGCTGGGACTATTGGAACCTGCCACCATGCCCAGTTTTTTGTTTGTTTATTTGAGACCGTCTCACTCTGTCACCCAGCCTGAAGTGCAAGTGGTGGAATCTTGGCTTACTGCAACTTCTGCCTCCTGGGTTCAAGCAATTCTCCCACCTTGGCCTCCCAAGTAGCTGGGATTACAGCTGATTAATTTTTAAATATTAATTTTAATCAATTTTTAAAATATTTTTAGTAGAGGTGGGGTTTCACCAAGTTGGCCAGGCTGCCCTTTAACTCCTGACCTTGGGTGATCCGCCCTTCCCATCCTCCCAAAGCGCTGGGATTACAGGCATGAGCCATCATGCCCAGCTGCTAACTTTTTATTTTTAGTAGAAATGGGGTTTCATCATGTTTCCCAGGCTGGTCTCGAACTCCTGACCGCAAGTGATCCACCTGCTTCAGGCTCCCGAAGTGCTAGGATTACAGGCATGAGGCTCAGTTCATTTCAGTACCTGTCACATTTATTCAAAATTGAAAAGTCATTGTAATCAGTGGCCATACTGTCCACTCCCCAAGACTCTTGCATGTAGATACCATTCTTTTGCCTACAGCCCAAGTCAGATCACAGGTCTGCTAAACATCCTCAGAAAGCTCTCTCAGAATAAAATGCAAATTTCTTGCTATGGCCTGCAAAGCCTAATAGCATTGGGCCAAATCTGCTTTGGCAACTTCATTGCCGCTCAGCAGTCTACTCAAGCCATGCTGATCACTCTGTCTTCCTTAAACCCAAAAAGCTGACTTCTTTCAGACATTTTGTACCTTGCCAACTGATCCTTTATCCCAGAAGGCATTTCTGGTCATATTGCTTGTTTCTTTACTTGATTTGCCTCAGACACTTCCCTGATTCCCTCTCCTTTGATTTCTTGATTTCATGGATGGCAACTATTGTTATCTAAAATGATGTCGTTTTGGCCGGGCATGGTGGCTTACGCCTATAATCCCAACACTTTGGGAGGTGGAAGCAGGTGGATCACAAGGTCAGAAGTTCGAGACCAGCCTGGCCAAGATGGTGAAACCCCATCTCTACTAAAAATACCAAAAAAACTAGCTGGGTGTGGTGGCAGGCACCTGTAATCCCAGCTACTCAGGAAGCTGAGGCAGGGGAATCGCTTGGAGGCAGAGGTTACAGTGAGCCAAGATTGAGAGCCACTACACTCCATCCTGGGCAACAGAGCAAGACTCCATCTCAAAAAAAAAAAAAAGGATGTAGTTTTGCTCGCTAGGAAGTTGGTCTTATTCATGGCTGTGTCCCCAGTGGTATATAGCAAAAGCACAAATATTTGATGAATGAATACATTTGTCATTGCATTCATACTGGCCAGACACTACTAGGGTTTGAGGTAAAATGAAGAGGCCAGATGCAGTGGCTCATGCCTTTAATCCCAGCACTTCAGGAAGGCCAAGGTGGGGGCATGGCTTGAGCTCAGGAGTTTGAGACCAGCCCGGGCAATATAGGGTGATCCCCATCTGTACAAAAAGCCTAAAAATTAGCCAGGAATGGTGGCACGTGCCTGTAGTTCCAGCTACTCCAGAGGCTGAGGAGGAAGGATCGCTTGAACCTGTGAGATCAGGGCTGCAGTGAGCAGTGACTGCCATTTCACTCCCAAAAAAAGTTGATTGTTGGCCTCAAGGAGCATTCACCTACTGGGTACGCAGACATGCAAAGAATTTGCAGAGTGCCCATTGACTCTGGTAGATCAGGGTTTCTACCATAGCTTCTACTGTATGGTCTTGGGCAAGTTACTTGACCTTGAAGTCGTGCCATTTCCTCTTCAATGGAAATGATGGAACCTACCTCAGAGTTTTGGAAGATTTAAATGTGTTGGTTAATACATGTAAAGCAATGATACCACAAAGACAGCTTCCCATTCTGACATGACATAAGCATTCTTATAATTAATGGCAAAGTTTAATTTAGTTGACTAAAAAGGATTTTAGATCAGACCCATTTAAGACAATTTTTTTCTCTCATTTTTAAAAAATTTAACTCAGCTACCATAAAATTCACCTTTTTTTTTTTTTAAAGTTGGGGTTTCACCATGATGGCCAGGCTGATTTTGAACTCCTGACCTCAGGTGATCCACCCACCTCGGCCACCCAAAGTGCTAGGATTACAGGCGTGAGCCACCGCGCCCGGCCCAGATTCACCATTTTAAAATGTACAACTGCTGGATGTGGTGGCTCAGGCCTATAATCCCAGCACTGTGGGAGGCCGAGGCAGGCAGATCACCTGAGGTTGAGAGTTCGAGACCAGCCTGACCAACATGGAGAAATCCTGTCTCTACTAAAAACACAAAATTAGCTGAGCATGGTGGTGCATGCCTGCAATCCCAGCTACTTGAGAGGCTGAGGCAGGAGAATCGCTTGAACCCAGGAGGCAGAGGTTGCAGTGAGCCAAGATCATGGCATCGCACTCCAGCCTGGACAGCAAGAGTGAAACTCGGTCTCAAAAATAAAAGTGCAGTTCCTAAAAACATGAAACAGTTATCACATGACCCTGCAATTCCACTCCTCCTAGGCACATATATCCAACAGCATCAGCATATGGCCACACAGAAACTTGTATGCAAATATTCATAGCGGCTGTATCCTACTAGCCAGAAGGTGGAAATAGCCCAAATATCCAACTGAGTGGATAAACAAAACATGGTATATTCAAACAAGGGAATGCTATCCAACAGTAAAAAGAAATGCTCATGCCTGTAATGCCAGCACTTTGGGAGGCCGATGAGGGTGGCTAATGAGGTCGGGAGTTCAAGACCAGCCTGGCCAAAATACCGAAACCTCGTCTCTACTGAAAATACAAAAACTTAACTGGGCGTGGTGGTACACACCTATAATCCAGCAACTTGGGAGGCTGAAGCAGGAGAATCGCTTGAACCCGGGAGGCACAAGTTGCAGTGAGCCAAGATCACACCACTGCACTCCAGCCTGGTCAACAATGTGAGACTCCGTCTCAAAAAGAAAAAAAAAACGAAGTGCCTGGGCAGAGTGGCTCACACCTGTAGTCTCAGTGTTACCGGAAAGGGCTCCTGATCTAGACCCCAAGAGAGAATTCAAGGTGAGTTAGCTGAGATTATAGGGACACACCACCACGCCTGGCTGATTTTTGCATTTTTTCAAGTACAGATGGGGTTTCACTGTGTTGCCAAGACTGGTCTTGAACTCCTGGGCTCAAGTGATCCACCTGCTTCAGCTTCCCAAAGTGCTGGTATCAGAGATGTTCCAACCAGAGCAACTCCATCTTGAATAGGGCCCAGGTAAAATGAGGCTGAGACCTACTGGGCTGCATTCCTGGAAGGTTTGGCATTCTTAGTCCTAGGATGAGACAGGAGGTCAGCACAAGATACAGGTCATAAAGATTTTGCTGATAAAACAGGCTGTGGTAGAGAAGCCAGCCAAAACCCACCAAAACCAAGATGGTGACAGGAGTGACCTCTGGTCATCCTCATTGCTCAAGCAATCCACCTGCCGCAGAGTATGAGGATTCCAGTTTCCCCACGTCCTCTTCTTTTTTTTTTTTTTTTTTTTTTTTGAGACGGAGTTTCGCTCTTGTTGCCCAGGCTGGAGTGCAATGGCGCGATCTCAGCTCACCGCAACCTCCGCCTCCTGGGTTCAGGCAATTCTCCTGCCTCAGCCTCCTGAGTAGCTGGGATTACAGGCAGGCGCCACCACGCCCAGCTAATTTTTAGTATTTTTAGTAGAGACGGGGTTTCACCATGTTGACCAGGATGGTCTCGATCTCTTGACCTCGTGATCCACCCACCTCGGCCTCCCAAAGTGCTGGGATTACAGGCTTGAGCCACCGCGCGCGGCCTCCCCATGTCCTCTTCAACACTCATTATCCATCATTTTGATTATAAACATCCTAGTGGGTGCCAAGTGCTGTCTCGCTGTGTTGGATTTGCATTTGCCACATGGCTAGCGATGTTGAGCACCTTTTCACATGCTGATACTCCTCAATGCCGTTTTAAGCTGACTTGTAGCTGCATGAATATGTTCTGAAGTTGTGGCTATAGGATTAGATCCAGTGGGGGTGGGCCTCAGTCCGTAGAGTAGAGCTGCTGGGTACTCTCATACCCATATGTGGAGCTTGGCAATAGGGAACTACGGCCAAACCAAAATGTGTTCCCGTTTTATAAATAGGATCCAAAGACTCAGGGAGAGTGCAACTTAAAGTAACTGGTAGGTGCCGTTTTTTTTTTCTTTTTTTTAGACAGCGTTTCACTCTTGTTGCCCAGGCTGGAGTGCAATGGCACAATCTTGGCTTACCGCAACCTCCGCCTCCTGGGTTCAAGCGATTCTCCTGCCTCAGCCTCTCAAGTAGCTGGGATTACAGGAACATGCCAACATGCTGGCTGATTTTTTGTATTTTTAGGAGAGACAGGGTTTCACCATATTGACCAGGATGGTCTAGATCTCTTGACCTCGTGATCCACCCGCCTCAGCCTCCCAAAGTGCTGGGATTACAGGCGTGAGCCACCGCACCTGGCCTGAAAGATCAACTCTTAAGAGTCCCACTGTTTTTATTTGAAAGACCCATCTTTGGCTGGGCACGGTAGCTCATGCCTGCAATCCCAACACTTTGGGAGGCTGAGGCGGGAGGATCACCTGAGATCAGGAGTTCAAGACCAGCCTGGCCAAAATGGCAAAACCCCATCTCTACTAAAAATACAAACATTAGCCAGGAGTGGTGGTGGGTGCCTGTAATCCCAGCTACTCGAGAGGCTGAGGCAGGAGAATCACTGGAACCCAGAGGGGCAGAGACTGCAGTTAGCCGAGATTACACTGCACTCCAGCCTGGGCAACAGAGCAAGACTCTATCTAAAAAAAAAAAAAAGAAAGAAAAGAAAAGAAAGAAAGACCCATCTTAATTCATACCAAACATTACCCTTTTGACTTGTAGGGACTCAGTTATTGGTGTGCTTCTAATTTGATGAACTGATAGTGTGAAAGGAAAATAAACCTCAGGACCCCAAAATCACTAAGCCGAAGAGAAAAGTCAAGCTGGGAATTGTATCAGGTAAATCTGCCTCCCATTTTATTTCTAAGTGAGATAGCTACAAAGATTTAAAAAAAAAAAAAAAAAAAAAAAAAGCTACGTACCTCCCTCACAATTTGCCCACAAGGAAATTCCTTGTGGCACTCAAGATCTTTACCCTAAAACAGTTATGTTGAATTTCACCCTGGCAATGTAAATTGATAGCTTATCTTCACAGGTACAAGAGAGACAGTCATCCTACTGCCCACATGAGACAAATGCACATTCGATCGCCTTCTCTGCCGTTTTTTTTTTTGAGACGGGGTCTCCCTCTGTCACTCAGGCTGGAGTGCAATGGTGCAATCTCAGCTCACTGCAACCTCCGCTTCTGAGGTTCAAATGATCCTCCCACCTCGGCCCCCCCCCAGGCAGCTGGGACTACAGCACGTACCACCATGCCCAGCTATTTTTTTGTATTTTTAGTAGAGGTGGGGTTTCATCATATTGCCTAGGCTGGTCTTGAATTCCTAGACTCAAGTGATTCTCCAGCCTCGGCCTCCCAAAGTGCTGGGATTATAGGCATGAGCCACGGCACCCAGCCCCTGTGCCCTGTTTTTTATTCTTGGCTCTACATTCACTGAGCCAAACTAAAGCACAGGTGACCTGTCACATGTAAATTGTGTATTTAGTGAAAAGCTGATCAAAGACTCAAAAGAATGCAACTGTTTTCTCTCTTATGGCCCTGTCACCTGGGACCTCCATGTGCACCCTGCTTCAAGTTGTCCTGCCTTTCCAGACCAAACCAATGTACATCTTACACATATTGATTGATGTCTCATGGCTCTCTAAAATGCATAGAAGCAAGCTGTATGCATGCTACCTTGGGCATATGTCATCAGGACCTCCTGGGGCTGTCATGGTCACATCCTTAACCTTGGCAAAAAAAACTTTTATAAATTGATTAGGCAGAACAAGGTGGCCCATGCCTGTAATCCCAGCACTTTGGGAGGCTGAGGGAGGTGGACTACCTGAGGTGGAGAGTTCAAGACCAGCCTGACCAACATGGAGAAACCCCATCTCTACTAAAAATACAAAATTGGCCAGGCATGGTAGCACACGCCTGTAATCCCAACTACTCAGGAGGCTGAGGCAAGAGAATGGCCTGAACCCGGGAGGCGGAGGTTGCAGTGAGCCAAGATCGCGCCATTGCACTCCAGCCTGGGCAACAAGAGCAAAACTCAGTCTCAAAAAAATAAAGAATAAATAAGTTGATTGAGACCTGTCTCAGATACTTGGTTCACAGTAGGATCAGAAATACAGGTCTTTCCAAAGCTCTTGGCAAAAACATTCGACGTTTGTCAATATGGAGGTTGGCAGGCTTTCATAATTATAAGAATATCAAGTTTGAATAACGAGATTCACAAAACAGGATTACATGGCCCAGAGCTTGAGGCTTGCTACCCAAGAGCATAGATTCCCGTCATCCCGAATCTATCCTCTAATTAGCAGCAGTTACAAATGGGTCATCTTAAGGAAAAAAAGAAGCAGTTCCAAAATTGTTTACCAAGAATTTATCACATTAATCACATAAGCTTAGTTGGACATGGTAACTCATGCCTGTAATCCCAGCACTTTGGGAGGCCATGGCAAGATCACCTGAGATCAGAAGTTTGAAACCAGACTGAGCAACATGGCAAAACCCCGTATCTACTAAAAATGAACAAATTAGCTGGATGTGGTGGCACACGCCTGTAATCCCAGCTACTCAAGAGGCCGAGGCAGGAGAATTGCTTGAACCTGGGAGGCAGAGGTTGCAGGGAGCCAAGATCGCACCACTGAACTCCAACCTGGGTGACAGAGCAAGACTCTGTCTCAAAAAAAAAATGATAAAAATAGGGACCAGGCACAGTGACTCACACCTGTAATCTCAACACTTTGGGAGGTTGAGGTGGGCAGATCACGAGATTAGGAGTTTGAGACCAGCCTGGCCAACATGGTGAAACCCCGTCTCTACTAAAAAATACAAAAATTAGCTGGGCGCAGTGGTGCACACCTGTAGTCCCAGCTACTCAGGAGGCTGAGGCAGAAGAATCACTTGAACCTGGGAAGCGGAGGTTATAGTGAGCTGAGACCACACCACTACACTCCATCCTGAGCAACAGAGCGAGACTCCATCTCAAAAAAAAAAAAAAAAAAAAAAGATAACATAAGCTTTTGATTGGCCATACATTATTTTTTGTATCACAAATTCCAGGAGCATGAAGATAGCAGGTGAGGCAGCTAGTCAGGAACAAGACACCTTTAAACAGTTGCCCCAGGAGCATGGGGTTGTGGGAAAGAGGGATGACTGAAGTCCCATGCTCCTATATCTCTGGGCCTGATAAATGTTGCATGCCTCGAATAGCTCAGACCGCCCCGAGCTATGTTTTTTTTTTTAATCTGGAGGTTTCTGCCAAGATGCTGACCCTTATATTTCAGGTGTGTCACAGGGGAGGAGCTGATGGGTGCTGAGTCCCAAGAGTAGCACCTTGTTTGCTGCGGGCTATGGATACCTCCCACCAGATGGAGCAGGAGGAATGAAGGGACCAGCTTCATGGCAGCAGGGTTGGAAACTCCTTAGCTGGAAGCTATCTTAAGGAAATGTTTCACAGACTGTAGGTTGAGACCCGTGAGGGAACTATAAAATTTCATAGATCATAACCAGCATGAAAAGAAAAAGAGGCCGGGCGCAGTGGCGCACATCTGTAATCCCAGCACTTTGGAAGGCTGAGGGAGGTGGATCACCTGAGGTCAGGAGTTTGAGACGAGGCTGACCAACATGGAGAATCCCTATATCTACTAAAAAAAAAAACAGGAAAATTAACCAGGGATGGTGGTAGGGACCTGTAATCCTACCTACTTGGGAGGCTGAGGCAGGAGAATCACTTGAACCTGGGAGGTAGAAATTGCCGTGAGCTGAGATTGTGCCATTGCACTCCAGCCTGGGCAACAAGATCGAAACTCCATTTCAAAAAGAAAAAAGAAGCCAGGCGCGGTGGCTCAAGCCTGTAATCCCAGCACTTTGGGAGGCCGAGGCGGGTGGATCACGAGGTCAAGAGATCGAGACCATCCTGGTCAACATGGTGAAACCCCGTCTCTACCAAAAATACAAAAAAAAATGAGCTGGGCATGGTGGCGCCTGCCTGTAATCCCAGCTACTCAGGAGGCTGAGGCAGGAGAATTGCCTGAACCCAGGAGGCGGAGGTTGCGGTGAGCCGAGATCGCGCCATTGCACTCCAGCCTGGGTAACAAGAGCGAAACTCCGTCTCAAAATAAATAAAGAAAGAAAGAAAAAAGAAAACAGAAAAGAAAAAAGTAAATTTGAGTCTGAATCACATATAGTAGGTTAAATATTGTTTCATGAATCGTGTATATATATTCATGTATGTATGAGTGTGCTTGTGTGCACAGGGTTGCAATATAAAATGTATTCTAGGCTGGGCATGGTGGCTCTTGTCTATAATTCCAACACTTTGGGAGGTTGAGGTGGGTGGATCACCTCAGGCCAGGAGTTTGAGACCAGCACACACATACACACACACACACACACACACACACACACACACATACACACACATATAAACATTAGCCAGGCATGGTAGTACACGCCTATAGTCCTAGCTACTCCAGGGTTGTGGCACGATAGTCACTTGAACCCAGGAGGCGGAGACTGTAGTGAGCCAAGATAGCACCGCTGCACTCCAGCCTGGGCAACAGAGTGAGCCTCCTAAGCTCAAGCAATCCTCCCACCTCAGCCTCCCAAAGTGCTGGGATTACAGGTGTGAGCCACTGCACCTGGCCTGGAATGTCCTTTCTTTGTCTCATAATGTCCAAATCTTTTTTGGACTTACAAATGCATTTAATATATATATATTTTGTGAGATAGTGTTTCACTCTTGTTGCCCAGGCTGGAGTGCAATGGCGTGATCCTGGCTCACTGCAACCTCCCAAAGTGCTGAGAATAGAGGTGTGAGCCACTGTGCCTGGGCCAATGACAGTTTTCAGTGTTTCATCAAATTTTAGATACTTGCAATTGTAGGGTGCACCACCATCTAGTAAACCGTCAGCACATTCACTGTAAGACGCATCTGACTTCAGAGAGGTCAAACAAAATGCAGGGGAAAAAGTCTTAAATTTCACCATATCCAGTGTGACGATTGAGAAGTGTCTGGTACACTGAGGTAGGGCTCCTGAGCTAGCCCAGGGACACACTCAACCGTCACTCAGTGCCTTCCTTTCCGTCCCTCTCTCTGTCCTACTCTTCGTTTTCTGAACCTTCCACTAGGTGGCACCTGGGCCTGGGTGCCTGCTGCAGAGCCCCTCTGGCTCCTCCAAGCTATTTCTTCCCCATTCCCTTTTCCTCCTACCCATCTTTTTTCCTGGAAGTGGGAGGCTCTGACTCAGCACTCAGAGATTCTCTGTTGGATTGCAGAACTGAAAGAAAAGCCCCCGGGCTCTTGCAGTCCACGGGCCCCAGCCCATCCCAAGCGGGAATTCCTTCCCAGCAAGCCACCAGCTCTTACTTGCATACCTTCAGTGGCGGGAAACTCACTACTTTTTGAGGATCCCATTCCATTGTGGTCATGCACTTGGGCTCTCAAGATGCTCCCCCACCCCGGGGTCCTAGTGAACCCACTTTCTTCCTTCCTTTCTTTCTTTTTTTTTTTTTTTTTTTTTTTTTTGAGACAAAGTTTCATTCTGTTGCCCAGGCTGGAGTACAGAGTGCAATGGCAGGATCTCAGCTCACTGCAGCCTCCCAGGTTCAAGCAATAATCCTGCCTCAGCCTCCCGAGTAGCTGGGATTACAGGCACATGCCACCATGCTGGACTAATTTTTGTATTTTGTTGTTGTTGTTGTTGTTGTTGTTTTTGAAACGGAGTTTCCATCTTGTTACTCAGGCTGGAGTGCAATGGCGCGATCTCAGCTCACCACAACCTCCGCCTCCTGGGTTCAGGCAATTCTCCTGCCTCAGCCTCCTGAGTAGCTGGGATTACAGGCACGCGCCACCATGCCCAGCTGATTTTTTTTTTTTTTTTTTTTTTTTTTGTATTTTTAGTGGAGATGTGGTTTCACCATGTTGGCCAGGCTGGTCTCAAACTCCTGACCCCAAATGATCCACCTGTCTTGGCCTCCCAAAGTTCTGGGATTACAGGCGTGAGCCACCGCACCAGCCAGTGAACCCACTTTCTAGTCCTTCAACAGCGGGAGATTTGGACCTTTGTCTGCTTTGTGTATCGGGGAATGCTAAAGGCCTAGCACAGGTGAGGCATTCATTTGGTAAACGAGCAAACTCAGTTGTTCTGTGCATCAGTTTCAATACCTGTGAAACAGGGTCAATAACAGTATTCACCTCATAAGGCTGTGAGAAGTAAATGAGTCGGGACCTGTAAACAGGCTTAGTCCCATGCCTGGTACATAGTAAATCCTCAACAAATAATTTTTCTTTCTCCTTTAATAGCTATGGATAGGCTGGGTGTGGGGGTTCATGCCTGTAATCCCAGCACTTTGGGAGGCTGAGATGGGTAGATCACAAGGTCAGGAGCTTGAGACCAGCCTGGCTAACATGGTAAAACCCCGTCTCTACTAAAAATACAAAAAATTAGTTTCCCCGGCCGGGCGCGGTGGCTCAAGCCTGTAATCCCAGCACTTTGGGAGGCCGAGGCGGGTGGATCACAAGGTCAAGAGATCGAGACCATCCTGGTCAACATGGTGAAACCCCATCTCTTCTAAAAATACAAAAAATTAGCTGGGCATGGTGGCGCATGCCTGTAATCCCAGCTACTCAGGAGGCTGAGGCAGGAGAATTGCCTGAACCCAGGAGGCGGAGGTTGCGGTGAGCCGAGATCGTGCCATTGCACTTCAGCCTGGGTAACAAGAGCGAAACTCCGTCTCAAAAAAAAAAAAAAAATTAGTTTCCCATCTTGCAAGATGGCGGGTGAAAAAGTTGAGAAGCCGGATACTAAAGAGAAGAAACCTGAAGCCAAGAAGGCTGATGCTGGTAGCAAAGTGAAAAAGGGTAACCTCAAGGCTACAAAGCCCAAGAAGGGGAAGCCCCATGGCAGCCGCAATCCTGTTCTTGTCAGAGGAATTGGCAGGTATTCCCGATCTGCCGTGTATTCCAGAAAGGCCGTGCACGAGAGGAAGTGCTCAGCAGCTAAATCCAAGCTTGAAAAGAAAAAGAAGGAAAAGGTTCTTGCAACTGTTACAAAACCAGTTGGTGGTGACAAAAACAGCGGTACCCGGGTGGTTAAACTTTGCAAAACGCCTCGGTATGATCCTACTGAAGATGTGCCCCGAAAGCTGTTGAGCCATGGGTAAAATAACCATTCAGTCAGCACGTGAGGAAACTGAGCCAGCATCATCCCCAGAACCATCCTGATCATCCTCACTGGACGCCACAGGGGCAAGAGGGTGGTTTTCCTGAAGCAGCTGGCTAGTGGCTTATTACCTGTGACTGGACCTCTGGTCCTCAATCGAGTTCCTCTGCGAAGAGCGCACCAGAAATTTGTCATTGCCACCTCAACCAAAATTGATATCAGCAATGTAAAACTCCCAAAACATCTTACTGATGCTTACTTCAAGAAGAAGCAGCTGCGAAAGCCCAGACACCAGGAAGGTGAGATCTTCGACACAGAAAAAGAGAAATACGAGATTACAGAGCAGCGCAAGATTGATCAGAAAGCTGTGGACTCACAAGTTTTACCAAAAATCAAAGCTATTCCTCAGCTCCAGGGCTACCTGCGATCTGTGTTTGCCCTAACAAATGGAATTTATCCTCACAAATTGGTATTTTAAATGTCCTAATAATCTAATTAAATAACCGATTACCTTTAAAAAAAAAAAAAATTAGCCAGGCATGGTGGTGGGCACCTGTAATCCCAGCTAATCAGGAGCTGAGGCAATAAAATTGCTTGAACCTGGGAGGCAGAGGTTGCAGTGAGCCAAGATCATGCCACTGCACTCTAGCCTGGGCAAAAGAACAAGACTCGATCTCGGGATTGGGGGAAGGCTGGGCGTGGTGGCTCTGTCATCCCAGCACTTTGGGAGGCCAAGGCAGGCAGATCACCTGAGATCAGGAGTTTGGGACCAGCCTGACCAACATGGTGAATGCCCATCTCTACTAAAAATACAGAAAAAAAATAGCCAGGCATGGTGGCGGGCGCCTGTAATTCCAGTTACTCTGGGGGCGGAGGCAGGAGAATCGCTTGAACCCGGGAGGCGTAGGTTGCGGTGAGCCGAGATGGCGCCATTGCACTCTAGCCTGGGCAACAAGAGTGAAACTCCGCCTCAAAAAAATAGAAAAAAAAAAAAAAAAAGCAGCCGGGCGCGGTGGCTCAAACCTGTAATCCCAGCACTTTGGGAGGCCGAGGCGGGTGGATCACGAGGTCGAGAGATCGAGACCATCCTGGTCAACATGGTGAAACCCCGTCTCTACTAAAAGTGCAAAAAAATTAGCTGGGCATGGTGGCACGTGCCTGTAATCCCAGCTACTCAGGAGGCTGAGGCTGGAGAATTGCCTGAACCCAGGAGGCGGAGGTTGCGGTGAGCCGAGATCGCGCCATTGCACTCCAGCCTGGGTAACAAGAGCGAAACTCCGTCTCAAAAACAAAAAACAAAAAACAAAAAAACAAAACAAAACAACAACAAAAAAGCTATGAATAGCTCTACACTTATTATCTGAAAGATCTCTTTTAGAGCAAAGTGATTCTGACTTTTTTTTTTTTTTTTTTTTTTTGAGTCAGGGTCCTATGCTGTCACCCAGGCTTGGAGTGCAGTGACACGATCACAGCTCACTGCAGCCTCGACCTCCTAGGCTCAGGCAATCCTCCCACCTTAGCCTCCTGAGTAGCTGAGACTACACACTGTGTGCCACCATGCCTACCTAATTTTTTAAATTTTTTGTAGAGATTGGGTTTTGTCATCTGGCCCAGGCTGGTATCGAACTCCTGGGCTCAAGCGATCCACCTGCCTTGGCCTCTCAAAGTGCTGGAATTATAGGTGTGAGCCACCATGTCCGGCCTGATTGTAATTCTTAAAACTTTCATACAGGCTGGGTGCAGTGACTCCTGCCTGTAATCCCAACACTGAGCCACTGCCCTGCGCAACAGAGTGAGAATTCATCTCAAAAAAAAAGAAAAAAGAAAAAAATCTTCTCATAGGAGCATGAACCCTGCTGTGAACTGCCCATGCGCAGCACCTAGGTTTTGGGCCTCTTATGAGAATCTAATGCCTGATGATCTGAGGGGGAACAGTTTCATCCCGAAATCATGCTCCCCCTGCCTGTGGAAAAACTGTCTTCCACGAAACTGGTCCCTGGTGCCAAAAAGGTTGGGGACCACTGCTCTACAGGGTGTTCTGGGGCCTGTGGGGAATTTTGTGTTCCTGAGCCTTCCACATACTACCCCAATGTTGTGGCTATTACATGGCTTCCCAGCACATGTTCCCGGTCTCTCCCATCATCAGAGCCATATTCGGCTCTACTGGAATTCTATGCTAGTGGGTGGGGTTAGGGTGGCCTCTGATGACCCTCTGATGATCGCACCTGTAATCTCTAGTGTGTTTATAGTAAGATGTTGGTTAGGGGTGCAGTCATCCACTTCCAAGATGGGGCCGGAGGATCCACTTCCAAGATGGTACACTCACGTGGCAATTGGCAGGAGGCCTCAGTGCCTCACCAGGTGGGCTCTCCGTGGCAGCTAGCTAGCTTTCCCCAGGGTATGATGATGATGACGACGGTAATGATGTGTGTGTGTGTAATAGAAGGAAGCCACCGTGCCTTTTACAACCTAGTCTTGGAAGCTGCACACTATCATCCTGCCTTTTTTTCTATTCATTAGAAGCAAGTCAGTATGTCCAGCCCACGACCAAGGGAAAAATAACTAGGAATCCTTTTGAAGGAAGTGCCGAAGAACTTGCGGACTAATGTGAAACCGCACTGTGGTGATGTCGTTTGAGCTGCTGGAGAAAGCCCTCACCTGAGGACCCATCTCTAATCGAGTTAACTCCTGGATGGTGAAGCTAGCTTCAGCTGGGTTTTCTGAGTCGCACCATTCAAAGAATGCTTTTATCTTTCTCATCTCATCCTCCAGACCTGCCTTGTCTGACCATGTTCCTTTTATGGGCAGTGGTGGAAGCTGGGCCCAGGCTCTAGGGGAGGAAAGATGGGCCCTTCTCACCTTCTCAGTCTTTGATCCTATTTTTTTTTCTTTTTTTGGAATCAGGGTCTCGCTTTGTCACCCAGGCTGGAGTGCAGTGCAGTGTGCTATCCACGGCTCACTGCAGCCTCAAACTCTGGGTTCAAATCATTCTCTCACCTCAACCTCTCAAGCAGTTGAGATTTCAGATGCACACCACCATACCCTGCTTTTTTTTTTTTTTTTTAATTTTTTAATTCTTTTTATTTTCAGTAGAGACAGGGTTTCAACATGTTGCCCAGGCTGGTCTCGAACTCCTGGGTTCTAGCAATTCTCCTGCCTCACTATCTCAGTCTCCCAAAGTGCTGGGATTACAGGTGTGAGCCACCATGCACCTGCTCAGCTCGGCCTTAGCCCTTTTTTTTTTTGGAGATGAAGTCTCACTCTGCCACCCAGGCTGGAGTGCAGTGGCGTCATCTTGGCTCACTGCAACCTCCACCTCCTGGGTTGAATCGATTCTCCTACCGAGTAGCTGGGATTATAGGTGCCTGCCACCACACCCAGCTAATTTTTGTATTTTTTTTTTTTTTTTTTTTTTTGAGACGGAGTTTCGCTCTTGTTACCCAGGCTGGAGTGCAATGGCGTGATCTCGGCTCACCGCAACCTCCGCCTCCTGGTTTCAGGCAATTCTCCTGTCTCAGCCTCCCGAGTAGCTGGGATTACAGGCACGTGCCACCATGCCCAGCTAATAATTTTTGTATTTTTAGTGAGATGGGGTTCCGCCATGTTGGCCAGGCTGGTCTCAAACTCCTGATCTCAGGTGATTCACCTGCTTCAGCCTTCCAAAGTATCCAAAGTGCTGGGATTACAGGCATGAGCCACCACGTTCAGACTCAGTCGTTTATACTACAACAAAGTGCCTGCTGTTCCATGGCCACGGCGATGCTGGCTACAGGAAAACCGCATTCTTCTACGGACTCCTGACCGATGTACTCGTCCTGCCACTGGCTGCTCCTGCTAAGACATGGCTTTTCCATCCTGGACTTGCCCTTAAACTCTGGGCAATGATTTCCAGGTCTCTCAGGGTCAGTCCTTTCAGAGAAAGGAAGACAGAGAAATCATGTGGCCAGGTGGGAAGAGCTCTTGGCCAGCCTTGCTGTGTGACCTTGAGGTCACAGTGCCCTCCCTATGAATGCAGAAGGTTGTATTAACATGAGGATGCTTCGGGGTTTTCTTTTTTTTTTCTTTTTTTTTTTCTTTTTTTTTTTTTTGAGACAGAGTCTTGCTCTGTTGCCCAGGTTGGAGTGCAGTGGCACGAGAACGGCTCACTACACCCTCCACCTCCCAGGTTCAAGCGATTCTCCTGCCTCAGCCTCCTGAGGAGCTGGGATTATAGGCGTGTGCCACTACTCCCGGCTAATTTTTGTATTTTTAGTAGAGGCGGGGTTTCACCATGTTGGTCAGGCTAGTCTCGAACTCCTGACCTCGTGATCCACCCGCCTCGGCCTCCCAAAGTGCTAGGATCTGTTAGCCACCACGCCGGGCTTGCTTTGGGGTTTTCTTAGTTCACTTTTGTCCAGAAGAGATGATGAAACTTTAGGAGCAGCCTCATTTCCAACACACTGGGTCTTACGTGGTCATTCATACCTCCGCAGAGAAAAAGCTACACACTTCATGCCCCATGCCCTTCACTGTCTCATCTGATCCTCCCAGCGGCCAGCAAAGACACGGGGCAAGGCGCTGGGGGAAACAGAGGTTCAGTGGCAAGACGTGGTATGTGCAGAGAGCTGTGGGACAGACATGGCCTCGCCAGCAGGACCCGTGATTAAACAACAGCTGTGACTCACTGAGTGCTTTCTGCTTATTGTGTGCCAAGTACTTCACATGTGGCTGTTTTCTGTCATTCTCCCATCAACCCTCATGGGTGGTTACTATAATTATCCCCTTTTACAGATAAGGAAACTAAAGCCCAGAGGGGTGGAGTAATAGTCTGGCAAAAATAACCAGTGGAACTGGGACTGAAATTCAGCTTGAGCATCTCAGCACTCATCTGTGTTTTCTATCACAGCACAGTCCCTCTAGGCATTGACAGGAGCTCAGGGGGAGGAGTAGGGAGGAGAAAGCTAGGAGTCCAAAGACTTGAGGGGCCAGGCATGGTGGTGTGCACCTGTAATCCCAGCATTTTAGGAGGCTGATGTGGGAGGATGGCTTGAGCCGGGAGACTGAGGTTGCAGTGAGCTGTGTTTGTGCCACTGTGCTCCAGCCTGGGCAACAGCAAGATTATGTCTTGGCGTGGGTCGGTGGGTGGGGGGGAGGGGGAGAAAACCTTTAAAAAATAAATAATAAGCCGGGCGCGGTGGCTCAAGCCTGTAATCCCAGCACTTTGGGAGGCTGAGGCGGGTGGATCACGAGGTCAAGAGATCGAGACCATCCCAGTCAACATGGTGAAACCCCGTCTCTACTAAAAATACAAGAAATTAGCTGGGCATGGTGGCGCGTGCCTGTAATCCCAGCTACTCAGGAGGCTGAGGCCGGAGAATTGCCTGAACCCAGGAGACGGAGGTTGCGGTGAGCCGAGATCGCGCCATCGCACTCCAGCCTGGGTAACAAGAGCAAAAACTCCGTCTCAAAAAAATAAAATAAAATAAAAATAAATAAATAAATAAATAATAAAAAAGCACAAAAACAAAGACTTTGCTGGCGTGGTGGCTCAGCCCTGTAATCCCAGCACCTTGGGAGGCCAAGGCGAGTGGAGGATCCTTCTAAGGCAAGGAGTTCGAGTCCAGCCTGGCCGACATTGTGAAATCCCATCTCTACTAAAAATAGAAAAACAGCTGGGCATGGTGGCGGACGTCTGTAATCTCAGCTACTCGGGAGGCTGTGGCAGGAGAATCACTTCAACTTGGGAGGAGGAGATTGCAGTGAGCCGAGATGGTGCCATTGCACCACAGCCTGAGCAACAAGAGCGAGACTCCATCTCTAAAAACCAAAAACAAAAACAAAAAAACAAAGACTTGGGTTCACAAATGAACTCTGAACACTTGCTAATTCTAAGGCCTGGGTAAATCTTTTATCTCGCTCAGCCTCAGTTTCCTTATCTGTAAAATGGAGATAATAATTTGTCACCCAAATTGTGAGGATTGGGTAAAAACATTTTTAATAAGGGCATGTATGCGAGCATCCCCCATGTATAGCAAAGAAATTGTCTAAATGTGTAAGAGGTGGTTGTTTTTCTTAATCTCAGAGCAGGACCCGGGGCAGGAAGCAGGCAGGCTGATCAGGGTGGCCAAGTGTCCCTGCCCAAGAGTGACTGCTTCCGTCCCTGCTGTTCATAAAGTCCCCAGGAAAGGAGGAGGGCGGGCAGCAGGAAAGGGCAAAGCTGTAGGTCCTTATCTAGAGCTTCGCCTCCGATCGAGAGCCCTCCAGGGGAAGAGAAGTTCTGGACTCTCACCGCTGAGTTCCAAGCATTCCAGAGGCTCAGCGGGGAGGAAGTCTGTCAGCGACTGGCCTGACGCAGCATCAGCTGGGGAGAAGCCTGGATGGGTAGGTCGTATACCTCCCCCGCAGCCTGTGTCATGGCCCTGCCCTTAAAAGGTCTCATGGTCCAGGACCAGCCAGCCCCCACAGCCTGTCCTATCAAGGGGAACACCGGACTCTAGCACTTCGATGCCCAAATGCCAAACCTCCCGAGGGGCAGCTTTGGTGAGTGACTGGGACTGGAGTTAGGAGGTCTAGGCTCTCGTTCTGGTTCGGTCCCTTCTCCTCTCTGGGTATCAGCACCCCCGCTGTGGAACAAAGGACAGTCCCTCGAGGGAATTTGCATACTGTGGCTCTGGTGTGCCATCTGCTACCCCTGCCACAAGTGTTGTTCCTTGTCCCGTCCTCCTGGGCTGCTGGAGAAACAGCTCCCATCGCACGTCCTGCCCTCTCTGGGTGTGATCAACAGCACTGCAGTCCAGGATGTCACACTTAAGTCATCTGGGTCATTTGCTATTTCTGGTGCTCCTTAAATTCCGGTTCTTTCTTGTTCCCAGTTAGATGGAGAACTTCCTGAGGACAAGCAACTGGGGCCTCCTTACCCCTGTGCTTCCCCAGAGCCTGGTCGAGAGCTTAGCACAGAGGAGAACCTCAGAGCGGTTCGAGGCTGTGCTGTCGGCCATCCCTGGAGGCCCTTGATGAACGCGCCCTCCATCACAGTGCCTCCTGCAGAGATCTGGCCACACCCCAGCTTCTGCTCCTCGTTCTGCTCCACTCAGTCTAGACGACTTTAGGAAAGCCTCTGTTAAAAACATCTGTGGTTTTTCACAATGTGCTGGACGGAGGCCAGGCGCGAAGTGGAAAATCCTTGGGGGTGGATGGGGATTGGTACTCCAGCCGTCACCCGCCACCCAGAGCTGTCCATTCTTAGCGTTTACCCTTTACACACTGGGATTTCACAACAGTGACTTTACGGCTTCACTGAGGTAAAAGTGACCTACAATAAACTGATGTATTGAGCATGTACAATATACTTTTTTTTTTTTTTTTTGCCCATGCTGGAGTGCAGTGGCACAATCTCTGCTCACTACAACCTCTGCCTCCTGGGATCAGTTAATTCTGCCTCAGCCTCCCGAGTAGCTGGGAGGCACCTACAACCATGCCTGGCTAATTTCTTTGTATTTTAGTAGAGACAGGGTTTCACCATGTTGGCCAGGCTGGTCTTGAATTCCTGACCTCATCCGCCTTCCTCAGCCTCCCAAATTGCTGGGATTATAGACATGAGCCACTGAGCCCAGCCTAATATCCCCATTTAATTGAGGAGAAAATTGAGGCTCATATTATAGAATCCAGGTACCTTCTTACCACACCAGGAGTCTGTGTAATGTTAGTAATTCTCACACTGAACACTTCATGTGCCTCCACGTATCATCCCACCATCTATGAGGTCAGATGCTTTTTTTTTTTTTTTTTTTTTGAGACAGAGTCTCACTGTGTCATCCAGGCTGGAGTGCAGTGGCGTGATCTCAGCTCACTGCAACCTCCACCTCCTGGGTTCAAGTGATTCTCCTGCCTCAGCCTCCTGAGTACCTGGGATTACAGGTGCCTGCCACCATGCTCGGCTAATTTTTGTATTTTTAGTAGAGATGAGGATTCACCATGTTGCCCAGGCTGGTCTCGAATGCCTGGCCTCAAGTGATCTGCCCACCTCAGCCTCCCAAAGTGCTGGGATTATAGGTATGAGTCACTGTGCCCAGACGTCAGATGCTATTATTATCTCCATTTTACAGAGGGAGACGCAGAGGCACAGAGAATAAGAAGCTTGCCTGAGGTCACACAGCCAGAAAGTGGTAATGCTGGTATTTCAACCCTGCCTGGTATTCGAACTCTGCCTGGTATTCCAGGATCCCATCATTCCAGGAGGTCACCCAGACTGGTGAGTCAAAGGAGAGGTGGGGCAGCCCCCAGGCCAAACAGAGAGAGTTGAGCAGCAACAGGCGACGGCCAGCTGTTTGGGAGGCCCACTGGCTGGGAATGGGGCTGGCCAGCTGGCAGGCCCAACTGAAACTGCAACATGAGCCCAGTAGCCATCAGTGCCCACCCACCGTGCCTCTCGAGTTCCCGGTCTGCTGCCCAGCCCCCTCCAGGAGCCTGAAGTACGCATTCAGGTTGGAAGAACAACAGCGCTCACAGGACAGCTTAGCAAACCACACACGATGACAGCCCAGAAGGACCTCAGGGAGTTTTAGGTCCAGTGCTCCCAAAATGCTCATTTTCCAGACAGGGAAACTGAGGCATGAATAAAAGATTTTGGTTTCGTCTGTCTTATTCACTGCCTCGCCCCACTGCCCAAAACAATGCTTGGCACATAGTAGGTACTCAACAAATATTTGTAGACTGATTGACTGACTCATGAAATGAAGGTGATTTTATCCAAGGCATTTAGCATTGCACAGGGGGAAAGCCTCGTGCAATAGAAAACTGACTGCTGGGAACAAAGCCTCTTCTCCGTTTCCCCGACATCTAGACACAGGCATGCAGGCCTTGCTTTAGTTACAAGGGTAGCAGAACCTATTCAGCCTGTTTAGGCATAAATGGGGTGGGGGAATTTACTGGCAGGATCCTTGTACAACCCAAGGGCAAGAAACTCAGCCAGAGCTCCCAAATGGGCCAGAAACAAACTCAGAAAGTTGTTTTTTGTTTTTGTTTTTGTTTTGTTTTGTTTTGTTTTGCATTATGCCAGTCTGACCAGCATGGTGAAACCTGGTCTCTACTTAAAAATACAAAAATTAGGCCGGGCGCGGTGGCTCAAGCCTGTAATCCCAGCACTTTGGGAGGCCGAGGCGGGTGGATCACAAGGTCGAGAGATCGAGACCAACCTGGTCAACATGGTGAAACCCCGTCTCTACTAAAAATACAAAAAATTAGCTGGGCATGGTGGCGCGTGCCTGTAATCCCA
The DNA here is from genome assembly GCF_048565385.1 of Saimiri boliviensis. Lineage (NCBI taxonomy): Eukaryota > Metazoa > Chordata > Mammalia > Primates > Cebidae > Saimiri > Saimiri boliviensis. Next base: position 22,990,856 of record NC_133459.1, read on the forward strand.
GCTACTCAGGAGGCTGAGGCAGGAGAATTGCCTGAACCCAGGAGGCGGAGGTTGCGGTGAGCCGAGATCGTGCCATTGCACTCCAGCCTGGGTAACAAGAGTGAAACTCCGTCTCAAAAAAAAAAAACAAAAATTAGCTAGGCGTGGTGGTGCAGCTACTTGGGAAGCTGAGGCAGGGGAATTGCTTGAACCAGGGAGATGGAGGTTTCCGTGAGCTGAGAGTGCGCCATTGCACTCTAACCTGGGCAACAGCGCTTGATTCTGTCTCAAAAAAAAATTAAATTAAATTAATTATATTACATTAAAAAAATAAATAGGGCCTGGCGCAGTGGCTCACGCCTGTAATCCCAGCACTTTGGGAGGCTGAGGCGGGCGGAACACGAGGTCGAGAGATTGAGACCATACTGGTCAATATGGTGAAACCCCATCTCTACTAAAAATACAAAAAATTAGCTGGGCATGGTGGCATGTGCCTGTAATCCCAGCTACTCAGGAGGCTGAGGCAGGAGAATTGCCTGAACCCAGGAGGCGGAGGTTGTGGTGAGCCGAGATCGCGCCATTGCACTCCAGCCTGGGTAACGAGAGCGAAACTCCGTCTCAAAATAAATAAATAAATAAATAAATTACATTATGCCGGGCTTTGTGGCTCACGCCTGTAGTCCCAGCACTTTGGGAGGCGTAGGCAGGAATTTCACCTGAGGTCAGGAGTTCAAGACCAGCTTGGCCAACATTGTGAAACCCCATTTCTACTAAAATACAAAAATTAGCTGGGTGTCGGGGCAGGCGCCTGTAATCCCAGCTTACTTGGGAAGCTGAGGCAGAAGAATCACTTGAACCTGGGGGGTAGAGGTTGCAGTGAGCAGAGATTGTGCCACTGCACTCCAGCCTGGGTGACAAAGCAAAACTCCATCTCAAAAAAAAAAAAAAAAAAGAAAAAGAAAAAGAAAATGACATTACCCGCCATCCCCTCGTCCCTGTGGTCCACACATCCACTTTCTTCTTCTCTTCCCTGCTCAGAACTTTCTCTCAGCCCCTGGCTGTCCTAGGCCCAGCTTTATACATCTTCTTGGTTCAAACACCCAACAGAGACTGGGTGTCTGGGTCTTAATCACACATTCTCAGCAGAGGGAACCTGACCTGCTGGCTGGTCTTGGGCGCTGTCTGGGTCTAGGGGCCACCACCCACCATGCAGGGGTGTAGGGGGCCGACTCAGAGAGGGGTGTGGGTGTGGAAGGTGGGAAGGAACAAGGCCTGCCTAGGCCCAGCCGCTAATCTAACTCCTTCTAACCCCCGTCTTCCCAGACAACAGGTCTTAACTCTCCCAGGATGGGGCTACTGGGCTATCCACATAAACACAACGTCATGCATTGTCCCTCATTACTCACTATTGTAATGGTATATAATAATGAGGGCTCTTAAGTCATCCTTTCTCCTTCTGAACTAGCCGTTGCTCATGTGCTCATGTCTGTGGCTGCAGCAGTTACGCCAGTTTCAGTCAGTGCAAACCAATTATTCCATGGGTTTGCTTCTTTGGCTGCTATAAACAATGTTTTTTTGTTTGTTTTTGAGACAGGGTCTGGCTTTGTCACCTAGACTGGAGTGCAGTGGTTTGATCTTAGCTCACTGCAGCCTCGACCTCCCCAGGCTCAGGTAGGTGATCCTCCCACTTCAGTCTCCCAAGTGGCTGGTACTACAGGCACCTGCCACCATGCCCAGATAATTTTTTTTTTTTTTTTTTTTTGAGACGGGGTTTCGCTCTTGTTACCCAGGCTGGAGTGCAATGCCGCGATCTCGGCTCACTGCAACCTCCGCCTTCTGGGTTCAGACCATTCTCCTGCCTCAGCCTCCGGAGTTGCTGGGACTACAGGCACGCGCCACCATGCCCAGCTAATTTTTGTATTTTTAGTAGAGACGGGGTTTCACCATGTTGACCAGGATGGTCTCGATCTCTTGACCTCGTGATCCACCCGCCTCAGCCTCCCGAAGTGCTGCGATTACAGGCGTGAGCCACCGCGCCCGGCCTGGTCTCGATCTCTTGACCTCGTGATCCACCCGCCTTGGCCTCCCAAAGTGCTGGGATTACAGGCTTGAGCCACTGCGCCCGGCCCAATTTTTAATTTTTTTTTTTTTTTTTTTTGTGATGGAGTCTCCCACTGTTGCCAGGCTAGAGGGCAACCTCTGCCTCCCAGGTTCAAGCAACCTTGTCCTGCCTTACTCTCCTGAGTAGCTGGGATTATAGGCACATGCCATCATGCCCAGCTAATTTTTGTATTTTTAGAAGAGATGGGGTTCCACCATGTTGGTCAGGCTAGTCTCGAACTTCTGACCTCGTGATCCACCCGCCTCAGCCTCCCAAAGTACTAGGATTACAGGTGTGAGCCACCTCACCTGGCCAATTTTTAAAATTTTTGTAGAGACGGGTCTCACTATGTTGCCCAGGCTGGTCTTGAACACCTAGGCTCAAGTGAATCTCCCACCTCGGCTTCCTCAAGTGCTGGAATTACAGGCATGAGCTACAGCACCAGCCCAGAAACAATTTTTAAACCTTGTAAATCCAAACCCCATAAAAGAGAGAATCTGATTGGTTCTCCCACTCACCAATTTGTCAATACTGCTTCTGTTGGCCAGAGCATTCCCACCAGCCTCAATTCACACCAGTTTATAGAATGGCTGCCTGAGATCCAGGGGCCCGCCCATTCCTGGGCAGCGGTGGTTGGGGCCCCTTTGGGCTTTGAGTTTTGCAAACATTTTCTTTGCTTACCCTGATTTTTCTCTGGGCCAGTGCCAGTTTCGTGTGCTCCCACCCCCGCCCCAATTCTTTGTTCATTGTTTACTGAGGCTTATTCTTCTCCTTCCTGTGGTTTCCCCACCTTTTTCCTGCTGCTTGCTCATTTTGGACACATCTCTACTTCTAAGCGGTGACCACCTACATTGCTTTGGGCAAGTCCCTTAGCCCCTTGGGCCTTTGTTTCCCCATGTGTATATTTGGGCTCCTAATTCCCACTTCACAGGGTTATGAAAGGAGTTAATGTGTCTGCGAGCTCCTGCTACACAGCAAGCACTAAACAAACATCAGTGTCTGCCCTTCTGTTTAGCTTCAGTCCTTACTTAAAGCTGGCAACACACTGGAGAGGCGGGGCGGGGCTAGGAGAGAAGAACTTTAGTTCAAGCCTCTGCTGGGCATCTAACTTGCTGCGACCTTGAGCAAGTCCCTTTCCCCTCTCTGGGACTCAGTTTCCCCATCTGTCCAATGAGGATTGGACTAGAGGAGCATTTCCCAAATTAGAAAACTAAAAGTACAACACACAGAGAAAGAATATCTGTGGCTTGGGCACGGTGGCTCACGCCTGTAATCCCAGCACTTTGGGAGGCCAAGGCGGGTTGATCACCTGATCTCAGGAGTTTGAAACCAGCCTGACCAACATGGCGAAACCCTGTCTCTACTAAAAATACAAAAAATTAGCTGGGCATGGTGGCAGGCATCTGTAATCCTGGCTACTCAGGAGGCTGAGGCAGGAGAATCGCTTGAACCCGGGAAGCAGAGGTTGCAGTGAGCCAACATTGCCCCACTGCACTCCAGCCTGGGAGACAGTGCAAGGCTGTCTCATAGGAAAAAAAAAAGAAAAATTAAAAAAAAGAATATCTTTGGCCAAACATTTTCAAAAATGCCGCTTAAGTTTTAGGATATTTATTTATTTATTTATTTGAGACTGGCTTTCGCTCTTGTTACCCAGGCTGGAGTGCAATGGCACGATCTCGGCTCACCGCAACCTCCGCCTCCTGGGTTCAAACAATTCTCCTGCCTCAGCCTCCCTAGTAGCTGGGACTACAGGCGTGTGCCACCATGCCCAGCTAATTTTTGTATTTTTAGTAGAGACGGGGTTTCACCATGTTGACCAGGATGGTCTCGATCTCTCGACCTCGTGATCCACCCGCCTCGGCCTCCCAAAGTGCTGGGATTACAGGCTTGAGCCACCGCGCCCGGCCGGATATTTATTTTTTATTTTTATTTCATTTTAATTTTTTTAAAGATGGGAGTTTCACCATGATGGCCAGGCTGGTCTTGAACTCCTGACCTCAGGTGATCCACCCACCTTGGCCTCCTAAAGTGCTAGGATTACAGGCATGAGCCACCGCGCCGGGCCAGTTTTAGAATATTAAAGGCACTGAAACTGTGCTGTTCAATGTGGTAGCCAGTAGCCACATGGGACTATTTAAATTAAAAATAAATAAATTTTGAAATTCAATTATTTGGTCTCGCTAGCCACATTTCGAGTGCTCAATAGACACGTGGGGCTAGTGGCTACAGTACAGCAGAGAACAGATATAGCACAGAAAGCACCATTTGATAGCACTGCAATCAGAGGAGGTCTGCTTCACTTTAATCTACATTTCCCCAACACATTGTGCGTGTGTGTGGGTGTGTGTGTGACAGAGGGTCTCATTCTGTCACCCAGGCTGCAGTGCAGTGGCACGAACACAGCTCGCTGCAGCCTTGACTCCTGGGCTTCAGCAATCCTCCTGCCTCAGCCTCCCAAGTAGCTGGGAATACAGGCGTGTGCCAACAGACCCGGGTAATTTTTTACATTTTTATTTTTTTGTAGAGACAAGGTCTCATGGTGTTGCCCAGGCTGGTCTCAAACTCCTGGGTTTAAGCAATCCTCCTGCCTCAGCCTTCCAGAGTGCTGGGATTACAAGCACGAGCCACCATTGCCTGGCCATGTTTTAACATTTTTCTTGGCTGAAAGGACATTTATATTTGTGGAAAGAGAATGTCTTGCTGAGGCTGGAATGCACTGGGAAGGGAATGAGGCAGAGAACTTAATTGTCCAGGATTAAGAAGTAAGTAGAAGTTGAAGGGGGAGATGAAAGAGGAGATGAGAGTGTGTTGGAAGTCGGAGAGGGTCTGGCAAGCTGGTGGGCAGAGGGAGCCAGGAAAGGAAAGAGAACCAGCAGGCCGGGATGGCTGAAGAACTTGTAAGAACAATGAGCCCGATGTTCAGTTTTTGGTTTTTGTTTTTGTTTTTGAGATGGAGTCTTGCTTTGTTGCTCAGGCTGGAGTGCAATGGCAAGATCTCAGCTCACTGCAACCTCTGCCTCCTGGATTCAAGCGATTCTCCTGCCCCAGCCTCCTGAGTAGCTGGGATTGCAGGCACCTACCACCACATCTGACTAATTTTTGTATTTTTTTAGTAGAGATAGGATTTCACCATATTGATCAGGCTGGTTTCAAACTCCTGACCTCGTGATCCACCCGCCTCAGCCTCCCGAAGTGCTTGGATTACAGGTGTGAATCACCGCACCTAGCCTGATGTTCAGTTTTAAGTCATCTGTACACAGCTGCGTGGTAATGCAACACCCGCCACCCATCATCCATGAATCAGTAAATGTCTACCACATCTTGACACGTGGCCTTGGAGAAAATCAAGTAAAAAATAACCTCACTGTGCTGCCAGTAGGGTGGAAGGACCCTCAAGGAAGTTGAGAGCTAAAGAAGATAAAGAATTTGTCGGGAGGCCGGGCGCGGTGGCTCAAGCCTGTAATCCCAGCACTTTGGGAGGCCGAGGTGGGTGGATCACAAGGTCGAGAGATCGAGACCAACCTGGTCAACATGGTGAAACCCCGTCTCTACTAAAAATACAAAAAATTAGCTGGGCATGGTGGCGCGTGCCTGTAATCCCAGCTACTCAGGAGGCTGAGGCAGGAGAATTGCCTGAACCCAGGAGGCGGAGGTCGCGGTGAGCCGAGATCGCGCCATTGCACTCCAGCCTGGGTAACAAGAGCGAAGCTCCGTCTCAAAAAAAAAAAAAAAATCTCAAAAAAAAAAAAAAAAAAAAAAAGAATTTGCCGGGCGCAGTGGCTCAAGCCTGTAATCCCAGCACTTTGGGAGGTTGAGGCGGGTGGATCATGAGGTCAATAGATCGAGACCATCCTGGTCAACATAGTGAAACCCCGTCTCTAATAAAAATACAAAACATTAGCTGGGCATGGTGGTGCGTGCCTGTAATCCCAGCTACTCAGGAGGCTGAGGCAGGAGAATTGCCTGAACCCAGGAGGCGGAGGTCGCGGTGAGCCGAGATCGCGCCATTGCACTCCAGCCTGGGTAACAAGAGCGAAACTCTGTCTCAAAAAAAAAAAAAAAAGAATTCAGCTGCAGCAGGTTATATAGAAGGAAGAGAAGGCCAGGCATGGAGGCTCATTCCTATAATCCCAGCACTTCAGGAGACCAACGCAGGTAGATCACGAGGTCAGGAGTTTGAAACCAGTCTGAAGATGTTGAAACCCTGTCTCTACTAAAAATACAAAAATTAGCTGGGCGCTGCAGCTTCAACCTCCTGGGTTCAAGCCATCCTCCACCTCAGCTTCCTGAATAGCTGGGACCACAGACGAGTGCCACCACGCCCAGCCAATTTTTGTATTTTTTGTAGAAATGGGATCTTGCTATGTTGCTCAGGGTGATCTCAAATTCCTAGATTCAAGCAATCCTCCCACCTTGGCCTCCCAAAATACTGGTATTACAGGCAAGAGCCACTATACCCAGCCAGCTGTTACACTTGTAAAATGTTTTCGGTAAATGCCAGAGCCTGCTGATAGATAATAAAAAAGAAGAATTCTTGCTAGAAGTTTCGGACCATGTTTTTAAAATAAAGGTTTTGAAGATTCTGAATCCCAAACCCCATTTATTCATAGCCTTGTTCATGTATTCATTCATTCGCTCACTTAGCCATTCAGCAGGTAGAGCAGACCCTACAGCCAGACTGCCTGGGTTCAAAGTCCTCTTACTAGCTGCATAGGAAGGTGACATCATCTCAGTTTCTTTATCTCTAAAGTGGGGGTGATAGAAACAGTACCAATATTATTGTAAAGATTAAAAGAGTGAATACTGGAAAATTTAGACCACTGAGTGTGGCGGCTCACACCTATAGTCCAAGCTACTTGGGAGGCTGAAGCAGGAGGATTGCTGAAGCCCGGGAGTTCAGGATGCAGTGAGCTGTGATTGTATCATAGCACTCTGGCCTGGGTGACAGATATATATATCAGTCCAGGCATGGTGGCTCACACCTGTAATCCCAACAATTTGGAAGGCCAAGGTGGGTGGATCACCTGAGGTCAGGAGTTTGAGAGTGGCCTGGCCATCATGATGAAATCTCTCTACTAAAAATACAGAAAGTAGCCAGGCATGGTGGCACATGCCTGTAATTCCAGCTACTTGGGGTCTGAGGCAGGAGAATCACTTGAACCCAGGAGGCAGAGGTTGCAGTGAGCCAAGATCATGTCACTGAACTCCAGCCTGGAGACAGGGCGAGACTTGATCTCAAAAAACAAAACAAAACCAACATTCAGAGAAATGCTTGGAACATAAGAACCTACAGACATTACTTATTAATACTCAATACATTTTTTTTGAGACAGAGTCTCACTCTGTCACCCAGGCTAGAGTGTAGTGGCGCAATCTCAGCTCATTGCAACCTCCACCTCCTGGGCTCAAGCAATTCTCCTGCCTCAGCCTACTGAGTAGCTGGGATTACAGGCACGCACCACAATGCCCAGCTAATTTTTGTATTTTTAGTAAAGACTGGGTTTCGTCATGTTGATCAGGCTGGTCTCAAACTCCTGATCTCATGATCTGCCCGCCTTGGCCTCCCAAAGTGCTGGGATTACAGGTGTGAGCCACCTCACCCAGCCACATTTTTTTTCGAGATGGAGTCTCACTCTGTTGCCCAGGCTGGAGTGCAGTGGCGTGATCTTGGCTCACTGTAACCTCTGCTTCCCAGGTTCAAGTGACTCTCCTGCCTCAGCCTCCTGAGTAGTTGGGACTACAGGCAGGTGCCACCACATGGGGCTAATTTTTGTAATTTTTTTTAGTAGAGATGAGGTTTCACCATGTTGGCCGGGCTGGTCTCAAACTCCTGACTTCAGCTGATCCACTCACCTCAGCTTCCCAAAGTGCTAGGATTACAGGCATGAGCCAAGTGCCTGGCCTCAATAGATAATTTTTTGAGCACCTACTATGTGCTGGCCCCATGCTGCACTGAAGATACAGTAGTGCAGAAGACAGAGAAGCCCCGCTCCATGATACTGACATTCTAGTCCTTATTTAGCACCTAGATTCTAAGTTTCCTCAGGTTTTCTTCAGGATGTCTTGCCCATTTGATTTTTAGAAAGACCCCATGAGGTTAGAACAACAGTGACCTTATCCCCATTTGACAGAGGTGGAAACTGAGGCCCCGACAGGAGAACTGATGTCCTTTCTGCACAGTGTCTCAGCCGGCTGTGATAAATGTGTGTGTCCCTTTGACAAAGGCATGGAGACATGAGTGATTGGGAGGCTCCATGTCTCCCATCAGCCTGCTGAGCTTCCTCTGCCTGAAGCCGAACACTTGAATGTGGCCAACCTCTTGCCCCTGAACAGGATCTCTGTAGCTCTCCCGTGGCAGAGGTCCTAGAGGTGTGAAGTCAGGGTACCTCCCCTAAACTGCTCTTCTCCCTACTTGGGCTCCTAGGAGCAGTGGGCGTTTTTCTGCTCGGTGTGACCACGCAAAAACTCCACCCAGCGTCATCTCCACGGATGCCTGGAATTCCACCATCCATGAGTCATTCTTTTGGGTTGAGCAACTGCTCCCAGGAATGTCTTTTAAAACCCCCAATTCCCTGGAATCCATTGCTAACACCTTAGTGAGCTAAAAACTGGCCTCGCAAATAATCATCTTCCTTCTGTAGATAACTGTGGCCCAGAAGGAGAAGTGACTTACCCGAGAACCCGTGACCAGTCAGTCAGCAGCAAGCCCGGGCCAGAGGCTGGCCTTGCTCACAGCTTTTCTTTGGGACGGAAGGAACAAAGACACACACAGTGTTCCCTTGAATCACATCTACTTTGCAGCCTGCGGAGAGCCTCCCCCCCGCAGAGCCCACTTAACTCAGGCCGTCACCATGAGCTGGGCATGAGTCCCCTCCCTGACATAGACTTGGGGATGCTACAGGGACCTAGCCCAAACATCTGCTGGATCCCTGGAGTGGGCTTTCCGGGCTTTCCGAGGCCTTGTTTAGCTCCTCCTTCCATTCTGTGGGCAGCCCCAGATCCTTCCACTGCCTTCCTTTTTTTTTTTTCCAGTAAGCCCAAGTTGGTTTCTATTGCTTCTAAAGAACTCTAATTGAGCCGGGCGCGGTGGCTCAAGCCTGTAATCCCAGCACTTTGGGAGGCTGAGGCGGGTGGATCACGAGGTCAAGAGATCGAGACCATCCTGGTCAACATGGTGAAACCCCGTCTCTACTAAAAATACAAAAAAAACATTAGCTGGGCATGGTGGTGCGTGCCTATAATCCCAGCTACTCAGGAGGCTGAGGCAGGAGAACTGCCTGAACCCAGGAGGCGGAGGTTGCGGTGAGCCGAGATCGCGCCATTGCACTCCAGCCTGGGTCACAAGAGCGAAACTCTGTCTCAAAAAAAAAAAAGAACTCTAATTGAAATTCCCACTTTACAGATAAGGAGACTGAGGGGTGAAGAGGAGAGGTGAATACTAAGGCGGAGCCAGGTCTCCAGCCCAGGTTTCCCGTCTCCCAGCCCAGGCTTTTGCCTCCCACCACGTTGCCTACTGTGAGCAGTTGGGTCCTAAGGAAAGAGAAAAGCAGAGCAGAGTGTGAGAGTGGATAAGCCTGAATATAGAGGGCATGGTGGTTCACTGAGAGGTTTTGGAGTCAGAGAGCTGATCTTACACTTACCCGTTATAAGGCTCTGGAAAAGTAATTTCATCTTCTCAGAGCCTAACTTCCCAGCTGTAACATAAGAAAGAGGCCCACGCCTGTAATCCCAGCACTTTCGGAAGCTGAGGCAGGTGGATCATGAGGTCAGAGGGTTGAGACCATCCTGGCCAACATGCTGAAACCTTGTCTCTACTAAAAATACAAAAATTAGCTGGGCATGGTGGCACTGGCCTGTAGTCCCAGCTACTTCGGAGGCTGAGGCAGAAGAATCACTTGAACCCGGGAAGCAGAGGTTGCAGTGAGCAGAGATCACTGACACAGCACTCCAGCCTGGCAACAGAGTGAGACTTCATTCTCAAAAAAGAAAAAAAAAAAAGAGGACTTACTTATAGACATAGATCCACAGTAGAGCACTGGCTGGATTTTAGCCTTCACATATTCACCTATGGTTGGGTACCTTTGTGCAATGAGCAATCCGGGCAAAAGTACTTGACAGCCCTGGGGATAATGATTATGCCTGCCTTATATGGATGCTATAAGGACTGAATGAGATAAGGTATGTGAATTTCTGGGCACAGTGCTTAACCACTTAATAAGTCTTCAATAAACAGTAGCCACGTATTGTGACACCACCACCCCAGGCTCAGTCTGGAAGGCTCTGGAAGGCAGGCTGTGGTGAAACGGCAAGTCCCAAGCTCCCCACTTTCTCACCACCAACTCCCAAGCCTCCTAATCCTTCCTGGATGGCCTCAGTGTCCTGCCTCTCCCTCCAGAGTTCCGTAGGGTTGGCTGGACCACCGGGAACAGAGTTCTGGCATCTTCTATCACATCACAGCTTTCAGTTTGGTAAAAGCTCCCGATATGTCAGGGCCCAACTGGCAAATCTCTCGTGCTCCAAAGTTCTGCAGGCTCCAGGGTCAAGCCCCGGCCCCCAGCCTCCTCCCTCAGACCTGAGGCCAAGCGTAGCATATTCAGGGGCCCCGCTCAAGCAGGTCCTGAATAGGACCTACAGCAGCCCAAGCGCCCTCAGGCCTCCTGTTTCATTTCTGGGCAGGCCCAAGCACCCAGCACTGGGAATGGCTGGACCGGGAACTCTGGGAGAGCCACATGTGCCAGGCTAGTGCCTGCCAGCTCTTAGGCTGGTCTTACAATGGCTCCATTCACCAGGGAGAGGAGCTGGCCTGCCTGGAGCCCACGGGATGATGTTCCAGGCCCCAGGGGGATGGGGTGGGAGGTAAGAAACTAAGGAGTTGCTAAGGCTGGGGCGGGGGGGTGAAGGTGCCCAGTCTGCACCACTAACACCACCTTATGACAAGGTGAGCGCCTCACAACTGGAGCCATAGGAGATTAGATTCCCTGGGGCCCTGTGGGGGTAAGTGTGGGGGCAGATGGAGGGAAAGAGTTAGTCATGGGCGTTGGGGGGCAGGGAGGCTGGGCCCTGAGCCCACACTCTTGCTGGCATCTGCAGGCCTATAGCCAGGGGGTGACGTGGTCTTGGTCCTTGAAGCAGCCCTTCCAGTAACAACTGGGGCATCCCAGCCAGGCATCCTTTGCCTCTCCCGCTCCTCTCCACGCCTGCTGCCCCGCATCTCTCAAAGAGGCATGCATCTCTCCCTTCTCACAAAGCTCAAGTTGAGTCCAAACTGCTCCGTCGTCAAATTAAAGCCCTCGCTGGCTCCCCACTACCGAAGTGACCATGACCTCAGTGTTCAGCCTGTCATCTTGCCCATTCAGCATCCACTCCTTTTCCACGTGAGCTCCAAATCTCTCTATTCCTAGGGTAGCACCTGGCCCCCACTCTCAGTCCATGTGTTTTGAGTGGAGCTCATCTGAACATGGTATAACAAATAAACATTAAAAAAAAAAAAAAAAAAAAGCCGGGCGCGGTGGCTCAAGCCTGTAATCCCAGCACTTGGGAGGCCGAGGTGGGTGGATCACGAGGTCGAGAGATGGAGACCATCCTGGTCAACATGGTGAAACCCCATCTCTACCAAAAATACAAAAAATTAGCTGGGCATAGTGGTGCGTGCCTGTAATCCCAGCTACTCAGGAGGCTGAGGCAGGAGAATTGCCTGAACCCAGGAGGCGGAGGTTGCGGTGAGCCGAGATCGCACCATTGCACTCCAGCCTGGGTAACAAGGGCGAAACTCCGTCTCAAAAAAAAAAAAAAAAAAAAAAGGGTGGGGCTCAGGCCTAGAGTTAGACATGTGACTCCACGTTCACCAATCCCATTGTTCCACTCCCACTCCCACCACCTCCATACAGTGATTGGGTTAGACATAGTCACATGACCTAAACCAGTCCAGCGAGATTCAAAATCAGAACCTGGGTATAAACATCTGCAGAAATGAATCTTTCTTTCCCCTGGGTTTGGAGCTGGGAGTATGTCAGCCTGGAGTCGCCTCCATTTGGAAAGGGCCTGCTCCAGAGTGAAGCCAACACAGGGAAAAGCAGAGAGTTGGCAAGGCCAAGTCTTGAAAGCATTATTTGAGCACTAGATCCAGCTACACCTGAAGCAAATACACAAATATATTCTGTTGTTTTTTCTTTTTAACTTGTATTCTCTTTTTTTTTTTTTTGAGACAGGGTTTCGCTCTTGTTACCCAGGCTGGAGTGCAATGGCGCGATCTCGGCTCACCGCAACCTCCGCCTCCTGGGTTCAGGCAATTCTCCTGCCTCAGCCTCCGGAGTAGCTGGGATTACAGGCACGCGCCACCATGCCCAGCTAATTTTTTGCACCTTTAGTAGAGACGGGGTTTCACCATGTTGACCAGGATGGTCTCGATTTCTTGACCTCGTGATCCACCCGCCTCGGCCTCCCAAAGTGCTGGGATTACAGGCTTGAGCCACCGAGCTCGGCTATACCTAACTTGTATTCTCAAAGGAGGTGAATGTTCAGTTTTTTGTGTCAATGAGTTTTCTGTTTTTCTAAGCCTTTTGGAAGTATGTTTTCTGTCTCTTGCACCCCGGGAGTTCTGACCAATGGCAAGGCCCTCCTACTCTGACCTTGAACCACTTCTGCAGTCCCATTGGCCCTGCCTGGGGTATATGGAACTCTCCACTCCCCGAAATGCCCCATGTACCCCATGATTCTCTGCACTTGCTCCTGCCTGGCTCTCTGTCTAGGGTGGATTCACGTTTTCTGTTTTGAACTTGCTCAGCTTTTTTTTTTGGGGGGCGGGGGGACAGACTCTCACTCTGTCACCCAGGCTGGAATACAGTAGTAGCGCGATCTTGGCTCACTGCAACCTCTGCCTCCTGGGTTCAAGTGATTTTCCTGCCTCAGCCTCCCGAATAGCTAGGACTACAGGCATGCCATGCCCAGCTAATTTTTGTATTTTTAGTAGAGATGGGTTTTGCCATGTTGGCTAGGCTGGTCTAGAACTCAAATCACTCACGTGATCCACCCACCTCGGTCTCCTAGGATTACAGGTGTGGGCCACCATGCCCAGCCTTGCTTAGTTCTTTTTTGTTTTGTTTTGTTTTCTGAGTCGGAGTTTCACTCTTTTGCCCAGGCTGGAGTGCAGTGGTGTGATCTCGGCTCACTGCACCCTCCACCTTCTGGGTTCAACCAGTTCTCCTGTCTCAGCCTCCGTGGAGTAGCAGGGATTACAGGCACCTGCCACCACACCCAGGTATATTTTGTATTTTTAGTAGAGACGGGGTTTCACCCATGTTGGCCAGGCTGGTTTCAAACTCCTAACCTCCAGGAATCTGCCCACCTCGGCCTCTCAAAGTGCTGGGATTACGGGTGTGAGCCACCATGCTTGGCCTTGCTCAGTTCTTAAAGGTCCAGTTCAAATGCCGGTTCCTCCATACAGCCTTCCCCAACTGCTTCCCAGGGAGAATTTACTCTTTGCACCTATCCACAGCACTACAGAGCTATTATTTCACTGTATCGTAGTGATTCACTTGCCCATTCATCTTCCCCACTGGATTGTTGAGCTTTCTGAACTGTGTGTGTTTTCTTTCTCTTTTCTCAATGCCTAGTACTCGACCTGGCACAGACTAGGTGCTTAGGAATCACGTGTCCAGTAACCTGAATGTCCCTCAGACTGGATGTTAGAGCTGTGGGGACGGGGCACTGACCCTGGAACTACTTAGTTGCTACACAGCCCATTCCCGTCTCTGTGAACAACCTGAAATGTACACCTTCCTTCAGTCTAAAAATTCTACTCGGCTGGGTGCAGTGACTCAAACCTGTAATCCCAGCACTGTAGGAGGCCGAGGTGGGAGGATCACCTGAGGTCAGGAGTTCAAGACCAGCCTGACCAACATGGAGAAACCTTGTCTCTACAAAAAATACAAAATTAGCCGGGCGTCGTTGTGGGCTCCTGTAATCCCAGCTACTTGGGAGGCTGAGGCAGGAGAATCACTTGAACCCAGGAGGCAGAGGTTGTGGTGAACTGAGATCACACCACTGGACTCCAGCCTGGGCAGCAAGGGCAAAATTCCATCTCAAAAAAATAAAAATAAAAAATAAATAAAAATAAAAATTCTACTCGGCCGGGCGCGGTGGCTCATGCTTGTAATCCCAGCACTTTGGGAGGCCGAGGTAGGTGGATCACCTGAGGTCAGGAGTTTGAGACCAGCCTGGCCAACACGGTGAAACCCCGTCTCTACTAAAAATACAAAAATTCTCCAGGCATGGTGGTGTGCACCTGTAATCACAGCTACCCAGGAGGCTGAGGCAGGAGAATCACTGGAACCCGGTGGGGCAGAGGCTACAGTGAGCCGGGATCACACCGCTGCACTCCAGCCTGGGCAACAGAACAAGATTTCGTCTCAAAAAAATTTTTTTTTGATTTATCCATCAAGGAGTTCAATACCCTGAGTATGGGAGGAGAGGGCTGCTTTGGAGTTGAACTTGAGATCAAGTCCTGCTCTTCCACATGGTACTCGTGTGACATCGTCCAAGTCATATAACTTCCTTGAGCTTCAGTTTCCATAAAACAGCAAACACATGGTGTTCATTATGTGCTGTGCACATGTCCTCATACTTCTCATTCTTTTTTTTTTTTTTTTTTTTTTGAGATGGAGTTTCGCTCTTGTTACCCAGGCTGGAGTGCAATGGCACCATCATGGCTCACCGCAACCTCTGCCTCCTGGGTTCAGGCAATTCTCCTGCCTCAGCCTCCCGAGTAGCTGGGATTACAGGCACGCGCCACCACACCCAGCTAATTTTTAGTATTTTTAGTAGAGACGGGGTTTCACCATGTTGACCAGGATGGTCTCGATCTCTTGACCTCGTGATCCACCCGCCTCAGCCTCCCAAAGTGCTGGGATTACAGGCGTGAGCCACCGCGCCCAGCCTACTTCTAGTTCTTTTATCCACCTTATGAGGTGTAGGTACCGGTCTCATCCTCTTCCTAATGATGAAGAGACTGAGGGCCAGAGAGGTTAAGTGTTGAGCAAGGCCATGAGTAAGACAGAGCCTCGGACAGACCTAGTTGCTGGGTGGGGGATGGAACCCAGGCAGCCTCCGCTCCGAGTCAGTGCTCTTACCCCTCCACTGTCCTGCCTCTTGCAAAATGGGGATAGTACTAGGACCTTCTTCTTGGGGTTCTTGTAAAGTTTCACCTTCACGTAATGCGTGTGGAGGGCCCAGTAGAGCTGAGCCTTGCTATTGGCACTGGGGAGTTCTCAGCCTAGATGAGTCTAGTCTTTCCACAGAATCCTGGGTTTTGGGGTCAAGCTGGAGGGAGGAGTGAGGAGGGAGGTGGCTAGTCCAGGACAGCGTCCACTTGGCTCTGGCTACTTGGCAGAAGGACCCTGCTCATAATGCCCATTTGTCCAGACCGTGGTTCAATGGCTTCTGCATTCTCTGCACGTACACCCTAGAAGGGATGGAGATGGATGGGGGTGGCACCGGCTCTAGCCACGCCAGGGAAAGCCAGCTGGGAATTAAGAGGTCTGGGGCAGCAGGACAACCCCGTGTCGAGAAACCCCAATTCTGCCCCTGCCTAGAAGTGAGACCCTGGGCAAATCACACAACCTCCCTAGGCCTCACTTCCTTCATGAAGTGGGGACCCTAATGGTACGTCCTTCATCAGGTGGTGTGAGGATAAAGAAGATGATGCATTTTGCAAGTGTGTTGTGGATATTCAATAAAAGACAGTTAATGATCCGCCTCGTGCTGCTGTTTGGTTAGCCCGGCCAGCTGGAGTTCAATCTTGGCTCTACCATTTCCTAGCAGTGTGATCTCAAGTAAGTTACTGAACCTCTCTGGGCTCAGTTCCTCCCTGGTAAGTTGGCAACAATGACAAAACAATAATACGATACCAGCTACGTGCCTCTCACAAAAATGTGCTCCTTGGCTGGGCACGGTAGCTCACGTCTGTAATCCCAGCACTTTGGGAGGCAGAGGTGGGTGGATCACCCGAGGTCAGGAGTTTGAGACCAGCCTGGCCAACATCGTGAAACCCCAGCTCTACTAAAAATACAACAAATTAGCTGGGCATGGTAGTGGGTGCCTGTAATCCCAGCCACTAGGGAGGCTGAGGCAGGAGAATTGCTTGAACCTGGGAGGTGGAGGTTGCAGTGAGCTGAGATCGTGCCATTGCACTCCAGCCTGGACAACAAGATCAAAACTCTGTCTCAAAAAATAAAAGTGCTTCTCAAGTTTTAGTGATCCCAAGCAATTCCCTGCCCCTCCCCAAGGCATCAGTTTCCCTAATTGTTCAGGAAACTTTCTTTTTTTTTGAGACGGAGTCTCACTCTGTTGCCCAGGCTGGAGTGCAGTGGCACAATCTCAGCTCGCTGTAACCTCCCTCTCCTGGACTCAAGCAATTCTCATGCCTCAGCCTCCCAAGTAGTTGGGATTACAGGCACGCACCACCACACTTGGCTAATTTTTGTATTTTTAGTAGAGACGGGGTTTCACCATGTTGGCCAGGTTGGTCTTGAACTCCTCATCTCAAGTGATATGCCTGCCTCAGCCTCACAATGTGCTGGGATTACAGGCGTGAGCAACTATGCCTAGTTGGAATTTTTTTTTTTTTTTTTTTAAATAGAGACAGGGTTTGGCTCTGTCACCCAGGCTGGAATGCAGTGGTGCAATCATAACTCCTGGGCTCAAGGAATCTTTCTGCCTCGATTTCTTGAGTGGCTAGGACTGCAGGTATGTACCACCACACCCAGCTAATTTTAATTTTTTTTGTAGAGACAGGGGTCTCATTATATTGCCCAGGCTGGTCTTGAACTCCTGGCCTCAAAGATATTCCTGCCTCAAGGATACTTTCCCCTCACCTTCCCAAAGCGCAGGGATTACAGGCATGAGCCACTGCACCCAACCTTGTTCATGGAAATTTAAGCTTCACGATAAGCGCCATGCCTTAACAGATTCCCAGGCTACGCTTCACATACTGAATTGGTCCCCCTGTGGGAGATGCCAGATGCCCTTTCTTTGAGGGCAGATGCTGTATCCACCTTGTTCCCTGTGTTCCGAGCACCTGACCTGGGCCTGCACGTGGTGGGCCCTCAGAAAATGTTTACTGAGTTTATGTTTTGTGGTTGTTGTTGTTGTTGTTGTTGTTGTTGTTGTTTTGAGGTGGAG
The DNA here is from genome assembly GCF_048565385.1 of Saimiri boliviensis. Classification (NCBI taxonomy): domain Eukaryota; kingdom Metazoa; phylum Chordata; class Mammalia; order Primates; family Cebidae; genus Saimiri; species Saimiri boliviensis. The sequence goes on from NC_133459.1 coordinate 23,008,113, forward strand.
TTTCACTCATGTTACCCAGGCTGGAGTGCAATGGAGCGATCTCGGCTCACCACAACCTCAGCCTCCTGGGTTCAGGCAATTCTCCTGCCTCAGCCTCCTGAGTAGCTGGGATTACAGGCACGTGCCACCATGCCCAGCTAATTTTTTGTATTTTTAGTAGAGACGGGGTTTCACCATGTTGACCAGGATGGTCTCGATCTCTTGACCTCGTGATCCACCCGCCTCGGCCTCCCAAAGTGCTGGGATTACAGGCTTGAGCCACCGCGCCCGGCTAATTTTTGTATTTTTATTAGAGATGTGGTTTCACCATCTTGGCCAGGCTGGTCTTGAACCCTTGACCTCGTGATCCACCCACCTCGACCTCCCAAAGTGCTGGGATTACAGGCATGAGCCACCGCGCCCGGACAAGTTTATGTTATTCATGTAACAAACATGAACTTAGTGCTTCTCATGTGCCAGGCACTCCTTTGAGTGCTTTACAGATATAAATGCATTTCCTCTTCAGCAATCTTGTAGGGAGTGACACTGTTATTTTACAGATGAGGCAGTTGAGTCAGAGCTGAAATAATGGGCCTAGGATTCTAACCCAAGACATCTGGCTTCAGGGTTCATCCTCTGGCCTTCTCTGATCCTGTCCCCTCTGTTCAGGAGTTGGGTGCCCTGAGTACCCACACATCCACTGGTATCCATTGCTCATCTCTTGGGATGGGGTTCTCCCATCCTCAGGGTGAAAGCAGGGGCTGGCTGTGGGATGTGGGAAATCAAGCAATGGGCCTGGCATCAGCCAACACCTGCCAGTCCGCCAAGTCCCAAAACAGCCTGGGCGCAGCCCACATCCGGCTGTTGTTCCGGAGCCAAAGAAGAGAGCAGGAAAGGCCAAGAGGCCTGGCTCCAAGCTGACTCATCGGGAGGTGGGACCAGGACAGGAAGGGCAAGGGGGCGCCAACTCCATCCTCCCTCCCTTGGACACTCACTGGATTAAGGCCCAGCCCTGGAGTCACAGGCCAGGGTCACCCACCACAGAGCCTCAGGGTGTTCACAGACTCCCAGGGAGGAAACACACATGAGGTTAAAACCCAAGCCAGGCTGGGCGCAGTGGCTCAAGCCTGTAATCCCAGCACTTTGGGAGCCGAGGTGGGCAGATCACAAGGTCAGGAGATCGAGACCATCCTGGCCAACATGGTGAAACCCCATCTCTACTAAAAATTACAAAAAGTAGCCAGTCTTGGTGGCGTGTGCCTGCAGTCCCAGCTACTTGGGAGGCTGAGGCAAAAGAATCACTTGAACCAGGGAGTCAGAGGTTGCGGTGAGCCGATTGCACCACTGCACTCCAGCCTGGTGACAGAGCGAGACTCCATCTCAAAAAAACAAAAACAAAATTAAAAAAAACCACAACAAAAAAACTAGGCCATAGCATTCAGCTACCAAAGGAGATGAGGGTTCTGCATGGCCAAATACTTCGATGACTTTCTTGGGTGTGAAAGGTACTGCCATCTTCCTGGCCACAGCCTGGAGGGCTGAGGAGAGGGTTCTGGGTAAGGAAATGGGGCAGGAGGGTGGAAGGCTTGAGACCTGAAAGCCGGCGGGAAGAATGAGGGCAGAGAAATCTCAGAGCCTGAAGAAAGAAGCCACCTGCCAAGAGTCCATGGGAAAGGCTAATCCAAGAGAAGTCTTTGGAAAGTTTTGCTAGAGTCTTTTTTTTTTTTTTTTTTTGAGACAGAATTTTATTCTTGTTGCCCAAGCTGGAGTGCCATGGCATTAGCTCAGCTCACTGAAACCTCCGCTTAGGTTCAATCGATTCTCCTGCCTCAGCCTCCTGAGTAGCTGGGATTATAGGCACGTGCCACCATGCCTGGCTAATTTCTTGTATGTTTAGTAGAAATGGGGTTTCACCATGTTAGCCGGGCTGGTCTCAAACTCCTGACTTCAGGTGATCCACCTACCTCAGCCTCCCAAAGTGGTAGGATTACAGGCGTGAGGACCCAGCCTGCTAGACTCTTAAGGTGTGAGCCACTGTGCCCTGCCAAATATCCTGTCACTTTGGGAGGACCCAGCACTTTGGGAGGACCAGACAGGAGAATCACTTGAGCCCAGGAGGTCAAGATCTGCCTGGGCAACATAATGAGACCCTGTCTCTACCAAAAATAGAAAATTAGCCAGTCATGGTGGCACATGCCTGCAGTCCTAGCTACTCAGGAGGCTGAGGCAGGAGGATCAGTTGAGCCCAGGAGGTTGAGGCTGCAGTGAGCTGTGCCCATGCCACTATACTCCAGCCTGGGCTGCAGAGCAAGACCCTGTCAAAAAAAAAACAGGATTATTTAATATTGAAATTGCAGTTATTAATAGTTACTTAGTGATGGCTCACCCCACTGTCACCATAAGCCTTCCAGGCCATCTGCCACAGCCCGGCCTTTTGTCAGTGGTTAATTGTGAAGGGGGGAAGGGCAACTAGTGTCCTGGGAGTAGGGGTGGGGTGGAGGCAGCACACTTGGGACCCTAGAGACATCTTGAGATTGAGAACTCAGTGGAGACAGTCCTGAGAGGCTGATGGGATGGGTGGCCTGTAACCTCCACCTCTCTTGAGCTTCTCATCAGGCAAGCACTGGGGGTTTGAGCCATGTGGTTGATACCGACTTTAGAACTAGATTACAGGAGGCTGGGTGCAGTGGCTCACACCTGTAACCCCAGCACTTTAGGAGGCCAAGGTGGGCGGATCACTTGAGGCCAGGAGTTCAAAACCAACCTGGCCAACATGGTGAAATTCTCTCTCCACTAAAAATACAAAAATTAGCCAGGTGTGGTGGCATGCGCCTATAATCCCAGCTACTTGGGAGGCTGAGGCAGGAGAATCACTTGAACCTGGGAGGTGGAGGCTGCAGCGAGCTGAGATCGTGCCACTGAACTCCAGCCTGGGCGACAGAGCAAGACTCTGTTGCAAAAAAAAAAAAAAAAAAAAAAAAGAACTAGATTACATGGGTTTGACATGCTTCTAACTGTGCACTCCTGGGTCATGTCACTGAGTCTCTGAGTCTTGGTTTCATGATCTATAAAATGGGAATATCTTTCTCTATTGCAGTTAAATAAGAAAAAGAAAAAGAAAACAGAAATAAGGCCGGGCGCGGTGGCTCAAGCCTGTAATCCCAGCACTTTGGGAGGCCGAGGCGGGTGGATCACAAGGTCGAGAGATCGAGACCAACCTGGTCAACATGGTGAAACCCCGTCTCTACTAAAAATACTAAAAATTAGCTGGGCATGGTGGCGTGTGCCTGTAATCAATCCCAGCTACTCAGGAGGCTGAGGCAGGAGAATTGCCTGAACCCAGGAGGCGGAGGTTGCGGTGAGCCGAGATCGCACCATTGCACTCCAGCCTGGGCAACAAGAGCGAAACTCAGTCTCAAAAAAAAAAAAAAAAAAGAAATAAAATGGGAATAATAACATAGACTATTTTTTTTTAGTCCCTACTATGTGCTAGGTACTGATATAAATGTCTTATTCTGCTTATTTTATTTTGAGACAGTCTTACTCTGTCACCCAGGATGCAGTGCAGTGAGTGTTAAATTAATCTATGCATAGAGAGCTCTCAGAACAGTGCCTGGCACACATTAAGAACTCAATAATTTTTTTTTTTTTTTTTTTTTTTTGAGGCAGGGTCTCACTCCCATCGCCCAGGCTGGAGTGCAGTCACATGGTCTCTGCTTACTACAGACTCAACCTCCCAGTGTAAGCGATCCACCTACCTCAGCCCCACAGGTAGCTGGGACTATGTGTATGCATCACCACACCCAGCTAATTTTTGTATTTTTTGTAGAGATAGGATTTTGCTATGTTGCCCAGGTTGGTCTCAAACTCTTCAGCTCAGGTGATCCACCTGACTTGGCCTCCCAAAGTGCTCGGATTACAGGCATGAGCCACCATTCCTGGCTCAGTGCTCAATAAATTAAATATGAGTTTGTGCAATGTGATTACTTGTGAACACTTGACTCAATTGCCTTAAACATGAAACTTATTTATTTACTTTTATTTTTATTTTATTTTACTTATTTATTTTTTTGAGATGGAGTTTAACTCCTGTCGCCCAGGCTGGAGTGCACTGGCATGATCTCAGCTCACTGCAACCTCCGCCTCCTGGGTTCAAGCAATTCTGCTGCCTCAGCCTCCTAAGTAGCTGGAGATTACACACACTCATCACCAAGCCTTGTAATTTTTTCTTTTTAAATGAAGTGTTGCTTTGTTGCCCAGGCTGGAGTGCAGTGGCGAGATCTTGGCTCACTGCAACCTCCACCTCCCAGGTTCAAGCGATTCTTCTGCCTCAGCTTCTTGAGTAGCTGAGATTACAGGCACAGCCACCACACCTGGCTAATTTTTGTATTTTTAGTAGAAACGAGGTTTCACCTTGTTGGTCAGGCTGGTCTCAAATTTCTGACTTCGTGATCTGGCTGCCTTGGCCTCCCAAAGTGCTGAGATTACAGGAGTGATCCACCACACCCAGCCTATTTCTTATTTTTATTATTATTTTTTGAGATGGAGTCTTGCTCTGTTGTCCAGGCTGGAGTGCAGTGGTGCATCTTGGCTCACTGCAACCTCCGCCTCCTGGGTTCAAGTGATTTTCACGCCTCAGCTTCCCAAGTTGTTGGGACTACAGATGTGTGCCACCACACCCAACTAATTTTTGTATTTTTAGTAGAGATGGGGTTTTGCCATGTTGGCTAGGCTGGTCTCCAACTCCTGACCTCAAGTGATCCGCCTGCCTGGGCCTCTGAAAATGCTGGGATTACAGGCATGAGCCACTGTATCCAGCGGAAAGAAATTTATTATTTTACTAACAGTCCCAGGGCATTCCTTGCCTTCGAATTGATTGATTCAGTGGTTCAGTGATAGAACTTTCTGTCTCCACTGCTGCCTCCCTTTAGGTTGGCTTCAGCTCATGGGCACTCTCTTGGTAACAAGGTGGTTGCCAGCAACATGTAGGGGACCAGGTGTCCTGGTCTTCTCCAGCAAGGAGGAGGCCAGCTCCCTAAGTCAGATATTTAAGTCCTTCCCTTCAGTCTGATTGGGTGAATTGGGTCATGTGGTCACCTCTGTACCAACCACAGCACCAAGACAATACAAGGAGCTAATTGGTTTAGGTTCCTCTGGATTCACCCCCGAGCTGAGACAGGGATGGCCTTTGGGGGCTGGGGGTAATGGCGGAGGAGGGTTCTGTTGGGAAGACTTGGGTGGGGGCTGTGAGAACAACTTTAAAGAACTAGTGACCCCTGTTGAGTGGGGAGCTAGGGGAACCCCTGGGTTACACAAATAATTTCAATACAATGTGGCATCCAGTGTCCAGCAGTGCAGGATCCAGAGGAGGAAGTGGTTTATTTGGACTGAGGGTGGAGGTGTGTTTGTGGGAGATCCCTGGAGGCTTTGCCTCTGAATCCTGAAATATGAGAAAGATTTCTCCAGCCGGAAAAGCCTGAGAAGAGGGTCAGAGGTCACAGCACAAGCAAAGATCTGTGGGCTTCATGGGGGGGCAGAGTAGCTGGAAGTTAAGGAGTATGGCGACAGCCCCTGGGAAAACAACTTGCTCCTCCCACTCCACCTCTGGACTGACAGCGCGATCAGAATAGCTAACATTACTGAGTGCACCCTTCCCTGGCATTTAATCCTCAGAACGGCGCTATCAAGGAGGGGAGGTAATTGCTATTCACCATTTTACAGCATGGGAAAGTGAGACACAGAGAGATTAAATAATTTGCCCAAGGTCACACAGCTGAAAGGGCAGAGCTGGGCTATGAATCCAGGCAGTCTGAACCCAAAGCCAATGCTCTCAACGTGCCTCTACTGCCCTCCCGTAGTCCCATCCCTGCAGGAGGAGGGCAGCTGGGAGGAGAGAGAGAAATCCCATTAGTCCGGTGCCATGAATCACAGCAGCTGGTGGTGGCCTCCGCAGGTGGACCTGCATCCGGCAGACAAAGGTGGGAAGCTGGATTTGGTCTCTAGAAGTCAGGGTGGGGAAATGGCCATTGTATAAGCCTGACCCCCTCCTTAGGCCTGAGAAACAGGGAAACTGACACGTTAAAGATCAAGAGCCAGGAGATCTTTTTTTTTTTTTTTTTTTTTTTGAGACAGAGTGTCGCTCTTGTTACCCAGGCTGGAGTGCAATGGCACGATCTCGGCTCACCGCAACCTCCGCCTCCTGGGTTCAAGCAATTCTCCTGCCTCAGCCTCCTGAGTAGCTGGGACTACAGGCACGCGCCACCATGCCCAGCTAATTTTTTTTTGTATTTTTTTTAGTAGAGATGGGGTTTCACCACGTTGACCAGGATGGTCTCGATCTCTCGACCTCGTGATCCACCCGCCTCGGCCTCCCAAAGTGCTGGGATTACAGGCTTGAGCCACTGTGCTCGGCCTTAAGAGCCAGGAGATCTTGCTTCACAGGACTTGAGTCTTGAAAAAGTGAGAAAAAGAAAAATAGGGTGGGGTGAGGTGGCTCACACCTGTAACTCCAGTGCTTTGGGAGGCTGAGGTGGATGGATCACTTGAGCTCAGAAGTTTGAGACCAGCCTCAGCAACATGGCAAAACCTCGTCTTTAAAAAGAATACAAAAATTAGCCGGGCGAGGCAGCGTGCGCCTGTAGTCCCAGGTACTCCGGAGGCTGAGGCATAAGAATCGCTTGAACCTGGGAGGCAGAGGTTGCGGTGAGCCATTGTACTCCAGCATGGGCGATAGAGCAAGACTCTGTCTCAAAAACAAACAAACAAACAAACAAAAAACCAGACTGTCTGCTGAAATCCCAAGAGTCCCCTCTTGCCATCCTTGGAATCTATCTGCGGCTCCCACCACTTCCATTCACTGTTCCGGCGCTCTAAGAGATACCTCTTTTGGGCCGGGTGTGGTGGCTCATGCCTGTAATCCCAGCACTTTGGGAGGCTGAGGCGGGTGGATCATAAGTTCAAGAGATTGAGACCATCCTGGCCAACATAGTGAAAACCCGTCTCTATTAAAAAAAGAAAGAAAGAAAGAAATACCCCTTTTGGAGAGATGCTGGCTCCACCTGGAAGGAGCCAATGCCGACTTGCCCGGGGGAATTCTGCCAGCCAAGTGGCTGTTTCCACAGAAGTGAGCACCTCTAAGCTCAGGGAACAAAACTTCAAAGATGCCCCCTGCCCGTCCTGGTTTGCACTCCGTCCCGCCAAAGTGTCCACATGAATAAGTCTTCTCTCCCACTCAACCTGCAAGACCTCAGGCAAGGTGAGACAGGCTCTTCACCAGTTCCTCCCTGCACCAAGAAGAGAGGCCAGACTTTTTTTTTTTTTTTTTGAAACAGGTGTGTGCCACCAAGCCCAGGTAATTAAAAAACTTTTTATTTATTTATTTATTTGTAGAGACAAGGTCTGACCACGTTGCCCAAGCTGGTCTTGAACCCCTGACCTCAAGCAGTCCTCCCACCTCAGCCTCCCAAAGTGCTGGGATTACAGGTGTGAGCCACCAAATGCAGCAAGGTCACATTTCTTTCTCTCTTTCTTCATTTTTTTTTTTTTTTTTTTTTTTTGAGATGGAGCTTTACTCTTTTACTCTTCTTGCCCAGGCTGGAGTGTAATGGTGTGATCTTGGCTCACTGCAACCTCCACCTCCTGGTTCAAGTGGTTGTCCTGCCTCAGCCTCCTGAGTAGTTGGGATTATGGGTGCGCACCACCACACTCAGCTCATTTTTGTATTTTTAGTAGAGATGGAGTTTCACCATGTTGATCAGGCTGGTCTTGAACCTCTGACCTCGTGATCCATCCGCCTTGGCCTCCCAAAGTGTTGGGATTACAAGCGTGAGCCACAGCACCTGGCCATGTGTAGCTTTTTAGAAAACACATAATAGTACTTCCTCCTCCACTTTCCAATGTGGGCCCTAGAGGCTCAGACTCCCTCAGCGGTTTCACTTTGGAAAGATGCGATGTGTGGACAGTGCTGTCTTGTTTCCTGGCTCGCCTGCCCAGGAGGCCCAGCCCTGAGGGCCAGACACTGTGGGCTGGCTCCGGGGATGATGATCTAAAAGAGCTGGAGTGTCTTCCTGGCTGTTACTGAAAGAGAAACCAACTGACTCACCACCAAGTCCTTAAAAAGAGAAATAGTAGGATGAGGTCTGCCACTTCACTTAACTCCCACAGAAGCAGAGAAATTCCCCTGGATGCCACTTGGGGATCCAGCTTTTCCCACTCTCTGAACCTCTTCAATGTTTATTTTATTTTATTTATTTATTTATTTATATTTTTGAGACGGAGTGTCACTCTGTTGCCCACACTGGAATGCAGTGACACAATATGGCTTACTGCAGCCTCGACCTCCTGGACTATAGCAATCCTCCCACTTCAGCCTCCTGAGTAGCTGGTACTAGAGGTATGAGCCACCATACCCGGCTAACTTTTTGTACTTTTAGTAGAGCCAGAGTTTCGCCATGTTGCCAGGCTGGTCACCTGGGCTCAGGTGATCCTCTTACCTAGCCCTCGTTTATTTTATTTTGAAGTAGTTTTTTTCTTTTTTTTTTTGCGACAGAGTTTTGCTCTTGTTGCCCAAGCTGGAGTGCAATGGTGCAATCTCAGCTCACTGCAACCTCCTCCTCCCAGGTTCAAGCAATTCTCCTGCCTCAGCCTCCCAAGTAGCTGGGATTACAGGCATGTGCCACCATGCCTGGCTAATTCTGTATTTTTAGCAGAGTCGGGGTTTCTCCATGTTGGTCAGGCTGGTCTCGAATTTCCAATCTCAGGTGATCTGCCTGTCTCGGCTTCCCAAAGTGCTGGAATCGATTACAGGTGTGAGCCACTTCACCCCATCTAATTTTTTTTTTTCTTGAGACAGTCTTGCTCTGCTGCCCAGGCTGGAGTGCAGTGGCGTCATCTCAGCTTACTGCAACCTCCACCTTCTAGCTTCAAGTGATTCTCTTGCCTCAGCCTCCCGAGTAGCTGGGTTTACAGGTATTGGCCACCACGCCCAAGTAACTTTTGTATTTTTAGTAGACACAGGATTTCACCATGTTGGCCAGGCTGGTCTCCAACTCCTGGCCTCTAGTGATTCACCTGCCTCGGCCTCCCAAAGTGCTGGGATTACAGGTGTGAGCCACCACACGCAGCCCAATTTTGTTTTTTTAAACATTTGAGTGTAGATTGCAAACATCCGGTCTCATTACCCGTTAACGCTTCAGTATGTATTTCCTGAGAACAAGGATATCCTCTTACATGACCACAGGGCAGCTATTAAATTCAGGAAATTTAACATTAACCCAATCCTTTAATCTAATATCCATATTTCGATTCTATCAATTGTTCCAGTAATGTTATTTACAGTATTCTTTTCCCTGTAGTGTAGGATCCAGTCCTAGATTGTATATTGCACTTGTCACGTCTCTTTACTGTCCTTCAATCTGGAACAGCACCTGTGCCTTTCTCGGCCTCTCACAACTCTGAACTTCTGAAGAGTATAAACCAGTTATTCTTTTTTATTCTTTTTTTTTTTTAGACGGAGTTTCGCTCTTGTTACCCAGGCTGGAGTGCAATGGCGTGATCTCGGCTCACCGCAACCTCCGCCTCCTGGGTTCAGGCAATTCTCCTGCCTCAGCCTCCTGAGTAGCTGGGATTACAGGCACGCACCACCATGCTCAGCTAGTTTTTTTTTTGTATTTTTAGTAGAGACGGGGTTTCACCATGTTGACCAGGATGGTCTCGATCTCTCGACCTCGTGATCCACCCGCCTCGGCCTCCCAAAGTGCTGGGATTACAGGCTTGAGCCACCGCGCCCGGCTAGACCAGTTATTGTTTCTTTCTTTTTTTTTTTTCTCTCTAGACTTTCGTTTTCTCTTTAGAGTCTTGCTCTGTTGCCCAGGCTGGAGTGCAATGGTGCAATCTTGGCTCATTGCAACCTCTGCCTCCTGGATTCAAGCGATTCTGCTGCCTCAATCTCCCGAGTAGCTGGGATTACAGGTGTGCGCCACCACGCCCGGCTAATTTTTTTTATTTTTAATAGAGACAGGGTTTCACGATGTTGGCCAGGCCGGTCTTGAAATCCTGACCTGGTGATCTGCCCGCCTCGGCCTCCCGAAGTGAGCCACTGCACCCAGCAAATTATCTTTCTTAGAGAACATTCTTCAACTTGGTTGTATCTAGTATCTCCTCACAAACACATTCAGCGATGCATTCTCAGCTGGAATATTACCAAAGTGATAAAATGTGCTTCACAGAGCATGACTTTGGGAAATACCTGGTGTCTGTCTGCCTGGAGAGGGTGATGTTAATTTTGATCACCTGGCTAAGGAGTGGACTGGTTCTTCCACTGCATAAATGACAATTTTCCTCCATGCAAGCAATGAGCAATCTGTGTGGACACTTTTAGGACCTGCATAGGTATTGTTCCTGCTGATTCTTGTAGTGCTTATTTATTATCAGTAGGAATTGGTGCTTGGTCCCCTCTTATATTCTTCGTCCTTGCCATCTTCACATGCTGTGGGGACTGGCATGGAGCCTCCCTTAGCCCGATCTATCAGCACTGTGCCATGAGGGGCCATTGATTTATCATCAATGTGTACATACGGCTTGGACATACTCAGCCCTCTCAGGAGCCTTAACAAGTGAATCCACGGATTGTTCCTATACTGTGTGGTGGACCCACCAGTTAAGGGATAAGGGCAGGCTCAGGGAAAGAAAAGACCCCTTCTCTTGGCCGGGCTCGATGGCTCACACCTGAAATCTCAGCACTTTGGGAGGCCGAGGCAGGCAGATCACCTGAGGTCAGGAGTTCAAGACCAGCCTGGTCAACATGGTAAAATCCTGTTTCTACTAAAAATACAAAAATTAGCCGGGTGTGGTGGCAGGCACCTGTAATCCCAGTTACTCGGGAGGTTGAGGCAGGAGAATCTCTGCCTTGGGAGGTAGAGGTTGCAATGAGCTGGGGTCACACCAGTGCCCTCCTGCCTGGGCAACAAGAGCGAAATTCTGTCTCAAAAGAAAAAGAAAAAGAAAAAGAAAGAAAAGAAAAGAAAAAAAGACTCCTTCTCAAGCCTCACCTCAAAATTAAGAGGCAAACGAGGTGGGAAAAAAAGTAAGTGTCGAGCTCACCTCTCGGGACCTGTAGCCCTGTCCACAGTCAGCTCGGGCAAGGCTGATGTCCTCCTGTAATGAACTGTTGCTGGTGTGCTCTCAGACACAGCAGGACACGATGCGGCAGGACTCAGTGTTCCACATGAGGACCTGCGGTCCTGGTTCAAATCCAGACACTGCCATAGGAAGCTTATCTCTACATGAGGAGACCAGCGACTGTTCCATGCAGGAAACCAGCCAACCAAGCCGAAGCCTTCAGGTCTCTCCCAAGCAGCCAGCAAGTGAGGCAGGTGGGCCGCCCGCGCGTAGGATGCAGCTGGGAAAACATCCCACCCACTGCTGTTCCGGGTCCCTGCACTTGCTGCGTCTCCTCTGCTGCAGAGACTCAGCCCAGCTCAGAGCTGGGGAACTCGGTTATTCTTTTGAAGCGTGGCGGGCACTTCTCAGCTTTGAAAAAATACATTTGCTGGCTTGAATTTCAAATAACTTAATGCCCCCTCTGCTACCTAGCTGTGATCTAAAGGACTGACTGTTCAGGCCTCAAAGTACCAAGTAAAGGAATCATGAGCATCCAGGCAAGGGAGAAGAAAAGTCATTTTTTTGCTCTGTTGTTGCAGGGAAGCAACTGGAAAGTTGACCGCCCTTGCATTATCTGGGGGCCATAGCTGGCTGTCCCTGCACCTTTAGGCAGTACATAATGTGCCCCTAGCTCTGTGGTGTGAGCCACTTCTCTGTGTTGAAGGTCATCTTCATATTCGTTGGTCAAAGGGCAAATGGCCGAGTGGACATTGGGGGAAGGCTGCTGGACACAGGGTACTGCCCACGGAAAGGCAACGGGTGATAGGCATGGGGCAGGACAGCATAGCAAGCTGCAGCATCTGGAATCAGAAGAGACAGATTCAAATCCCAGCTCTGCTGCTTACCTGCTAAGCTGTTTGATTTGGGCTAGTGATTTAATCCTGCTAAGCCTCAATTTTCTTCTCTGCAAAATGGGAGTAATACTCAACCCAGGTTATAGGTATTAAGTGAGATTGTATATGAAATACACTCAGTCAGGCACATATTAAGTGCTCATTTATTAATAGTGTAGGGTTGGCCGGGTGCAGTGACTCACGCCTGTAGTCTCAGCACTTTGGGAGGCTGAGGTGGGTGGATCACCTGAGGTCAGGAGTTCAAGACCAGCCTGGCCAACATAGTGAAACCCCGTCTCTACTAAAAACACAAAAATCAGCTGGGCATGGTGGTGGGCGCCGGTGATCCCACCTACTCAGGAGGCTGAGGCAGAAGAATTACTTGAACCCAGGAGGCGAAGGTTGCAGTGAGCCGAGATTATGCCACTGTACTCTAGCCTGGGCAACAGAATGAGACTCTGTCTCAAAAAAAAAGAAAAAAAAAAGTAATAGTGTAGGCTATGCTAGTAACAGTGAGTAATACAGTAATACTAAATAGGCTATGCTTAGTAATGGGGTAGGCTATAATAATGGTGATGGCTATAATAATATATGGCTAATATAATAATGGCTATAATAATGGTGATGACTTCTGAGCCTCTAGGCTGCTATGTTAGGGTCAGGCTTAGCTAGGAAATTGGAGCTGGGCTGGAGTTGGGGTTGGGACAGAGGCTAGTGGAGCAGTGGGTGGTAATGAACTGAGACCACGAGGGATAGAATGTCATCATCCTGGTGGCGAACTCCATCAGTGCCTAGTCTACCAGCAGCTCCATTCCAGCAACCTTCGACATAATTGTGTGTGTGTGTGTGTGTGTGTGCGTGTGTGTCCCTAGGTAGGTGCAAACATAGTTTTTGATAACTGTGTATCATTCTATTATATAGGTGAACTATGTTTTACTTAAAGCAAACTATAATTTTTAACAGCTGCAGGATATTTTAATGACTGGATGAACTTTTTTTTCTTTTTTGAGACAAGGTTACTCACTGTGTTCCCCAGTCTGATGTGCAGTGGCATGATCACAGCTCACTGCAGTCTCAACTTCCCATGTTCGAGCGATCCTCCCAGCTCAGCTTCCCAAGCAGCTGGGACTACAGGTGAGCACCACCACATCCAGTTGATTTTTGTATTTTTTTTTTTTTTTTTTTTTGAGACGGAGTTTCGCTCTTGTTACCCAGGCTGGAGTGCAATGGCGCGATCTCGGCTCACCGCAACCTCCACCTCCTGGGCTCAGGCAATTCTCCTGCCTCAGCCTCCTAAGTAGCTGGGATTACAGGCACGCGCCACCACACCCAGCTAGTTTTTTGTATTTTTAGTAGAGACGGGGTTTCACCATGTTGACCAGGATGGTCTCGATCTCTCGACCTCGTGATCCACCCGCCTCGGCCTCCCAAAGTGCTGGGATTACAGGCTTGAGCCACCGCGCCCGGCTTTTTTTTTTTTTGAGATAGAGTTTCGTTCTTGTTACCCAGGCTGGAGTGCAATGGCTCGATCTCGGCTCACCGCAACCTCCGCCTCCTGGGTTCAGGCAATTCTCCTGCCTCAGCCTCCTGAGTAGCTGGGATTACAGGCACGCGCCACCATGCCCAGCTAATTTTTTGTATTTTTAGTAGAGACGGGGTTTCACCATGTGGACCAGGATGGTCTCGATCTCTTGACCTCGTGATCTACCTGCCTCGGCATCCCAAAGTGCTGGGATTACAGGCGTGAGCCACCGCGCCCAGCCGATTTTTGTATTTTTTGTAGAGGAAGGGTTTCACCATGTCACCCAGGCTGGCATATTTTGACAGGAAAGCAAAGTGTTGTATTAGATATGGAACAGGCTGTGAAGCTAGAGATCTTAATTATTTAATGAACATTTTTGACCACCAACTTTAAGCTGGGCTCTGTGCTACATGCTGGACATACAAGGGTGAATATAGAGATAAGCCTGACCTCACAGAGCTTATGGTCTAGAGGGAGAGACAGGAATATAACTAGACCTGAGTTAAGCCAGGCTATGTGATCTTAAGTCATTTATTGGCCAGTTACAGTGGCTCACACCTGTAATCCCAGCACTTTGGGAGGCTGAGGCAGGCGGATCACTTGAGGTCAGGAGTTTAAGACCAGCCTGGCCAACATGGTGAAACCTCATCTCTACTAAAAATACAAAAAAAATTATCTGGGTGTGGTAGTGGGCACCTGTAATCTCAACTACTCTTGAGGCTAAGCCAGGAGAGTTGCTTGAACCCAGGAGGTGGGGTTGCAGTGAGCTGAGATCACATTACTGCAGTCTAGCCTGGGCAACAAAGAGCGAGATTCCATCTCAAAAAAAAAAAAAAATGTCGCTTATCTTCCCCAAGCCACAGTTTCCTCATATATAGAAGCTCAGCATAGAGTGTTGTAAGCACAGTATAAAATAAAGCCAGCAGCCAGGTGCAGTGGCTCACACCTGTAATCCCAGCACTTTGGAAGGCCGAGGTGGGTGGATCACCTGAGGTCAGGAATTCAAGACCAGCCTGACCAACATGGTGAAACTCCGTCTTTACTAAAAATGCAAAATTTAGCTGGGCATAGTGGCGGGCTCCTGTAATCCCAGTTACTCCAGAGGCTGAGGCAGGAGAATCGCTTGATACCAAGAGGCAGAGGTTCCAGTGAGCCAAGATCACGCCATTGCACTCTAGCCTGGGTGACAAGAGCGAGACTTTGTCTCAAAATAAAGAAATGAGTAAATGAAAACAATACAAAAATAAAGTCAGCAAACATTACATCTCCTTCTTTTTTAAAAACATTTTTGAGATGGAGTCTTGCTATGTTGCCTAGGCTGATCTTGAATGTCTAGGCTCAAGTGATCCTCCCACCTTGGCCTCTGGTGCAGTTGGGACTACAGGTGTGAGCCACCACATGCAGCCTGGTTCTACCTTCTAATGACTGGTAGTTTTAAATATTGCTTTTCTTATCCTTTTGCTTTTATAGATAATACAGACATGGATATCCTCCTAAATGCCATCTTTTTCTTTGGGGGATTGGGTTATTTATTCATTACAGGGTGATCTGCGTTATCCAACTAAGTTTTTTGTTTGAGACAGAGCCTTGCTCTGTTGCCCAGGCTGGAGAGTAGTGGCATGACTCAGCTCACTGTAACCTCTGCCTCCCAAGTAGTGGGATTACAGGTGCACGCCACCACACCTGGATAATTTTTGTAGTTTTAGTAGAGATGGGTTTAGCCATGCTGGCCTGGCTGGTCTTGAACTCCTGGCCTCAAGTGATCCGCTTGGCTTGGCCTCCCAAAGTGCTGGAATTCCAGGCATGAGCCACTGCACCAGCCTGTTTTTGAGATAGGATCTCTGTCACTCAGGTTGGCATGCAGTGGCACAATTACGGCACACTGCAGCCTTGACCTTCTAAACTCAAATGATCCTCCCACCACAGCCTCCCAAGTATCTGGGACTACAGGTATGCACTGCCACACCCAGCTAATTTTTATGTTATGCTGTTATTACTTTTTTTTTTTTTTTTTTTGAGGCAGGGTCTCACTCTGTCACCCAGGCTAGAGTGCAGTGGTATAATCACAGCTCACTACAGCCTCAACTTCCTGAACTCAAGTGATTCTTCCACCTCAGCCTCCTGAGTAGCTAGGACTACAGGCATGCACCACCACACCTAAGTTTTGTATTTTTTGTAGAGATAGGGTTTTGCCATGTTACCCAGGCGGTCTCAAACTCCTGGGCTCAAGTGGATTCACCTGCCTTGGCCTCCCAAAGAGTTGGGATTACAGGCATGAGCCACTATGTCCAGCCCTAATTTATTATGATTATTTGTAGAGACAGAGTTTCATTATGTTGCCAGGTCTGGTCTTGATGTCCTGGGCTCAAGCAATCCTCCTGCCTCAAACTCCCTAAGTGCTGGGATTACAGGCTTGAGCCACCACATCCGGCCTCCAGCTATGTAATTTTTTAACCCTCTGCTATTCTTCAGGGTTCCCTAGACAGAGTGGTGAGCAAAAGCCACTGCATTGGTGGCAGGAAGACTGAGCAAACAAGTCACCCAAACTCTCTGGAGCTTGATCTCTCATCTGCATCTTTGCTGTTTCCCTGACATACCAAGGAAATTCCTGCCTCAATGCCTTTGACCTTGCTGTTCCCTTTGCCAGCAAAGGGAACTGTGTGTCCAGATATTATCCTCACGTCCTTCTGGTCTTTACTCAAATGTCATCTTATCAGAGAAACTGTTCCTCCTCCCTGCCCCCATGACCTTTCCCAGCCCCTCACTTTGCTTTACTCCTCTTTCTAGCTCTTACAATCTCCTGAGTAGACATACTTGCCTGAGTATTTGTTTATTGTCTGCCTTCCCAAATAGAATGTAACCTTCACGAGAGCCAAGATGCTGTCTGTCCTGGGCCTGGAAGCCTGCCAGCACACACAGTAGGCTCTCGCTGAAAATGTGCGGCCTGAGTGGACAAAGAAATCAAATGAGACTGCTCACAATACTTAGCATATTTGTTAGCGTCTGCAAACAGCACAAAGCTGGCCTAATGAGAGGGCGAGTAATAGTAATTGGAAACTCTAGACAGTATCTTCTGTGGGTGGTAGAGCTCTGCAAGATCTTGGCCAGGGTGGACGTGGATGGGGGTTGGGATGGGGGAGGAAGTATTTCCTCTCTGCCAAGCTGCAGCAAGAGGCTAATGGCCTCCACAGGGATCCAATCCAATTAAGAGCCTGGCTTCAAGTCAACTCGGGTTCCCTTCCTGGCTGGAGCAGCTTCCAAGTGACAAAATGAAACCTATAATGTCCCCAGGATGAGACAGTCTCCAGGCAAGCAGGGCAGAAAGGGGCTGAGGGTCGGGTTTCTGCTCCCAGGGGAGCAGATCTGCATTGGGCCCCGAATGGTTTTAATACAGAGAGAGTGAGAGTGTGGGGGTGAGTGTGCATGTGTGTGGGGGGTTGTGTGTGTGCGCACGCGTGTGGTGGGAAGAGCCAGGAACAGCAGCTGAATTCAGTCCCTAATGGGAAAGCGAGTGGGATGCAGCAGAAAGGATCCCAATGCCCAGTGAGGAGGCCTGGGCTGCAGGCTTCGTTCTGCTTCCACCCAACCAAGTGGGCCAGGAAACACTGGCCCCGCCTGAGGTTCCAGTTCCCTACGACAGACGTGAAAAGGCAACTGCCTATGCGTCCAAGCTTAATTGCACTCTGAAGTTTCTCTCTCTCTTCTTTCTTTCTTCTTTCCTTCCTTCTTTCTTGTATTCTTAGAAGAAGTCTTACTCTGTCATCCAGGCTAGGGTACAGTGGCACAATCTTGGCTCACTGCAACCTCCACCTCCCGGGTTCAAGTGATTCTCCTGCCTCAACCTCCTGAATAGCTGGGTTTACATGTGCCCACAACCATGCCCACCTAATTTTTGTATTTTTGGTAGAGATGGGCTTTTACCATGTTGGCCAGGTTGGTCTTGAACTCCAGACCTCAAGTGATTTGCCTGCCCTTGGTTCCCCCAAAGTGCTGGGATTACAGGCATGAGCAACTGTGCCCAGCACTGTTTCCCCCAGTCCCCCACCCCCGAGGCAAAGTCTGGCTCTGTTGCCCAGGTTGGAGTGCATGGTCCCCTCTCAGCTCACTGCAACCTCCATCTCCCAGGTTCAAGTGATTCTCCTGCCTCAGCCTCTCTAGTAGCTGGGATTACAGACATCTGTCACCATGCCAAGCTAATTTTTAGTATTTTTGGTAGAGACGAGTTTAACCATGTTGGCTAAACTGGTCTTGAACTCCTGACCACAGGCAATCCACCTGTCTTGGCCTCCCAAAGTGCTGGGATTACAGGCATGAGCCACTGCACCCGGCTTCTGGTTTCCTTTTCAAAACCAACTTGTTGATGGATAACGCATACCCCTAGGACTAAAGTTACAAAACGGTAACCAAAACAGTACATAAGTCAGCAATGACTCAGTTCCCCAGTTCTCCTCTCTGGAAGTAAACACTCACCAATTTCTTGTGTAGTCTTCCAGAGAGAAATGCATACAATAGAGAGTAAAATAACATTTATTGAACACCTACTTTATGCCAAATACTGTTATGTGCTTTACATTTATTAACTCATTTACTCTCCATAACAACACCATGAAGTATAATTAGCATCACTTTATATTCGAAAATGAAGTATAGAGAGCATAACCTGCTCAAAAATCACACAGATAGGAAGTAAAATATTTTATTTGAATAAAGATGTATATGGCCAGGTTCTTTGCCCTCCAAGAATCTCACAGTATATACCAAGGAAGAGGGCATTGATATGACTGGTAACACAGGTTGAGTATCCCTTTTTATTTTTTATTTTTTTCTTAATTTTTTTTTTTTTTAATTTAACAGAGACTGGGGTCTTGCTGTGTTCCCTAGGCTGGTCCCAAACTCCTGGGCTCAAGCAATCATCCTGCCGTGGCCTCTCAAAATGCTGGGGTTACAAGGGTGAGCCACCCCGCCTGGCCCTTTATTTGTTTATTGAGATGGAGTCTCATTCTGTCGACCAGGCTGGAGTGCAGTGTCGTGATCTCTGCTCACTGAAACCTTGACCTCCTGGGCTCAAGTGACCCTCCCATCTCAGTCTCCTGAATAGTTGGAACCATAGGTGTTCATCAGCATGCCTGGCTAATTTTTGGGATTTTTTTTTTTTTTGTAGAGATAAGATCCCACTGTGTTGCCCAGGCTGGTCTCAAACTCAAGACCAAACCTGGGCAACATAGTGGGACCTCATCTCTACAAAAAAAAGGCTCAAGTGATCCTCCTGCTGCAGCCTCCCAAAGTGCTGGGATTAAAGGTGTGAGTCACCGTAACCAGCCAGCTTGGGACCTCCATAAATATATACTCCCACCTGCGTACCCATAAAAATTAAAAGGTTTTTTTTTTTTTTGAGATGGAGGTTCACTCTTGTTGCCCAGGCTGGAGTGCAATGGCGTGATCTCGGCTCACTGAAACTTATGCCTCCTGGGTTCAAGTGATTCTCCTGCCTCAGCCTCTCGAGTATTTTTTTTTAATTAAAATAAAAATAAATAAATAAATGTTTTGTTTTGTTTTTTGAGGCAGAGTTTCGATCTTGTTGCCCAGGCTGGAGGGCAAAGGCTTGATCTCAGCTCACCGAAACCTCTACCTCCTGAGTTCAAGCAATTCTCCTGTCTCAGCCTCCCGAGTAGCTGGGATTACAGGCAAGTGCCTGGCTAATTTTTGTAGTTTTAGTAGAGATGGGGTTTCACCATGTTGGCCAGGCTGGTCTCAAACTTCTGACTTCATGATCTGCCTGCCTTGGCCTCCCAAAGTGCTGGAATTACAGGTGTGAGCCACTACTCCTTGCATAAATATTTTAAATGGATTATCTCATATAATCCTCACAATGTGTTTCTGAATTAGGTTCTGTTATATAGTAGTCTCCTCTGTATCCAGTTTAGATTTCTGCAGTTTCAGTTACCCACAATCCAAAGATATTAAATGAAAAATTATAGAAATAAGCCATTTATTAACTTTTAAAAAATTCATTCATTCATTAAACTTTTTTTTTTTCCTTTTCTAGTTCTGTTGCCCAGGATGGAGTGTAGTGGTGCAATTTCAGCTCACTGCAAGTTGGAAAAATAAGTCTAAGACTTCATTGTGATCTGCAAATGAACCTTTTTTTTTTTTTTTTTTTTTTAATTGAGATGGAGTTTCACTCTTGTCGCCCAAGCTGGAGTGCAATGGTGTGATCTCGGCTCACCGCAACCTCTGCCTCTCGAGTTCAAGTAATTCTCCTGCCTCAGCCTCCCATGTAGCTGGGGCTACAGGTGTATGCCACCACACCGACTAATTTTTATATTTTTAGTAGAGACGGGGTTTCTCCATGTTGGTCAGGTTGGTCTCGAACTCCTGACCTGAGGTGATCCTCCCGCCTTGGCCTCCCAAAGTGCTGGGATTACAGGCGTGATTACACTGGGCCCGGCCAAAAAAAATTTTTTTTTTTGAGACAGAGTCTTGCTCTGTCCCCCAGGTTGGAGTGCAGTGGCATGAACTCAGCTCACTGCAGCCTCCAACCCCCAGGTTCAAGCAGTTCCTGCCCCAGCCTCCTGAGTAGCTGGGATTATAGGCATGCACCACTACACCTAACATAATTTAGTTTTTAATTTTTTTTTTTTTTTTTTTTGAGATGGAGTTTCGCTCTTGTTACCCAGGCTGGACTGCAATGGCGCGATCTCGGCTCACTGCAACCTCCACCCCCTGGGTTCAGGCAATTCTCCTGCCTCAGCCTCCTGAGTAGCTGGGATTACAGGCATGTGCCACCATGCCCAGCTAATTTTTTGTATTTTTAATAGAGACAGGGTCTCACCATGTTGACCAGGATGGTCTCGATCTCTTGACCTTGTGATCCGCCCGCCTCGGCCTCCCAAAGTGCTGGGATTACAGGCTTGAGCCACCACGCCCGGCCAATTTTTTAATTTTTTTAAAAATAGAAATGGAGTTTCTCCATGTTGGTCAGGCTGGTCTCAAACTCCCAATCTCAGGTGATCCGCCCACCTTGGCCTCCCAAAGTGCTGGAATTACAGATGTAAGCCACCTTTGCCTGGCCTAAATTTTTTTTTTATTTTTTATTTTTTTTTTTAGTAGAGATGGGATTTCACCATGTTGGCCAGGCTGGTCGTGAACTCCTGACCTCAGGAGCTTTGCCCACCTTCGCCTCCCAAAGTGCTGGGATCACAGGTGTGAGTCACCCAGCCCGGCCGCATGTATGAGGTAAAAGTTGCATGCCAGGGTTTTCATTCTGAAGTCTCCTGTGTATACTTATTAAATAAATTTGTGTGCCTTTTCTCCTATTAACCAATCTACCTCATGTCAGTAATTTTTCAGTGAACTATTAGGGGACTGGGAGACTATGGTCCCCATAGTATGGTGCAGTGAGCAGGGTGAACAAAGCTGCTATTCTCTTCTGGAAGCCACAGTGAAGAGAACCCAGGACACACACAAAGGAGACACAATTGGGAACACCAGTTCTTTTACCAAGGCTTTGTTCAGAATGGTATATTTTACAATATGAGCCAATTACTTTGAGGAATTGAAACAGACTTTATAGAACTGACAAATGCTCCTTAGAAAGATGGCCTTGTGCCTTGTTTATGCAGTTCCTTTACAGAGTTCCTGACCTGTGGCCTGCAAGCTAAAGCTTATATCTTGTGATATAGAAAAGAAGACTAAGCGCCGGGCGCGGTGGCTCAAGCCTGTAATCCCAGCACTTTGGGAGGCCGAGGCGGGTGGATCACGAGGTCAAGAGATCGAGACCATCCTGGTCAACATGGTGAAACCCCGTCTCTACTAAAAATACAAAACATTAGCTGGGCGTGGTGGCGCGTGCCTGTAATCCCAGCTACTCAGGAGGCTGAGGCAGGAGAATTGCCTGAACCCAGGAGGCGGAGGTTGCGGTGAGCCGAGATCGCGCCATTGCACTCCAGCCTGGGTAACAAGAGTGAAACTCCGTCTCAAAAAAAAAAAAAAAAGAAGACTAAATTGGGCTGGGTGCAGTGGCTCACGCCTGTAATCGCAGCACTTTGGGAGGCCGAGGTGGGCGGATCACCTGAGGTCAGGAGTTCAAGACCAGCCTGGCCAAATGGTGAAACCCCGACTTAAAAAAAAATAAATAAATAAAAGAAGACTAAGTTGTGATCACACCTGGGCAGGTCTTTTTTAAGGATAATGACTGTCTTTAAGGATCATTTAAATTCCAAAGAAAACTATTTACAAGTTAATCCCTGTCCCCCGCCCCCCACCCTCCCCCCCACCACCGTCCAATCATTCCCCTTCCCAACCACTTATTGCCCTTCAATATAATTATTCTCCCCATTCCCATAGCCTGTTTTACCAGGATGCAAGCTCTCATTCTTTCTGTAACCTCAAGATGATATATAAATTTCTATAATTAGCCCTGCGTGGTGGCTCACGCCTGAAATCCCAGCACTGTGGGAGGCTGAGGGAGGTGAATCACTTGAGGTCAGGCGTTCAGACCAGCCTGGCCAACATGGTGAAACCCCGTCTCTACTAAAAGTACAAAAATTAGCCGGGCATGCGCCTGTAATCCCAGCTACTCAGGAGGCTGAGGCAGGAGAATTGCTTGAACCCGGGGGACGGAGGTTGCAGTGAGCCGAGATTGTGCCATTGCACTCCAGTCTGGGCAACAGAGTGAGACTCTGTCTTAAAAAATAATAAAAATAAAAGAGTTTCTGTAATTCACGGGGAAGTTTGGTCTTCAATCTGAAGGTTCCTGTGTTTGCATGTTAAATAAATTTGTGTGCCTTGTCACCTATTAAAAACAAATAAATAAATAATAAATTACATGCCATTCTGGGAAGGATGATGAAATCTTTTTTTTTTTTTTTGAGACGGAGTTTCGCTCTTGTTACCCAGGTTGGAGTGCAATGGCGCGATCTTGGCTCACCGCAACCTCCGCCTCCTGGGTTCAGGCAATTCTCCTGCCTCAGCCTCCTGAGTAGCTGGGATTACAGGCACGCACCACCATGCCCAGCTAACTTTTTGTATTTTTAGTAGAGACGGGGTTTCACCATGTTGACCAGGATGGTCTCGATCTCTTGACCTCGTGATCCACCCGCCTCGGCCTCCCAAAGTGCTGGGATTACAGGCTTGAGCCGCTGCGCCCGGCTTTTTTTTTTTTTTTTTTTTTTTTTTTGAGACAGAGTTTCACTGTTGTCACCCAGGCTGAAGCACAATCTCAGCTCACTGCAATCTCCGCCTCCCAGGTTCAAGTGATTTTCCTGCTTCAGCCCCTCCTTAGCTGGGACTACAGGCGCCTGCCACGGTGCCCAGGTAATTTTTGTATTTTTAGTAGAGACGGGGTTTCACCATGTTGGCCAGGATGGTCTCAAACTCCTGACTTCAAGTGATCCACCTGCCTTGGCCTCCCAAAGTGCTGGGATTATAGGCGTGAGCCACCACGCCCGGCTCATGATGAAATCTTATGCCGTCTTGCTCCATCCCACCCTGGACATGGAATCTTCCCTTTGTTCAGCATCTCTACACTGTCTATGCTTCATCCTCATTAGTTATTTTGTAGCTCTCTTGGTTATCAGCTCAGCTGTGGAGGTACCTCAGTGCTTGTGTTTAATAATCCTTATTTTATCCAGTTGTTCTATTTTATTAGTAGCAATGTCATTATTCTCTTACTGTGCCTAATGTAGAAATTAAACTTTCTCATAGGTATGCATGTATGGAAAAAAAACATGGTTCTGTATTATAGCGGTTAATTACTATCCATGGTTTCAGGCATCCACTGGAGGAGTCTTAAAACACAGTCCCCTGCAGATAAGAGGGGTCTACTGTATTTCCTGCTGAGCAGTAAGGAAACTTACTTGGAAGGCAGCTATGCTCACCACTATATCACCAATGCCAGTGCTTCAGAGCAAACTTATTTGGGTTAGGTATGATAGCTTGCCCAATCTGGGAGTTTGGCAGTTTGCTAGGGAAGACCATATTGAGAACTGCAACACAACTCTTACCTCCCTGATGGGTGATGTAGTATTCAGACCAATGCTACAGATCCATAAGAGGAAGGAAGGATAACTCCCCCTGCATGGTGCAAGGAAGCTTCTTAAGGCAGATGGATATTTGAGTTGGGCCTTGAAGAATGGGTAGGAGCCTCCTTTTCCCATATCCACTTAGTATACAGCGTAGTGAAGAGGAACATAGGCTCCTAGAGAATTGTGCTTTGAATTCCAGCTCCACCGTCTTCCCAGTTGAATGACTTGTGACTAGTGGCTAGTTATCCTCTCTCAGTTTCCTGTTTTTTTTTTTTTTTTTTTTTTGAGACAGAGACATGCTCTGTCACCCAGGCTGGAATGCAGTGGTGTGATCTCAGCTCACTGCAGCCTCCGCCTCCCAGGTTCAAGTGATTCTTGTGTCTCAGCCTCTGGAGTAGCTGGGATTACATGTGTGCACCATCATGTCCAGCTAATTTTTGTGTTTTTAGTAGAGATGGGGTTTCACTGTGTTGGCCAGGCTGGTCTTGAGCTCCTGGCCTCGAGTGATCCACCTGCCTCGGCCTCCCTAAGTGCTGGGATTACAGGCATGAGCCACCGTACCTGGCTCTCAATTTCCTTATTTGGAAAATGGGGACAATGAAAATTATGTCTTGCAATGCTGGATGTGGCGGCTCATGCCTGTAATCTCAACAGTTTGGGAGGCCGAGGCGAGTGGATCACTTAAAGTCAGGAGTTTTGAGACCAGTCTGGCCAAAATGGTGAAACCCCATCCCTACTAAAAATACAAAAATTAGCCAGGTGTGGTGGTGAATGTCTGTAATCCCAGCTACTAGGAGGCTGAGGCACGAGAAACACTTGAGCCTGGGAGGTGGTGGTTACAGTGAGCCGAGATCACACCACTGCATTCCAGCCTGGGCAAAAGAGTGAGACTCTGTCTCAGGAAAAAAAAAAATTAAGCCTTGCAAGGCCATGATGAATAAGTATGATGGGATATGAAAGCACCCAGCTAGGTGTCTGGCATGCAGTATGGGATCTCAGTGACCGGTCAAGAATATTGACAGATGGGTATAATACCAACAGCTAGTGTCTACAGAGCACTTACAATCCAAGTGCTTACAGTCCAAGCACTTAACATAGACTAATTTATCAATGATCCTATTAAATATTAATCGGTACTAATTTTAGATCCATGGTTACATATGAGAAAATGGTTGTAATTTAGATCCATTTTTACTGATGAGAAAATGAAGCACAGAGAGGTAGTAAATAACAGAGGCAGGATTGGAACCCAGGCAGTCTGGCCCCAGAGTCCACGTACGTAGCAGCTTATTCTGCTGCTGAAATTGCAGAATGTTGGGCTGAGACAGTCAGCAAACGGAACCGGAGTCAGAGGTGGGAGGAGGAAAGCGTATCATCAGGGAAGGGTTACTGTAGGCGCCTTCCTGTCCTTTGGGAAACCTGACCCCTGTGAAGTGGCAGAGTCATAAACACAAACCACCTGGCTTCCCAGACAGGGAGATCCCAATGGTATGTCAGGGGTACCTGAAACCATAGGATAAACATGGTGCAGTTACTCACTCCATAAGTTTTTATTGTGTACCGTGAGCTGTTTTCTGAGCCAGGAATATAGCCATAAACAAAATCAAACAAAAATCCCTACCCTCATGGAGTTTATGTTCTAGTCGGGGGAAGACAGTCAATAAGCAGATAAATAAGTAGATGTATATATCAGAGGGTTATAAGTGTTACGAAGAGAGACAAAGTGGAGGGTGGAGTGAAAGATAGCAACTTGCAACGTTGCATAGGACAGTATTTTGGGAGAGCTCTCTGAGAAGATGACGTTCGACCAAAGAGCCAAACAAAGTAAGGATGTGGGAGTTGCAGAAATCCTGGGGGAAGAATGTTCCAGAGAGGGAGAAGAGCAAGTACAAAGGCCCTGAGGCCAGAGAGTGCTGGCATATTCAAGGACTAGAAAGGAGGCCAGTGCGCCTGGGGTGGAGAGCAAAGGGGAGAATGGCAGATGAGGTCAGAGGTGTGAGTGGGAGGAGGCAACAGGTCTCTACCTATTTTCAAGATTTCTGTGTGCTGTAAAAACAAGCATGAGGGAGCCATGGTGGCTCAGGCCAGTTGTCCTGGCGCTTGAGGAGGCAACGCTACGCGTTCGAGGCCAACCTGGGCAACATAAGAACCTCTCATTCATTAAAAAAAAAAAAAAACAAGCACGAGTAAAGAATGTAAAACAGGCGTGCATTTCAAAGTCCAAAGAGGAGACTTGACTGCAATGTGCTTAGGGAGCCTCCCCTAAACATTCTCTATCCCTTTCACCTCCTCCCAGGACTGGCTCTGCCCATCCACGGGACCCATATTGGGAAACTGTAGGTGTGATTGACTAGGTTTCTAAGCACAGACTCTGGGTCTGAGCCTCTTCTTGGGGGGGCTTCCTGTTGGGTAGGAGAAGCCCGGGAGATTATCACCACCTCAGGGCTCTGTGGAGGGGCAGGCCAGTGGTGTCCTCCCGGCTAAGATCTGTGTTTAGTCAACGAAGCCTAGAGAACTCTGGTCTGCTCCTTCTTCCATACCCTGGTGCTGTGAGGCCAGGTGGATGCTGCGATGGGCAGCTCACCACTGGGAATATTTGCTGTCTTTAACTAAAAAAAAAATTTTTTTTGAGACAGATCTCACTCTGTCACCCAGGCTAGAGTGTAGTGGCATGATCTTGGCTCATGGCAACCTCTGCCTCCTGAGTAGCTGAGATTACAGGCATGTGCCACCATGCCCAGCTAACTTTTGTATTTTTAGTAATGACGGGGTTTCGCCATGCTGGCCAGGCTGGTCTCAAGCTCCTGACCTCAGGTGATCCACTCGCCTATGGCCTCTCAAAGTCCTGGGATTACAAGCGTGAGCCACTGTGCCCTGCTTCAGTTTGATCAGTTCTCAGGCACAATGAGTTTCCGCTGAATTGTTTTTCAGCTGAGATCTGCTTTGAACTGATTGACCATCCAGTTCGTTTTTGGTAGGGTAGAGAGGGTGGAGTCTGGAAGGAAACTTTTGCTTCAGCTCATGGTTCTATGAAAAATTAACACTGGGTTCAGTCCAGAGTCCACTCACTTCAGGTTTTTCATAGTTCAAGCCCCCATCTAAGGGAGCCTCCTGGAATTCATTTATTTTCAACGAACTAGCCGGGCATAGAGAGAGTTGAATATGATACCACATTCCAGCCTGCAGGGGTGGTAGGGACAGAATAAGTCTCCATGCAGATAACATCCATCCTGATGCAGCAGCACATACGGTAAGACAAGAATCAGTAATTAGCCCCACCCACTTCTAGATAACGAAACTGAGGCTTAGGGGTTTTAAGGCCATTGCCTGGTTGGATTTGAACTTAAACGGTCAAACTCCAGAGCTTGGGTTCCTGACCACTGGGATACACTGGCTCTTTCCCGGAGCCCCTGTGAGAAAATTTGAGCAACTTGCTTTGGGTTGGCAGAGGAAGAAGTTGCAAGTTTCACTGTATGTATTTTGACGCCTACATACGATTTCTTCAAACGTTTTGATATGTCCTAGACACTGAGGATATGGAGACAAACCTCCCATGTGTGGGCCTTCTGGAACTCACTAGCCCAACCTGGGAAGTTGGGAGGAGTAGCTGTGAGTCAAGTATTGTGGAAAGTCAGAAGAGGGCAGAAGTAATTGTTTCCAGAGGAGGTGAAATTTGCCCCAGGCACTCCACAGCAGCAAACCAGGACCAGGTGCCTGCAATCTCAAGGCAAGCACAGCTCTTATCCTTGGGGACTTAAATTCCAGTGCAGTTTTTTTTTTTTTTTTTTTTTTTTGAGACGGAGTTTCGTTCTTGTTGCCCAGGCTGGAGTGCAATGGCGCGATCTCGGCTCACCGCAACCTCCGCCTCCTGGGTTCAGGCAATTCTCCTGCCTCAGCCTCCTGAGTAGCTGGGATTACAGGCACACTCCACCATGCCCAGCTAATTTTTAGTATTTTTAGTAGAGACGGGGTTTCACCATGTTGACCAGGATGGTCTCGATCTCTTGACCTCGTGATCCACCCGCCTCGGCCTCCCAAAGTGCTGGGATTACAGGCTTGAGCCACCGCGCCCGGCCTGTCCAGTGCAGTTTTAATGCGGACCACCTACTTGAGAATTGTTCTGGTGCTTGCTAAGTGAGGGATTTCTCTCTTCCTCAGAGGATCTGGGAAACACATAAAGCGGGGCTGCGTGTAGTACCCAGGTGATTCTGATGCACACTCAGATTTGCCTGGTGAGCGGGGTGGGGGGTAAGAAATGGGTGTGGGCAGTGGAGAACAAGATGGACAATGGCTTGAGAGTCCTTAGTGGCCTGCAGGCACTGGGATTGCGGTTCAACCTCGGGAGCTCTGGGAATTGTTACTCTCCAAGGGCTAGCCCAAAGCCTGGAACACAGTTAAGGTTTCATGAGTATTTGTGAATGTGCTGGCTCCCAAGATCGAAACGACCTGGAGCGTCAACGGGAAAAACAAAGTCAGAGGCAGAAGAAAAAGGTGTTCCCCAGGCGATGAAAACTTTCCGGTAAGTTGTCTTGGAAAAGGAAACTCCGTGTAATAGAGGGAGTTGGGGAGGTGGCCACTGCGGGAAAGAGCGATGAGTCCTGGGGTGCTTCAGCGGGGGAGTGGGCGGGAGGCGCCTCCTCGCTTCCCCAGGCCAGCCGAGGCATGAGGTCACCTGGCACAGCACCAGCAGCAGCTGCGGAGGACGCGCAGGCGCTGCGGAGAGAGGCAGTGTCAGGCTCTGGCCCCTGGGAATTCCCCCTTCGCCCCCTCGGGAGGCGTGGCCCGGGTCCCTCCCGCCTAAGCCGGCGCTTCGTACCGCCCACTGAGTCCCCCACCGCCGTCCAGGCCACGCCCCCTATCAGCTTCCAGGCTTCGCAGTGGTCCTTCGGTCCGCTCCAGAGCGGTCCCTCCGCCTTTCCCGCCCGAGGCCACGCCCCCAGGCTCCAGCCGCCCCGCTTTCCCGGGAGAGTCCTGAGGCGCCGCGCCTTGGCCCCGCCCACAGCCCGCGGCCCCGCCCGTGGCGCCCCGCCCCACCGCTTGAAGCGGCTCGAGCTGCGGCCGCCTCCGAGTCGCGCGCGGGGCGTGGGGCGGTGCTGAGGAGTTGAGGCCGCGGCCAGCTCGACGCCGGACAGTCCAGTGAGCGGCGCGGCGGGAACCGTCAGCCGGAGCAGCCCCGGAGCAGCAGCCGCAGCAGCAGCCGCCGTCGCCGTTCGCGGAGCGCAGCCGAGCCGGCCATGGCATTGTCGATGCCGCTGAACGGGCTGAAGGAGGAGGACAAAGAGCCCCTCATCGAGCTCTTCGTCAAGGTGAGCCAGCGCTCGCCTCGCGGTCCCGCCCGGCCGAGCCCCCCGCGCCCTGTGGGCTGCGAGGAGCGGCGTTCCGGGGCGCTCCCGAGGCGCCCCCGCTCGGCGCCGGTATCCGTCCCGCCGAGGGCTCCCGCGCCCCGGTCCCATTGTCTGGGGGCGGCCCGCGCCTTCCCGCCTCCGAGGGCCCGTGGACGGGACCGGGGTGGGGAC
Organism: Saimiri boliviensis; assembly: GCF_048565385.1. Taxonomy (NCBI): domain Eukaryota; kingdom Metazoa; phylum Chordata; class Mammalia; order Primates; family Cebidae; genus Saimiri; species Saimiri boliviensis. The sequence goes on from NC_133459.1 coordinate 23,037,148, forward strand.
CCGGGCGGCCGCCACCGTCTCCAGCCGCGCGGGCTCCGGCGGACGCCAGCCCAGCGTCCCGCGCGTCGCTGGGTCGGGAGGAGTCCGGGGCCGGGACGCGCCTGCCCCCAGCCCCAGCCGCGGGCGCGTGCGGGTCCCGCCGCCACCCCCGCCCCGCCCGGGCCCCGCCCGCCGCCCCGCGCTCGGCTCCGCTGCCGGACGAGCTTTCCAACCAACTTCTCGGAACGCTTTTTTGAACCGGCATTTGCCCCCCGCTAGTGTGAAACGGAAACTTTAATTTTTCGACGCTGTCTCCCAGAACTGTGCGAAAGAGCAGGTGCTCCTGGGCCTCTGGAGAAGACCGAGGTCCCCAGGTTGCGTTTGTCCGTCTTGGGCACTCTCTGGCGTTCTCGTTTCTCAGGCGCGGAGTGTTCCGTATGATGCAACGTTTTGGCTTCTCCCCGCGGCGTGGCGGCCTCGGGCGGGATCGTGTGCGCCCTTTTGTTTTGAAAGAAATCGAGGGAGCGAATGGGTAGCTTGCTTGGGCCTTCAAGGCTTGGCTTTCCGCTCTCGGGTCTTGAGTTCTTCTGTCCTGGAACTTCCTTGCTCACACGTACTGCCCCTCTTCCTTTCCTTTTCTCTTTCCATACTTTTCGGTTTAGCAGAGGACAGGGTCGAGGTTATAAACATCTGGATCCAGCTCCTTCCCTCAAAACTTAAAAAAAAAAAAAAACACTGAGATGCTTCCAGCCACCTAACGAGCCAGGCTCGTGCAGAGGTAGGCAACAGACTGGAAAGTTAAGGGGCATCTAGAACGATCTTTTTTCCCACCTGAGTTTTTTTTTTACTTTAAAGAAAGGAAGACATTTCAGGGTGTGTTTCAGAGAGAGTGAAGGGCCGGGCCCGGTGGCTCACGCCTGTAATCCTAGCACTTTCGGAGGCCGAGGCGGGAGGATTCCTTGAGTACCAAAAGTTCCAGTCCAACCTGAACAAGATGGCGAAACCCCGTCTTTACAAAAACAAAAACAAACAAAAAAACACAAAAATTAGTCGGGAGCGATGTTGAGCGCCTGTACTGCTCTGGAGGCCGAGGTGGGAGAATCGCTTGAGCCTGGGAGGTCGAGGCTCCAGTGAGTCCACGTCGCACCGCTGTACTCTAGCCTGGGCAACGGAGCAACACCCTGCTGAAAACAAAAGAGATGGAGAGAAGAAATAATCTGCAATTAGTTCTGCAGTCTTCAGTAATGATTGAAACAATGTTTACCTTAGGATTTTCTTTCAATTGTCAATTTTCGATTTTTTTTTTTTTTTTTTGGGACAAGGGAACTGAAACAGCAGATAGGTAAAGAACTCCTAGGCCGGGCGCGGTGGCTCACGCCTGTAATCGCAGCACTTTGGGAGGCCGAGGCGGGTGGATCACGAGGTCAAGAGATCGAGACCATCCTGGTCAACATGGTGAAACCCCGTCTCTACTAAAAATACAAAAAATTAGCTGGGCGTGGTGGCCTGTAATCCCAGCTACTCAGGAGGCTGAGACAGGAGAATTGCCTGAACCCAGGAGGCGGAGGCTGCGGTGAGCCGAGATCGCACCATTGCACTCCAGCGTGGGTAACAAGCAAAACTCCGTCTCAAAAAAAAAAAAAAAAAAAAACTCCCAGCATATCAGAGAAGTTTGGTTATTTTGGGTGGCAGACATTGTACTTTGAGGTTTGTAGAATGTAGGAAGGAACCTGAAATGTAAGAAAGGAAGGGTCGGGGGTGGAAAGCAGCCTGGAGAAGGGAAAAGAGTGGGCCAGAGATGAGTTAAAAAATTTTTTTACTGAGTGAGGTATAGGAAGGAATTTCCATAAACTCAAAAAAAGTGCATCCATGAATAATCTGTAAAAACATGATACTTAATGGTGAAACTTTAGAACAGTATTAAACTTAGAATAAGACAAAGCTACAATCGGGCCGGGCCAGGTGGCTTATGCCTGTAGCACTTTGGGAGGCTGAGGTGGGCAGATCACTTGAGGTCCGGAGTTCAAGACCAGCCTGGCCAGAATGGTAAAATCCCATCTCTACTAAAAATAGAAAAATTATTTGGGCATGGTGGCGGGCCCAGCTACTCGGGAGGCTGAGGGCATGAGAATTGCTTGAACCTGGGAAGCGAAGTTTGCAGTGAGCCAAGATCAAGCCACTGCACTCCAGCCTGGGCGACTGAGTGAGACTATGTCTCATTTAAAAAAAAAAAAAAGCTGCTATTGGTTATGGCTCCATTCAGCATTCTATTGGAGGAGCTAATCAAAATAAGACAAGAAAAATGAAGTATCTGAATTAGGAAGAGATCATTCCTTAATGCCCTGCTTACTATTAATTTGATCTTTCAGTTAGAATAGCAGAGGGGTGTGGTCAGTTTTCCAAACTTGAGTCACTTGCATGCCCCTTCTGTTTTTCAAATTGGTGTTGTGAACCACTTGAAATAGTCCTTCCTACCACTTGTTGTAAGCCTTTCTCATTGGGCTTGGTGGCAGAGTATCAGGGTTTAAGTCACAGTTCTTTTTTTTTTTTTTTTTTTTGGAGATAGAGTTTCGCTCTTGTTACCCAGGCTGGAGTGCAATGGCATGATCTCGGCTCACCACAACCTCCGTCTCCTGGGTTCGGGCAATTCTCCTGCCTCAGCCTCCTGAGTAGCTGGGATTACAGGTACGCGCCAACATGCCCAGCTAATTTTTAGTATTTTTAGTAGAGACGGGGTTTCACCATGTTGACCAGGATGGTCTCGATCTCTTGACCTCGTGATCCACCCTCCTCAGCCTCCCAAAGTGCTGGGATTACAGGCTTGAGCCACCGCGCCCGGCAAGTCACAGTTCTTTACTCCTTGGTTGGCTTACCCTAGGTAGTTTTCATTCTTCAAGCCTTATTTTTCTCATTTGTGAAATAAGAAATGTTTTCTGATACCCAGTGCTTCAACATAGGTAAAACTTTGCTCTGATACAGACCAATCTTTTTTTTTTCCGAGATGACGTCTCACTCTGTTGCCCAGGCTGGAGTGCAGTGGTGTGATCTCGGCTCACTGCAACCTCCACCTACCAGGTTCCAGAGGGTCTTCTGCCTTAGCCTCTCAAGGAGCTGTGATTACAGGCGACCACTACCATGCCTGGCTAATTTTTGTATTTTTAGTAGAGACCAGGTTTCACTATGTTGGCCAGGCTGGTTTCAAACTCCTGACCTTCAGTGATCCACCCGCCTTGGCCTCCTAGAGTGCTAGGATTACAGGCTTGAGCCTCTTGTGTCTGGCTCCTAGACCAGTTTGTTTGAAAGGAAAGAAAGGGACAGGTAAAATGTGGTAAAGGGCCTTCTTGATCTCTTCTCAAAACCTATGGGTGGGAAATGCAAATGGGGGAAATACCCTTGTAAATATAGTTATTTTGAAAGCAGTGGGCCGGGTGTGGTGGCTTCTGACTGTAATCTTAGATCTTTGGGAGGCCGAGGCAGGTGGATCACTTGAGGTCAAGACCAGCCTGGGCAACATGGCAAAACCCCATTTCTTCTAAAAATACAAAAATTAGCTGTGCATGTTGGCGCATGCCTGTAACCCCAGCTACTTGGGAGACTGAGACAGGAGAATTTCTTATACCCAGGAGGGGTGGTTGCAGTGAGCTGAGATTGAGCCACTGCAGTCCAGCCTGGGTGATAGAGCGAGACTCCATCTCAAAAAATAAAATTAAAAAAAAGGAAAGTAGTGAGGGTGCTGAGGCTGTGGTTGTCCAGAGTGGTATGTTGAACATCGTTAACCTGCTAAGAAGTATCTGAGTTTGTAGTGGAAAACTATTTACAGCTGAAGCACATAGCATGTGTAGAAATTAGAAATTTGGTGGTGATGCTGGGGGAAGGCAAAGGGATTTAACAGGGCTTTGAGCCTACCTGTTTAGGACTGAGAGATGAGAGAGAGAGAGAGATGAGCACCTTCTCCAGTAGTGTGACTGAACTCACAACTACATTTCCTTCCTTGTTATTATTGTTTTTGGAGTTGTCTGCTCATGAGCCCAGTAACTCCCCATCATATATATAACTGCAGTATGGTTTTTTTGGTTTGCTTTTGTTTTGTTTTGTTTTAACCTCAATACCTAGAGGATAGATGGGATGCCCTCCCAAAAGTAAAAAAGGCAGCTGGGCTGTGGTGGCTCACACCTGTAATCCTGGCACTTTGGGAGGCCAAGACGGATGAATCTCTTGAGGCTAAGATTTCTAGACCAGCCTGGGCAACATGGTGAGACCCTTCTCTAGCAAATTATTTAAAAAATTGCCAGGCACAGTGGCTCACGCCTGTAATCTCAGTACTTTGGGAGGCTGAGGCAGGCAGATCTCTTGAGCCCAGGAGTTGGAGACCAGCCTGGGCAATGTAGGGAAACCCCGTCTCTACAAAAAATACAAAAATTAGAGGATTCCTTTAGCCTGGGAGGTGCTGCACTCCAGCTTGGGCGAGACTGTCTCTAAATAAATAAGTAAGTAAGTTAAGTAAGTAAGCAAGCTGGGCATGGTGGCCTGGTCTACCTGTAGCCCTAACTCTAGAGGCTGAGGGTGGGAGGATTGTTTGAGCCCAGGAGTTGGAGGCTGCAGTGAGGTTATGATCATGCACCTGCACTCCAATCTGGGTGACAGAGCAAGACCCTGTCTCAAGGAAAAAAAAGAGGCTTAACAATGGCAGTCATCCTTAATCAACAGTGGAGATGATCTCTACCCCACCCACAGGAGCCTGGTAGGTATATATATTTCCAACTGGGAACCACCAACAGATAACAGTAAATTTCAGACCTTTTAGCAAGGGCATAAAGTCCCTTATAATCTGACTACTGCCTGGGTTTCTAATCCAATATGTCTACTCCCTAATTGTATATCCCAAGATACATTACTTAAACCTGTCTGTGCTACATCTGTACAGTTGGGATATTAATAGAATAGTTCTATGGGATAAATTAATATATGTAGTATGCAACAATCTTAGAAAAGTATCTGGTACACAGTAAGCAAATAAATGTTAGTGTGTACAATTTTGTATGTATATATTTATATACAGATCTCCTGCTAGACAGACAATAAATTCCTTGAGGATAGGGTGTGCATATTGTTCAGAGTGCCTACAACTTGGAGAATACCAAATGTTTGAAATGAGATTGCTCCCTTCTTTTAGAGCATTTGGTTGTCAATGTATGTCTCTACCATGCTTTGAAATTAGAAACCACTTACTGAGATCCTGATGGTTGGAACATAAAGCATGGTTCATCACCCTATTTTCTTTAGCTTCCAGTCTCCAAACCCAATGTAATTTTGTGTACTCACCTCTTTTTTTCTCTATTAATACTTCCCAGTTTTTGGCTTTTTGGTTTTTTGTTTTTTTTTTTGGACAGAGTCACCAGGGCTGGAGTGTAGTGACATGATCTTGGCTCACTGCAACTTCTGCCTCCTGGATTCGTGATTCTCTTGCCTCAGCCTCCCTAGTAACTGGAAGTACAGGTGCCCAACACTATGCCCAGCTAATTTTTTTGTATTTCTAGAAGAGATGGGGTTTCATTATGTTGGCCAGGCTGGTCTGAAACTCCTGACCTTGTGATCCGCCCTCCTTGGCCTCCCAAAGTGCTGGGATTACAGGTGTGAGCCACCCTGCCAGTCTTTTTTGTATTTACTAGTATTTCTTCTTGGCTTGTTTGGGGTAAAACCAAATATTAACTCCCGAACCACAAATGAGAGTAGTTGAGAAGAGACTGGAGTTTTAGATTTTCCTTTTGCGGAGCTCCTATTGACACTGCCCCCACATCACCATCTCAGGTAACTTTGGTATGATGTGATGGTATTCTTTTTTTTTTTTTTTGAGACGGAGATCATGCCATTGGACTCTAGCCTGGGTGACAAGAACAAGACTCCGTTTCCAAAAACAAAAAAAAACAAAAAAAAACAAAACCCAGGAAGTAATCCCTTTGCAGAGTTCAGTTTTATGGGCTGGAATTTAAATGTTGCTGTGCCACTATGAATTGGGACAATCACTGTCAGCAAGTCGTCACCAAGCTGCTGGGATTGGGGTGCTGGTTGTAAAAAGGTAATCTGGTGCAGGGTAGCATAACACATAAGAGTCTGTTTCTTTCGAGATATTTGGCAGAGGTTCCTAATGTGCGTGGACCCTGGAGCCAGACTGCTTGACTTGAATCTGGCTTCTAATAGTATGTCAGGCAAGTTTTTAAGCTCTCAGTGCTTCAGTTTCCTAACTTCTAATATCAGGTTAATAATAATAATAACAATTTTGTATGCTTACTGAGGGGATTAAAACTTAATCTGTGCATATGAATTAGGATAATTTAAGCTGCTGTAATAAGTCATCTCCCTACAAACAATGGTTCAAATAAGATGGAAGTTTATTTTACTTTTTTATTTTTACTTTTTTATAAAGATGGGGTTTCACCATGATGGCCAGGCTGGTCTTGAACTCCTGACCTCAGGTGATCCACCCACCTCGGCCTCCCAAAGTGCTAGGATTACAGGCGTGAGCCACTGTGCCCGGTGGAAGTTTATTTCTTAACCAGCAGTCCAGGATAATCTCTTAAATCTTGGGGTGGGTTTCCTCCTCAGAATTATTAAGGGACCCAGGCTCTTTCTAGCTTATTTGTCCACTAGCCCCCAGAGCATGTCCTCTTCTGAATTGTCAAAGTTGGTGGCTGACAAGTAGTGTCCGCTGCCAGTGGGGGTGGAAAATATGGAGGAGGCACATCTTAAGTGCCCCAGCTCAGAAGTTCTACCTGTTACTTCCCGTTACATTCTCCTGGAGAGAACCTAATCACATAGCTTCATTTGCAAGAGATGCTGGTAAGTGTGGTCTAACTTTATATCATCTTACGTAAAGCTTTAGGAAGAGTGCTTGGCACATAGTAAACACCTGTTTTTGTCATGGATAATGGTATATTATTTTGAAGTGTAGGCTCTATTTGTAGGCTCAGGGGGTTCTGTAAATCCTTGAAATTACATTAAGAATTCCAGTGGCTCACACCTGTAATCCCAGCACTTTAGGAGTCTGAGGCGGGCAGATTACAAGGTCAGGAGATTGAGAACATTTTGGCCAACATGGCGAAACCCGTTGGTTCACCATGTTGGTGAACAAATACAAAAATTACAAAACCAAAAATTAAAAAATACTAAAAATACAAAAATTAGCTGGGTGTGGTGGCATGTGCCTTAGTCCTAGCTACTTTGAAAGCTGAGGCAGGAGACTCGGTTGAATCCGGGAGGCAGAGGTTGTAGTGAGCCCAGATCTCACCACTGCACTCCAGCCTGGGCAACAAGAGTGAAACTCTGTCTCAAAATAAATAATAAATAAATTTTAATGTGAGGCTTTTTTCTGGGAATTCCTAAACCAAGGCTAAGAACCACTGTTTTAAAAGAAGTAAATAGTGGAATTCTGAGTGTCAAGAATGCTTTATATAAGCAAGGAATAAAAGAAGGGCTTGGGTTGGATGATCACTAAGGTCACTTCTAGTTATTATTAACTATGACTTAAAGAATGTACTGTCATGAACTAAGTGCTAATACTTAGTTTAGTACTATGGAAGATATAAGAAATTATTATTTTATTTTTTATTTTTATTTTTATAAGACGGGGTTTCACCATGTTGGTCAGGCTGGTCCTGAACTCTGGACCTCAGGTGATCCGCCCGCTTTGGCCTCCAAAGTGCTTGGGTTGCAGGCATGAGCCACCACGCCCGGCCAAGAAATTATTAAACAGTTCATTTCTTTAGGTTTACAAATTTTATTGGAAAGAAAACAATACAAGATGGTCCATGCTTAAAGAGTCAAGTGTGGCTCACATTCAGTTGGACTAGGATAGGGGAAAGATGGAAGTAGGCTTCAACTTGACCTTGAGAAGGAAGATGAATAGGTGGGTTGGGAATAGTCAAGAATGGGAATGTGAGTTTTGACATCATTTGGAAACTCCCTGTGCAGGAAACAATTGGTAGATTAATACCTAAGAGGGAACCAGGAGTGATTCAGATCTATAGTGCCAGGGAAACAAGTTATTTAAAAGTTGAAGATGAGACTTGTAAAACCTAACTTAGGTTTTTGTTAATATGTACATTTTCCTAGCCTTTTTCATCTCCCCACACTTTCCTAGTTTTTGGATTGCTGTCTATTCAGCAACTTTTCAGTGGCACTTGGGAAGGTGCAAATGGATTGTACAGATGGAGTGTTCGACAGTTTAAAGTGGGAATTCTTTATATTTTATTTTAAGGGGAGGCTTCAAACCTCCCCCCTTGTTTTTTCAAAGAGAAAAAATGAAATAAATTTTCTATAAGAAATGCTGAAAACTTTTTTCCAGTAATTGAACAAAAACTAACTCAATGTTTAGACAATATTACCTTGAATCTAATTAATATGCCAGTTCATTTGAGGTTTCCGGGGGAAATTCAGGAGACAGAAATGAATGCAAAGTATGAGGTTAATGGAAACTTATTACTGTAACTTTTTGCCTAAGCTATTCCTGAAGATCTACCAATGCTACTTTTGGCAAAGGCCAAAGTTGATGATTTTGGTTTACTGTAAAAAACTCTCAGAAAGGAGCCTCAAATGGTGAAAAGGCAGGAGGCTTTTGAGCCAAGGAGACTGAGCACATGAAAAGCTTAACAGCTTTGATAGGAAAGAGACAATTGGGAGAAGAACCTGACTGTCACGAAAAGTCACAGTTGGTTTGGAAAGATGCCCTCAGAGGTGCCTAGAAGCCAGTAAAAGGATGGTGAGCCATACTTTCCCACTTCCTGTTTCATTAGAGCTGTGGAGCCTCAGTGTTCTGATATCTCCTGAATAGGGAATTATGAGTCCATAAAAGGAAAATGTGTTAGGCAGGATGGGAAGTGTGATTAAGGCATGAGTTAAGATTTTGGTCAAGTAGAGGAGTAAGCTAGGATGGGTTTGCCCATTTTAGAGGATTGTATAGAGAATGAAAAGGGACTTTCTGAAGAAAAATAACATTAGGTCATGGTTACCTATTGTCTTAAGTATGATTTAACAAATATGGTTGTAAGTTAGGGCATCAGCTTTTGAATTTTCTTGGGGCTTTTAATCATGTTGCCTGTTTCAAGAGTTGGCTTTTATTTCTCAGTGGTCAGTTCCAGATACTGATACAAGAAATAACAATTGGCCGGGCATGGTGGCTGATGGCCGTAATCCAAGCATTTTGGGAGGCTGAGGCAGGTGAATCATGAGGTCAGGAGTTTGAGACCAGCCTGGCCAACATGGAGAAACCTGGTTTCTACTAAAAATGCAAAAAATTAGCTGGGCATAGTGGCAGGCAACTATAATCCCAGCTACTTGGGATGCTGAGGCAGGAGAATCACTTGAACCCAGGAGGCAGAGGTTGCAGTGAGCTGAGATGGTACCATTGCACTCCAGCTTGGGAGACAGTGCAAGAGTTCATCTCAAAAAAAAAAAAAGAAAAAAAAAAATAACAAGCTATAGGCTGGGTGTGGTGGCTCACACCTGTAATCCCAGCACTTTGGGAGGCCGAGGTGGGCAGATCACGAGTTTGAGACCAGCCTGGCCAACATGGTGAAACCCCATCTCTACTAAAAATATAAAAATTACCTGGGCATGGTGGTGGGCTCCTATAATCCCTGCTACTTGGGAGGCTGAGGCAGGAGAATTGCTTGAACCCAAGAGGCGGAGGTTGCAGTGAGCCAAGATCGTGTCACTGCACTCCAGCCTTGGTGACAGTGTGACTCTGTCTCACACAAAAAAAGAAATAACAATTACAGCCTGGGCAACATAGTGAGATCCCATCTCTATAAAAACTAAAAAATATTAGTCTGGTTTGGTGGTGATGGTGAGTGCCTCTCGACCTAGCTTTGGTGGCTTGAGGCGAGAGGATCACTTGAGCCTAGGAGTTCGAGGGTGCAGAGAGCTGTGATCGTGCCACTGCACTCCAGCCTGGGTGGCAGTTGGAGACCTGTCTCTTTAAAGAAAAAAAAGGAAAGAAATATCAATTAGCCTTTGGTTTCTGTTTTTTTCCTTTATTTAAAATAAAACCACAAAACAAACAAACAAAAACCAATAAAATAAAACCAGGATAATTTATTAGTCTAATTCATGAAAGTGATAATGTAGATAAATAAGACTATATTTGAAAATTGTGTCAAATGTAGACTAGGACTATCTTAAATTTTAGAATTAATGTTTTGTAATTATTAGAACCAGGGCCAGGTATTGACTTGATTCAGCATGCATATATTTTGTACCTTTAAGCATCCTTTCATAGGTTTCTTTGCTTTTCTTGAAGTTGAAATACAAGCTGTTTCTTAAAGCTGAAATAAGCTAGGAGTATGACAGGTTTTCCTTCTCTTTTTGTGTAATAAAATTATTATTTCCAACTTACATGTTGACTAATTCATTCTTATGAAAAGATTTAGTTCTCATTATAATAGAGTTGCAAAAATGTCAATCACCTGTAATAAGTATTGAGTTTTACCACTGTGCAGAATAACTATTTACTTGTGTATGTGGGAGAAGAAAAAAGGAGAATCTGAACAAATATAGGAGAATACAAAACCAAACAATTAGATGAAGGCTGAGGTAATTAAAACTTTTTTTTTTTTTTGAGACGGAGCCTTGCTCTGTTGCCAGGCTGGAGTGCAGTGGCACAATCCCGGCTCACTGCAACCTCTGCCTCCTGGGTTCAAGTGATTCTTCCGCTTCAGCCTCCCCAATAGCTGGGGCCACAGGCACGTGCCACCACGCCCGGCTAATTTTTGTATTTTTAATAGAGTCGGGGTTTCACTATGTTGGCCAGGATGGTCTTGATCTCTTGACCTCATGATCTGCCCACCTTGGCCTCCCAAAGTGCCAGGATTCAGGATTACAAGCGTAAGCCACCAAACCTGGCCTTTTTTTTTTGGAGACAGAATCTCACTTTCTTGCCCAGGCTGGACTGCAGTGGCGCAATCCCGGCTCACTGCAACCTCCACCTCTTAGGTTTAAGCAATTCTCAGCCTCCCGAGTAGTTGGGATTATAGGTGCCCACCACCACGCCTGGCTAAATTTGTTTTTTAGCAGAGATGGGTTTTACCATGTTGGCCAGGCTGGTCTCAAACTCCTGACCGCCTCGGCTTCCCAAAGTGCTGGATTACAGGCATGAGCCACTTCGCCAGGCCTTAAGAACTTTTAAGGATTTGTGAGTTATCTGCATGTTGTCTTCTGCTAATAACTGGTTACCTTATTTTGGAAGTAGAGAACAGGTGGTGGATTACGAGAGTGAATATTCATTAAAAACTAAAGATGGGCCAGGTGTGGTGGCACACTCCTGTAACCCCAGCACTTTGGGAGCCTGGGGCAGGAGGATCATTTGAGCCCAGGAATTTGAGACCAGCCTGGGAAACATAGTGAGACCCTGTCGCTACGAAAAAACTGAAGGTGAATCAAACTAGATTACTGTGCTGCCTAGGAAAATGGGAAAAGTGGTAGCTGTGAAAAAAAGTGATTGGACTTAAGAAATTAAATTTAAGCCTTGACCATAACACACACCCAAGACTGATATGAAATTTTTTCTTTTTATTCTCTTCTTCCTTTCTTTTCTTTTCTTTTTTTTTTTTTTTGTTCGTGATGCGGTCTTGCTCTGTGGCCCAGGTTTGAGTGTGCTGGTACGATCATGGCACACTGCAACCCCAACCTTCTGGGCTCAATTGATCCTCCTGCTGAGCCCAGTCCTCCCAAGTAGCTGGGACCACAGGTACGTGCCATCATGCCTGGGTGCTTTTTGCAGAGATGAGGTTTCTCATGTTGCCCAGGCTGGTCTCAAACTCCGTGGCTCAAGTGATTTTCTCGCCTCAGCCTCTCAAAGTGCTGGGATTACAGGCATGAGCTGTTGTGCCCGGCCCCATTTAACCTTTCTCGGTTTTAGTTTAAATATTGGTCCGAAGTTTGAAAAGGTGCTGTCATTTCCTTTCTGCTTCCTAGTATATTTATTGTGTGTATCATGCTCTTTTTTAAAAAGTTTATTTTATTTATTTTTTTTTTTTTTTTGAGACGGAGTTTCGCTCTTGTTGCCCAGGCTGGAGTGCAGTGGCGCGATCTCCGCTCACCGCAACCTCTGCCTCCTGGGTTCAGGCAATTCTCCTGCCTCAGCCTCCTGAGTAGCTGGGATTACAGGCACGTGCCACCATGCCCAGCTAATTTTTTGTATTTTTAGTAGAGACGGGGTTTCACCATGTTGACCAGGATGGTCTTGATCTCTCGACCTCGTGATCCACCCGCCTCGGCCTCCCAAAGTGCTGGGATTACAGGCTTGAGCCACCGCGCCCGGCTAAAAAGTTTATTTTTTCCTAGTATAAAAGCTATGTATGTTTACTCTAGACAACTTAGTAAACAACAGAAAAGCATAAAGAAAGTAAAAATTACTTATAACCCATTGACTAGAAATAGTTGCCATTGCTATTGTGTGTCTTAATCTTTTTTTTTTTTTTCTTTTGCAATAAAGCCTTGCTCTTTTGCCCAGGCTGGAGTGCAGTGGTGCAATCTCAGTTCCCTGCAATCTCTGTCTCCTAGGTTCAAGTGATTCTCCTGCCTCAGCCTCCCAAGTAGCTGGCGTTACAGGTGCCTGCCACCATGCCTGGATAATTTTTATTTATTTATTTATTTATTTATTTATTTATTTAGCAGAGTCTCACTCCATTACCCAGGCTGGAGTGCAATGGCGCGATCTTGGCTTGCTGCAGCCTTCCCCTCCCGATTCAAGTGATATTCTTGCCTCGGCCTCCTGAGTCGCTGGGACTACAGACACGCACTACCATGCCTGGCTTATTTTTGTATTTTTTGTATTTAGTAGAGACAGGATTTCGCCATGTTGGCCAGGCTGATCTTGAACTCCTGACCTCCGGTGATCTGCTCGCCACAGCCTCCCTAAGTGCTGGGATTACAGGTGTGAGCCACCGTGCCTGACCCTTAGTCTTTTTAAAAATAATTTTGCCACGCTGGCTCAAGCCTGTAATCCCAGCACTTTGGGAGGCCGAGGCGGGTGGATCACGAGGTCGAGAGATCGAGACCATCCTGGTCAACATGGTGAAACCCCGTCTCTACTAAAAATACAAAAAATTAGCTGGGCATGGTGGCACGTGCCTGTAATCCCAGCTACTCAGGAGGCTGAGGCAGGAGAATTGCCTGAACCCAGGAGGCAGAGGTTGCGGTGAGCCGAGATCGCGCCATTGCACTCCAGCCTGGGTAACAAGAGCGAAACTCCGTCTCAAAAAAAATTTTGCATGAATTGTTAATGAGAATTTATATATAATATTTTAATGTTCTTCATGACAGAATACTTGAATGAGTGAAAAATGAGACCTGATCTGATGTGTAACGTGTGTTGAGTTAAATGTGTTGCTTTAAAGAAAATTTATTTAGGTTTTGTAAAAGAAACTCAGATTGTGTCTGTATCTTCCTTTGAACATTTGGTGTTTGGTGGCAGAAAGCAGGGTTTTATGTCATGAAATGTGTTGTCACCTAGAATGGATATTGATTACATGATTTGAAGGTAGATCCTACCCTTGTGCTCTTTAGGAGAAATCCGTTCTAAAAATGAAAGTTGTTTTTCAGTCTTAATTTTTTCCTTCAGTATCTATGTAATAGGTAAGATAAGCTTATTTTATAGTTCAAGCATAATAAGAAACCAATCTTTGCCTAGGAACAGTTCAGCACAGTATAGGGGATCATAGTAGAAGCAAATATCAATTGAATACTTTCCATGCACTAAGTGCTGAAGAGGTAAAGGAATAAGAATGAGCCCCTTGTCTTCAAGGAACTCTCAATATAACCAAGTAGACAGTCATAGGGTGGAGTAAATGAGCCATGGTTGATGGTGGTAGGTTCTTAGCACCATCTTTTTCCTATACAATACAGTGACTTTTTTGTCTCATGTACTTTTTTATTCTAGCTAAATTAAAAGCTTAAGAAATGATTCAAGTGGGAAATTAAATGAAGTAATTGATTTAGAGATGAGTTAAATGTTTGTGTTGTATTCTAACAGTTTAAGGGTTCTTAGTATTACTGAATCTATTGCATTGCTTATTATCAGGGTTTTTTTTGTTTTTTTAAAGATGGGGTTTCATCATGATGGCCAGGCTGGTCTTGAACTCCTGACCTCAGGTGATCCACCCACCTCAGCCTCCAGTGCTAGGATTACAGGTGTGAGCCACCACGCCGGGCTTATTATCAATTGTTTAAAGAAACTTTTGACAAGGCACTGTGACTCACGCCTGTAATCCCAGCATTTTGGGAAGCCAAGGTGGGTGGATTGCTCGAGCCCAGGAGTTTAAGACCAGCCTCCGCAATGTGGCAAAACCCCATCTTTTTGTATTTTGTAAAAACACAAAATTAGCCAAGTATAGTGGCACGTTCCTGTAGCCCCGGCTACTCAGAAGCTTAGGCAGGAGGATCACCCGAAACTTGGGAGGTCCTGGCCACAGTGAGTCGTAGATCTGTAATCGTGTCAGTGCATTCCAGCCTGGGCCACAGAGGGAGACCCTGTCTCAAAAAAAAACAAAAACAAAAAAAAACAACAACAAAAAAACCAAAACAAACTTTTATCTATTCCCTCAATGATTAGTTGCATATTTTATTTGCTAATTTTGATCTATCTAAAATGAAAGGGATACTTCTTGCCTCAAATCTTAAATAGGGGTCAGGCACGGTGGCTCATCCCTATAATACCAGTGCTTTGGGAGGCTGAGGCGAGTGGATCACCTGAGGTCAGGGGTTCGAGACCTGGCCAACAAGGGGAAACTCTGTCTCTACTTAAAAAAAAATATCAGCTGGGCATGGTGGGTGCCTATAATCCCAGCTACTTGGAAGGCTAGGGCAGGAGAAGCACTTGAACTTGAGAGGTGGAGGTTGCTGTGAGCTGAGATTGTACCCTTGTATTTCAGCCTTCACCCAGAGACTCCATATCAAAAAAAAAAAAAAAAAAAGCTCAGCTGTTACTGTAAAAAGGAAAATCTTAAATAGATTCTACTTTCCCTAGTTGTTTATCAAATTCGATACAAAGTTTTAAATCTAGCATTTATCCAACTTGTATTTCCACTCTTAACCCCCACTGCAGCTGCAGATATCCCTCATACTCTATCTAGATTGGTCTTAAACATGCCCTGCATGGCTCTGCCTTTATGGAAGATTTTTGGTGATACTTCCCTCATTTGATATACTTTTGGCTTCTCTACCCTCTCCCTGCCCCCAATTTCTACTTTCCAGAATAATATGTTTTCTTCTTTCATTCATTCAACAAATATTGAGACACTGTTCTAGGTGCTTGGTTGGATACACCTAGTGAACAAAGTCTCCGTTTTTATGGCAGTCATATTCAGTTGAGGGAGACAAACAATAAATGCTGCCCATTAAATGCTGTAAAGAAAATTAAGTAGGTTAAGGAGTATGGACAATGATAGGGGGTGCTGTTTTCAGTTTATGGGGCATTCTGTTAGCCCTGTCGAGAATGGCAATTAGGAAGGCAAGGGCAGAAGCAGGGAGACTAATCAGAGGTAGCCTTTCCAGTAATTTAGGCACGAGACAATGGCTTGGAATAAAGTGCAAAGCTGCTGGATTCTGGATATATTTCTAAGATGGAGGTAATAGAATTTCCTGATGGACTGGATGTGGAATGTGAGAGGAAGAGTTAAAGATGATTGAGATTTTTTTTTTTTTTTTTTGAGACGGAGTTTCGCTCTTGTTGCCCAGGCTGGAGTGCAATGGCGCGATCTCGGCTCACCGCAACCTCCGCCTCCTGGGTTCAGGCAATTCTCCTGCCTCAGCCTCCTGAGTAGCTGGGATTACAGGCACGCGCCACGATGCCCAGCTAATTTTTTGTAATTTTAGTAGAGACGGGGTTTCACCATGTTGACCAGGATGGTCTTAATCTCTTGACCTCGTGATCCGCCCGCCTCAGCCTCCCAAAGTGCTGGGATTGCAGGCTTGAGCCACCGTGCCCGGCTTGATTGAGATTTTTGTTCTGAACAACCAGAATGATGGAGTTGTCATTAACTGAGGTGGGAAAGGCTGTGGGAAGGGCTAGTTCTAATGGGGAGAAGATCAGGAGTTTAGTTTTTTGACACGTTAAATTCGAATTTGTTAATACTTCATAGATCCTATTGTCTACTTGGAGAGGCATAGGTTAAAGAAATACATAAATAAGGATAGTAGATAATTACATCAAAGAAAAGAGCAGTGCAACTTGAGAAAGAATGGCAGGAAATCCAATTTGCATAGAGGCACAGTGAGAGCTTTTCTGAAAAAATGTATGATGAGTAGTAATTAGAATGAGGGGAAAAACATTCTAGGTTAAAGGAATCAGCATGTGTAAAGGCTGAAAATACTCAATTAAGGGTGTGACTGGAATATAGAGAACAGAAGTGAGGAGTAGAGTGAGGAATTGACAGGGGCCACATCATGGAGGGCCTTGTATGTCATGCGAATTTTGTCCTTAGTACAAATGGCAGTTCTCAGAAGGGTTAAGTGAGGGAGCGTCGAGGTTAGAGTTGCATCTTAAGATGAGTAGCTTGGCTCTGTGTAAAATGAATTGAACGGAGGCAGGAGTGGCAGTAATGACAACTATTTGGAGGCGACTGCAATCAAGAACGGTGATAGTGGCTTGGATCAGGGAGATGATGGAGAGAAGATAATGAATTTGAGGTAGATTTTGGAAGTGGTGTCAATAGGAAGATGTTTCAGAAGGAGGGATGAGAGAGAGAAAAGTGTGAGAAATGACTTGGGTTTATAATTAGAGTCACTGGTCAAGAGATGCCATTCATAGAGAGGGAAGAGGAGCAGACAGTGTTCAGATTTTGACTTGTTGAGTATAAGATGGTTGAGATGTCAAGTGAAGAGGTTAGTAGAAAGTTGGATATACAGATCTGTTCAGAAAGAAGTCTAGGCAGGGTAGAGACATTTGGGACTTGACGACATCTATCTGTCATACTTGCTGACATACATATATGCATAGATGACATACACACACTCACATATAATATTTGGTATTTTTTTTTTTTTTTTTGAGGCGGAGTTTCGCTTGTTACCCAGGCTGGAGTGCAATGGCGCGATCTCGGCTCATTGCAACCTTCGCCTCCCGGGTTCAGGCAATTCTCCTGCCTCAGCCTCCTGAGTAGCTGGGATCACAGGCACGCGCCACCATGCCCAGATGATTTTTTGTATTTTTAGTAGAGACGGGGTTTCACCTTGTTGACTAGGATGGTCTCGATCTCTTGACCTCGTGATCCACCCGCCTCGGCCTCCCAAAGTGCTGGGATTACAGGCTTGAGTCACCGCGCCCGGCCTAATATTTGGGTATTTAAAGTGCATGGGCTGGATGTGTTACTTCACACCTATAATCCCAGCACTGTGGAAGGCCGAGGTGGAAAAATTGCTCGAGACCAGGAATTTTCAACCAGCCTGGGCAACATAGCAAGACCCCATCCCTGCAAAAATAAAAATAAAAAATTAGCTGGGCATGATGTCACATACTTATAATCCTAGCTACTTTAGGAGACTGAGGTAGGAAGGATCTCTTGAGCCCAGGAGTCAGAGGCTACAATGAGATATGATCATGCCATTGCACTCCCGGATGACAGAGTGAGACTCTGTTTCTAAAGAACAAAAAAGTGTGTGAGATCATTCTGTGGATGAATAAAGAGTAAGGAAAATGCCTAGAACCAAGTTCTGAGGAACTCTCAACACTTAGAGGTTGGGTAATGGAGGAGAAGCTAGAAAAGGAGAACAAAGAGGAACTGTGGGAGAGCAGTAGTGGTGAGAAGAAAGCTGCTAGAGTGAGATATGAAAGAAGCTAGGAGAGGTTTGTAAGAAGGAGGGAGTG
The DNA here is from genome assembly GCF_048565385.1 of Saimiri boliviensis. NCBI lineage: Eukaryota > Metazoa > Chordata > Mammalia > Primates > Cebidae > Saimiri > Saimiri boliviensis. The sequence goes on from NC_133459.1 coordinate 23,054,984, forward strand.
ACCATTGTATCAAGTTTACTGTTTGTTGGATTTAACACCCTGGAAGTTACTGGCAACCTTAGTAGTAACAGCTTTGGTGGAGTAGTGGAGGAAGTCATAATACAGTGAGTACAGGAATGAAATAGGAAGAGACTGGAGTCAGTGTGTACAGCCAACTTTAACAAGAAACTTGGCTATGTAGAAGAGACAGGTTGATAGCTGTAAAGGGGGGATACATATGAAGGGAAGGCTTTAAAAAGTATGAGCTGTAAGAGCTGGGTTAAATGCTGATCTATTAGAGAAAGAGGTGGAAAATTAAACAGAGACATGGTTTAACGGATGCTCTTCAAGGAATCTCCCAAATGGCCACCTATTCCACTAGGTCCCCCTCAGTGGATTGTATTGCTTCTTCATATGAACTGTCATACAACCTTTCCCCCTGCTTATTTACTTGAGGCCAAGTAAACTCTGAGAAAGATTTTGTTCTTCATCTTTGTATAGGCCAAACTGTCTAACATTGTTTTTTGAAGAACCAGCTAAGACAGGTTCCTCCATTTCCTTACCCCCACACTCTGCAAGTGCAAAAACCATTTTGTTGCTCTCTACTATAGAAATAATTAAGTTCCAATATATAGTCTGGCATTCAAGTCTTTAGCCTTCATGGTCTAGCTCCAATTAACTGAACATATTTATCTCCTACTTCCTGGGTCTTACAGTCCAGCTAAATTGAACTCTTTGTTTCCTCGTGAGCTACCTTGTTTCCCTGAAGCAACCTTTCCTATCTCTTCCATTCCTATTTGTTTAAGCTCTACATAATCCTGTAAATCTCAGTTTGTAATGTGACTTCCTTTGTTAATCCTTCAAGATTCTTATTTCATGCTTCTTATGTGACTTCTTTGTTATCTATTTTGTTGATAGTTTTGCATGTATGTCTTATCTTTGCTATAATAAAGTAAGCTCCATGAGGGTAGGTTCCTTGTTTTATTCATCTTTGCATCCACCACAGTGTTTAGTAGATTGCCTGCCTCAAAATAGGCATTCAATAAATCTTTCTTATTGAATGAGTAAATGCACTTAAGTATAGTTGATAGACCCTAACCTACTGCTGGTAATTATAGTTGGCTAAAAATATTCTTTGTAAGTGCTGTGCTTTGGAAAAGGATCATCTGCTTAGCAGCACTATTTGGTGGGTAGCTGATGGAAAGCAAAGCGTGAACTGGATGAAATTGCTGGCAGACATAGCATTCTACCAAATTTGGTTATGTCACTAAACACTGTCACTAAAAACGCTTTGGTGTAGATTTGAAGGAGAAAATGCTACCTTATTAGTTGTCAAGTCAGTATTTGTCAGAAGCCTTTTACTCACTTTTTCTGGTGTGACAGTACTTTGTTGAAAAGATCCCAGTTCATAGTGATAGAACCTTATACTCTAGACTTTTAAATTTGGGTCAGTACTGCTTACAATTATGTAAGCTTTTTAGTTACAATGTCTTTTCTTTCCCCCCTCAGGATGGAGTCTTGCTCTGTTGCCCAGGCTGGAGTGCAGTGGTGCCATCTTGGCTCACTGCAACCTCTGCCTCCCGGGTTCAAGCAATTCTCTTGCCTCAGCCTCCCAAGTAGCTGGAGTTACAGACGTGCAACATTACACCCTGCTAATTTTTTTCTATTTTTTTTTTTTTTTTTTGTAAGTAGAGACAGGGTTTCACCATGTTGGCCAGGCTAATCTTGATCTCCTGACCTCAGGTGATCCACCCACCTCTGCCTTCCAAAGTACTGGGATTACAGGAGTTAGCCACTGCACCCAGTTGATACACTATCTTCTAAGTCAGAAGCTGTGTATTAAGAATTTTCTCCTGAAGCATGTGCACAGTTAGGCTTTGTAAGAGAATCTCTCCACAAGATAAACATATTGTGTATTTTTTCTCTAAAGCTGGAACCAAGAGCAGTCTTCCCTGTAAATAAAATGAGGTTCAAGCCTGAGTAACATCTGCCCTTAAACATTTAATTTGACCTGTTGAAATTTTTTTCAGCCAGGCATAGTGGCCCACATGAATCACAGCGCTTTGGGAGGCAGAGGCAGGTGAAATTCTTGAGTCCAGGAGTTTGAGACCAGATTGGACAACATGGTGAAACCCTGTCTCTACAAAAGATGCAAACATTAGCTGGGTATTGAGGTACATACCTATGGTCCCAGCTACTTGGGAGGCTGAGGTGGGAGGATTGCTTGAGCCTCGGAGGTGAAGGTTGCAATAAGCCAAGATGGCGCTACTGTACTCTACCCTGGGCGACAGAGTAAGACCGTATCTCAAAAAAAAAAAAAAAAAAAATTCATACGCTAGTATCTTCTGGCATTTCATAGATTTAGTATTATTGCTTTCTTCCTTCATGACTGGCAGATATCCCTTTAAATGTGGTGGTAGGAAGGCTGTGATTCTAGGGCATCTGGATTTCTGCCAAAATTGATTCTTTTGTCTTTCATTAAAAATAATCTCTCAAGCAAATTTGGGACTCACCACTAAAGCCCTAAATTCCTTTTTATTTACTTTTGTGTTTTAACTCTCTCTCATGCAGTTTTTGGTTGTTTTTGTTTTTGTTTTTTTGGTAAATACAGACTACAAATTAAACAATCTTTCATTTAACAGGTCTTTATTGAGTATCTACTAGGAACTGCTCTAGGCCCTGGGGAAGCAAGAAAATGTACCCTCAAGCATCAGTAATGAATGAGCAATAAGGAAGGAGCACTATATACCATTATCTTAGATAGGATAATATTTTCCGCTGGAGTCATAACTCACTGACTGGGAGGCCTTTTTACTTCTAGGAAGACCTGGTTTTCCTGTATTTAGAATAGATGCTGTTTCCATTGACTTAGCTTTCTGTTGGATTTTTTAAATGCATGAGATAGGAGAAGCATGTATGGAAAAGTGTTAATTACATTATATGTATTAAATATTAACTCATTGATTGTTAATTGTTTGCTGAAGAATATATGGAAATAATATTGTTTGCTGAAGGAATATATGGAATATGTGGAAGTTTTTCTGTGCACAGGCTTGATTTCAGAGGAGGCTGGGAGGAAAAGAAAACATAAAAGGTCACATTGATTGGGAAAAAGCAACTGCCTATAAAATTCACAGAAATAAGGCCGGGCGCGGTGGCTCAAGCCTATAATCCCAGCACTTTGGGAGGCCGAGGCGGGTGGATCACAAGGTCAAGAGATCGAGACCAACCTGGTCAACATGGTGAAACCCCGTCTCTACTAAAAATGCAAAAAATTAGCTGGGTATGGTGGCGCGTGCCTGTAATCCCAGCTACTCAGGAGGCTGAGGCAGGAGAATTGCCTGAACCCAGGGGGCGGAGGTTGCGGTGAGCCGAGGTCGCGCCATTGCACTCCAGCCTGGGTAACAAGAGCGAAACTCCTTCTCAAAAAAAAAAAAAAAAAAAAAAAAAATTACAGAAATACTCATACAAGAAGTCAGAGAAGTAGGCTGAGAGAGTGATTCGAATGACTGGGCTCAGTTCATATTTTAGATAGAAATGAACAGATTTACTTGTTTTTCCTTGCAAAGTGAAAAAGATTTAAGGGAGAGTCTGCAACTGTGTTTTGACCTTGAGCATGCGGCTTGTTAGCCGTTGGGATTAAGAGTGGTGGGAGCACTGGACAAGGTGGCTCATGCCTGTAATCTAGCACTTTGAGAGGCTGGAAAAAAGGGAGTGGTGGGGGCACCTGTTGTCCTGATGACTCAGCAAGGACCCCGTGTTACCTCAGTATTGCATGTAAAAAGTTCTTCATATCCTTTGAAATATTTGAGATCATAGATCCCAAAATCAGAGCCAGGGATGATTGTTGACTTGAAGCGTCATTTGTATTTTTGTTTCCTTCTTTTGCTTTTTGTGTGTGTGTGGTTTTTTTTTTTTTTTTTTTTTTTTTTTGGCAGGATCTCACCTAGGCTGGAGTGCAGGGCATGATTATGGCTCACTGCAGCCTCAACCTCCCAGGTTCAAGCAATTCCCTGCCTCAGCCTCCTGAGAAGCTGAGACTACAGGCATATGCCATCCTGGCCGGCTAATTTTTGTTTTGTTTTGTTTTGTTTTTTGAGGTGGAGTCTCACTCTGTAACCCAGGCTGGAGTGCAGTGGCGCCATCTCGGCTCACTGCAACTTCCGCCTTCTGGGTTCAAGCAATTCTCCTGCCTCAGCCTCCAAAGCAGCTGGGATTACAGTGCCTGCCTTCATGCTCAGCTGATTTTTCTGTATTTTTAGTAGAGACAGGGTTTCACCATGCTGGCCAGGCTGGTTTTGAACTCCTGACTTCAAATGATCCACTCTTCTCGGCCTCCCAAAGTGCTAGGATTACAGATGTGAGCCACTGCGCCTGGTCTTTTTTCTTTTTTTAGAGAGCAGATCTTGCTATGCTGGTCTTTGTTTTTTTGTTTTTTGTTTTTTGTTTTTTTTTTGAGATGGAGTCTTGCTCTATCACCCAGGCTAGAATGCAATGGGACAATCTTAGCTTACTGTAATCTCTGCCTCCTGGGCTCAAGCAATTCTTGTGCCTCAGCTTCCCTAGTAGCTGGAACTATAGATATGTGCCACCATAACTGGCTGATTTTTTTTTTTTTTTTTCAGTAGAGATAGAGTTTCGCCATGTTGGCCAGGCTGGTCTTGAACTTCTGGACTCAAGTGATCCACCCACCTTGGCCTCCCAAAGTGCTGGGATTATAGGTATGAGTCACCACGCCCAGCCAGTATTTCCATATAGGTACTGAAATAGCTTCTTTTGCAACTGAAGATCATTAGAATATTTCAAGTAGGCAATTGAGTCATCGTATAGAAGATTAGATATTTAGTGTTAATGCTGTTATAGTATGCAGGGGTGTCCAATTTTTGGCTTCCCTGGGGCCGCATTGGAAGAAGAAGAATTGTCTTGGGCCATGCAAAAAATACACTAATGATAGCTGACGAGCTTAAAAAAAATTGCAAAAATATCTTGGTGTTTTACAAAAGTTTACAGATTTGTGTTGGGCTTCATTCAGGGTGGTCCTAGGCCACATGTGGCCCACGGACCTCTGGGTGGACAAGCTTGATGTAGTGGCGAAGAGTGTAGACTCCCAAGCCGTGTGGCCTGTGTTTGAATCCTAGATCTACCATTCGTTCGTTAGTTACCTTGGTGTCCCCACTGAGGTAATCTTCTTGGGCTTTTGTAAAGGGTACAAGACTTAATATAAGAAAAGCACTTACAGTCTGACTCATAGTAAGCCTTGTTCACTTGCTATTTTGCCTTTGGTAATGCAGAATTAGGACCATGTTGGCTTGGCCTATGGTTAGTTTATGTATTTAATATACCATATGTGGTTTCAACCTCCAGGATTAGAAGCATCTGCCAGACTGCCACTGCAACCAGGTGGGAACTTTTCATTCTTTATCAAAAGAGCAGGGTTAGTACAAAAAATGTCCAAGGTTAAGCTTGAATTTGCTCCTGAATTAACTTCAGTGAACCCTGATCCTGTTGACACTTACTAGGTAACTAAAGGACTGTCAGATTGGACTCTGCCATCTTAGTCCATCTGCCCCAGCAGCTCTTTCTGAACTTTTAGCTAAAGCTGAGAGTCCATTATTAGGGAGAATGTTCTTTTTTTCTCTTTTCTTTCTTTGTTTTTTTTTTTTTTTTTTTTTTTTTAAGTGAAAGCACAAAAGAAGTAAGGAGTAATCTATGACATAGGATCTTACTGGTTTTCTAGAAGTACTCAATTAAAATTTTTTTTTTTTTTTTGAGACGGAGTTTCAATCTTGTTACCCAGGCTGGAGTGCAATGGCGCGATCTCGGCTCACCGCAACCTCCGCCTCCTGGGTTCAGGCAATTCTCCTGCCTCAGCCTCCTGAGTAGCTGGGATTACAGGCATGTGCCACCATGCCCAGCTAATTTTTTTGTATTTTTAGTAGAGACGGGGTTTCACCATGTTGACCAGGATGGTCTCGATCTCTCAACCTCGTGATCCGCCCGCCTCGGCCTCCCAAAGTGCTGGGATTACAGGCTTGAGCCACCGCGCCCGGCCCTAAAATTTTTTTAATTATAAAATAATTTTTTTTTTTTTTTTTTTTTTTGAGACGGAGTTTCGCTCTTGTTGCCCAGGCTGGAGTGCAATGGCGTGATCTCGGCTCACCGCAACCTCCGCCTCCTGGGTTCAGGCAATTCTCCTGCCTCAGCCTCCTGAGTAGCTGGGACTACAGGCACCCGACACCACGCCCAGCTAATTTTTAGTATTTTTAGTAGAGATGGGGTTTCACCATGTTGACCAGGATGGTCTCCATCTCTTGACCTCGTGATCCACCCGCCTCGGCCTCCCAAAGTGCTGGGATTACAGGCTTGAGCCACCGCGCCCGGCCAGAAATAATTTTTTTTTGACATGGAGTCCTGCTCTGTCACCCAGGTGGGAGTACAATGGCACTATCTTGGCTAACTGCAACCTCTGCCTCCCAGGTTCAAGTAATTCTCCTGCCTCAGCCTCCTGAGTAGCTGGGACTACAGGTGTGCACCACCTTGCCTAGTTAATTTTTGTGTTTTTAGTAGAGGCGGCGTTTTGCCATGTTGTCCAGGCTGCTCTTGAACTCCTGACCTTGGGTGATCTGCTTGCCTCAGCCTCCCAAAGTGCTTGGATTACAGGCATGAGCCACTATGCCTGGCCTAAAAAAAAAAAAAAAAAAAAATTTTTAAATATTTGGCGATCTTACCATGTTGCCCAGGATGGTGTCTAATTCCTGAACTCAAATGATTCCCTTACTGTGGCCTCCAAAAGGGCTGAGTAAAAATACTTACGAATTATGGATTTTGGCTTCCTGGGCTACCAACTTTCACTATTCCTTGATTTTTGTGGTATTCACTATATAGTTGAACAGGTCATATATTAACTAGCCTTTATCTAATGCTTTCTTTAAAGGAAATGTAGACGGGTTTATATTTTTAACATGTCTACATTTCTCCTAAAGGGAGGAAGAGACTAAGCTCTTTTTATTTAGTTTGTCTTGAAGAAGTTGAGATAGTGTAGATTTACAGGTTCTATCTTTGTTAATTTTTTTTTTTTTTTTTAGTTAGAGTCTCACACTGTTGCCAGGCTGGAGTTCTCGGCTCACTGCAGCCTCTGTCTCCCGGATTCAAGCAATTCTCCTTCCTCAGCCTCCCGGGTAGCTGGGATTATAGGCGTCTGCCACCACGCTGAACTAATTTTTTGTATTTTTAGTAGACACAGGGTTTCACCATGTTGGCCAGGCTGGTCCTGAACTCCTGACCTCAAGTGATCCACCTTCCTCAGTCTCCCAAAGTGCTGAGATTACAGGTGCTCACCACCACGCCCAGCTAATTTTTTGTATTTTTAGTAGAGACGGGGTTTCACTATGTTGGCCAGCTGGTCCCAAACTCCTGACCTTGTAATCCGCCAGCCTTGTCCTCCCAAAGTGTGCTAGCATTACAGGTGTGAGCCCTGGCCCAGCCTTATATTTAGTAATTTTTAAGGAGTAAAAACGAAGTCTTATTTACTTCTAGACTCTACAATTATTGTTGTTACTAGAATTTTTCACCTTATACCACAATGGGATGATTTTGTTTTTTCTTCTAAATTACTGGAATACAGATATGATGGCTGAGGCTCCAGCAGCCATGTTAGACCTTGGGAAAGGAAGTCACATAAGAAAACGAACACGGTCTCTTATTCTGTGGAGCCTCATAGCAGCCCAACTGCTGTACTTAACAGATGCGAGAGACAACTAAGTATCTAACTTATTTAAGCTTCAGCTATTTCTTTTTTTTTCTTTTTCTTTTTTTAGAAGAAGAAAGAGAGGGAAAAAAAAGAAAGGAAAAAAAAAAAACAAAGAATGAAGGAGAAGAAGAAAGAGGAAGAGGGAGAGAGAACGGGGTGTTGCTTTATTGCCCAGGCTAGAATGCAGTCTAAAAATGGGTATGCCTATAGTTGTGCGATTTAATAGAGACATGGGAAAAAAAAATGATGGAAGAAAATAACAAGCAGCCAACCAATATTTCATTTAAACCTGTAAATAGGTGTGATGTGGTACTGATAAGAGTGTGTGTTTTGTGTATTTAAAGTGGAGAGTTCTATAAATGTTAATTAAATCTACTTGTTCCGGATCTGAGTTCAAGTCCTGGATATCGTTGTTAACTTTCTGTCTCATTGATCTGTCTAATATTGATGTTGAAGTCTCCCACTATTATTGTGTGGGAGTCTAAGTCTCTTTATAAGTCTTATATATCTGGATATTCCTGTATTGGGTGCGTATATATTTAGGATCTTTAGCTCTTCTTGTTACATTGATCCTTTTATCATTATGTAATATCCTTCTTTGCTTCTTTTGATCTTTGTTGCTTTAAAGTCTATTTTATCGGCAAAAATTGCAACTCCTGCTTTCTATTTATTTATTTATTTTTGCTCTCCATTTAATTGGTAAATCTTTCTCCATCCCTTTGTTTTGAGTCTTTGTGTATCCTTTCATGTGAGATGGGTCTGGATGCAGCATATACCGATGGGTCTTGGCTTTTTTTGCCTGTCTGTGTCTTTGGATTGGGGGATTTAGTCGATTTAAATTTAGAATTAATAATAATATATGTGATTTTAATATTGCCATTTAATGTTAGCTGGCTGTTTTGCCCATTAGTCGATGTAAATTCTTGATTATGTTGATGCTCTTTATTATTGGTATTTTTTAGAAAGGCTGATACTGGTTGTTCCTTTCCACGTGTAGTGATTCTTTCAGAAGCTCTTGTAAAGGAGGCCTGGTGGTGATGAAATCTCTGAGTGCTTGCTTGTTCACAAAAGATTTTATTTTTCCTTCGCTTATGAAGCTTAGTTTGGCTGGATGTAAAATTCTGGATTGAAAGTTCTTTTCTTTAAGGATGTTGAATACTGGCCCCCACTCTCTTCTGGCTTGTAGGGTTTCAGCTGGGAGATCTGCTGTGAGTCTGATAGGCTTCCCTTTATGGGTAGCCTGACCTTTCTCTCTGGCTGCCCTCAGTATTTTCTTTCATTTCAATCCTGGTGAATCTGGTGATTATGTGCCTTGAGGTTGGTCTTCTTGAGGAATATCTTTGTGGTGTTCTCTGTATTACCTGGAGTTGAATATTGTCTGGTCCTGCTAGGTTGGGAACATTTTTCTGAATAATATCCTGAAGCGTATTTTCCAACTTGGATTGATTCCCTTTGTCACATTCAGGTACACCTATCAAACGTAGATTAGGTCTTTTCACATAGTCCCATATTTCTTGGAGACTTTGCTCATTCCTTTTTATCCTTTTTTCTCTAACCTTGTCTTCTTGTTTTATTTCATTAAGTTGGTCTTCGACCTCTGATATCTTTTCTTCTGCTTGATCAATTCGGCTGTTAAAACTTGTGCATACTTCAAGAAGTTCTTGTGTTGTGTTTTTCAGCTCCATTAATTCACTTATATTCCTCTCTAAATTGTGTATTCTTGTTAACATTTCGTCAAACCTTTTTTCAAAGTTCTTAGTTTCTTTGCATTGGGTTAGAACAAGTTCTTTTAATTCCCAGAAGTTTCTTATCATCCACCTTTTTTTTTTTTTTTTTTTTTTTTTGATACCCAGGCTGGAGTGCAATGGCGCGATCTCAGCTCACCGCAACCTCCGCCTCCTGGGTTCAGGCAATTCTCCTGCCTCAGCCTCCTGAGTAGCTTGGATTACAGGCATATGCCACCATGCCCAGCTACTTTTTTGTATTTTTAGTAGAGATGGGGTTTCACCATGTTGACCAGGATGGTCTCGATCTCTTGACCTTGTGATCCACCCGCCTCGGCCTCCCAAAGTGCTGGGATTACAGGCTTGAGCCACCGCGCCTGGCTATCATCCACCTTTTAAAGCCTGCTTCTGTTAATGGAACACATTCGTTCTCCATCAGGCCTTGTTCTGTTGCTGATGAGGAACTGTGATCCCCTGTAGAGGGAGAGGCGTTCTGATTTTGGGTATTCTCAACGTTTTTAGGCTGGTTTCTTCCCTTCGTTATAGATTTATCCATCTGTGGTCTTTATAATTACCGTCTTTATAATTGGGTTTCTGAGTGGATGTTCGACTTGTTGATTCCCAGTGCTAAAATTTGAGCAATGCCACTGTGCCAGCCAAAACGGCAGCATTAAGATCGATGGTGCTTTTCTAACTCTGCACCAAGAACCGCCGCACCAAGGCAGCAGCGTAACTGCCTTGCTGGCCACAAGAGTCGTGCTGGCGACCCATGGGGCTCCTCCGCCGGGAATCCCCTGGTACGTGAGCAACAAAAATTCATCTGAAAGTGTGGCATCCTCTCGTTCTCTGCGCTTTCACTGGGAGCTACAATCCCGAGCTGCTAGTGATCAGCCATCTTGGATCTCTCTCCTGGGATGATGTTAAACCTTAAAACTTCAGCATATGTGTAATTGGTAGATATCATCTCTACAAATGGTAATTAAAACAAAAATAGCTGGCCATGGTGGCACATGCCTGTGGTCTCAGCTACTAAGTGAGGCTGAAGCAGGAGGATTGCCTGAGCCTGGGAGATTGAGGCTGTAGTGAGCTGCAGTCATTGCACCACTGCACTCCAGCCTGGATAACAGAGTGAGACCCTGTCTCAAACAAAAGAAAACAAAGAAAAAAAGATAATGTAAGGATCATGAAGTGACTTTAAAATCCTTCATTTTATAATAATGTTATAAGTTTCCTGAAGCTACTTAATTTATCACTATACAGAATAAACTGATATATAAAAAATTATCAGTAAGTTTTTGTTTTCCCATTAAAGCCAGAATAGTGATCATGAGATATCATTGGTTGCTAACTATGGGCCAGGTACAACATGCCAATCTTTTAGGTGTGTTAGTTAATTTAATCCTCATAACAACTTTGAAATAGGTGCCATCAATACTGAGAAGAGAATGAGAGAGATCATTATTTGGGTACAGTTGCAGGGCCAGTAAGTAGCAGTACTGGAATTTGTACTGACTTCTTTGGGATTTCAGAGCCTAAATCAGTAACTTTATGTTCTTTTTCTATATTTAAAACTTGAATATTTCCCTAACAGTCTGTCTCTGTCTGTCTGTCTGTCTGTCTTTCCTTTCTTTTTTTTAATTTTTGAGGCAGAGTTTCGTTCTTGTTGCCCAGGCTGGAGTGGCAATGTCATGATACTGGCTCACCACAACCTTTGCCTCCTAGGTTCGAGCGATTCTCCTGCCTTAGCCTCCTGAGTAGCTGGGATTATAGGCCTGCTCTGCCACACCCAGCTAATTTTATATTTTTAGTACAGATGGGTTTCTCCCTGTTGGATAGGCTGATCTTGAACTCCCAACTTCAGGTGATCTGCCTGCCTTGGCCTCCCAAAGTGTTGGGATTACAGGCATGAACCACTGCACCTGGCCCCTAACAGCGTTTCTTATGTTCTGTTTTTAGTCACATTGAAAAAAAAATTCTAAGAATATTTAAGGATGTTTCTAAAACATACTAACAACTAGTGAGCCCAGATGGTTCATTGGATGAGTTTGGTTGCTTTTAGTTCTCTTGTTAAAATTTGAATGGAAACTAAAATTTCCATTACCTTACCTCTTTGCATTTTGGGGGCCTGATTAATTAGTATTTTATAAAGCACTTTAGAGAGTTTGTTTATAAACTTGTTAAGGAACCTGACTTGAATGTCAGTTGTGTTTTTTTTTTGAGTCAGAGTTTTACGGTTGCCCAGGATGGAGTGCAGTGGTGCCATCACAGCTCACTGCCACCTTCTGGGCTCAAGTGATCCTCCTCCTTTAGCCCCCAAATAGCTGGGACTTGTAGTGCCACCATGCCTAATTTTTTTTTTTTTTTTTTTTTTTTGAGACGGAGTTTCACTCTTGTTACCCAGGCTGGAGTGCAATGGCACGATCTCGGCTCACCGCAACCTCCGCCTCCTGGGTTCAGGCAATTCTCCTGCCTCAGCCTCCTGAGTAGCTGGGATTACAGGCACGCGCCACCATGCCCAGCTAATGTTTTGTATTTTTAGTAGAGACGGGGTTTCACCATGTTGACCAGGATGGTCTCGATCTCTTGACCTCGTGATCCACCCGCCTCGGCCTCCCAAAGTGCTGGGATTACAGGCTTGAGCCACCGTGCCCGGCGCCTAATTTTTTTTTTAAATTAATTTTTTATAGGGATGAAGTCTTGCTATGTTGCCTAAGATGGTCTTGAACTCCTGGGCTCAAGTTATCCTCCCACTTTGGCCTCCCATTACGGGCATGAGCCACTGTGCTCGGCCTCACAGATTTTAATTTCAGGATTGTTTTCCAATTGAGAAATGTCTAAATGGTTCAAATTTAACAAAAACCATATACTCATTTGTTAATTGTTTTTCTGTGAGTTCTTTCTATCCCCTCCCTTCTCCCATCCTCCCCCTTCAGAGGAGTCTATACTTTTGCATTGTTGATAGGGGGGGAAAAAAAAAAGCAAGGAAGTTTCTTTTTGTGGAGAGAGGAAACGGCTGTTAGTTCAGGACTTTATCCATATTAGGTATAAACTAAATATAGACATGTAATCCAGGAGTGAAGTCACATCTATAAAGTTTCTTAAGCAAAGCTAATGAGATCAGCCAGTGCTTTTGGATCTGTTTTCTCCCTCCTTACTTTTGGCTCACTTACCAACTCATAGTCCTGTAGTCTTCCTGCCTGTGACTCTAAAAAAAGAGGAAAAAAAAAACATTATAAGGAATCTTTATGTGAAACAAGCACACAAACTTTTAAAAAGTTGCCTTGTATATGAAGCATAGTTACTTATGCCTTCTTTTGAGGGGAGGTTATAAATAAATTAGCTCTTTAATTTCTCGACCTTGTCATTTTCCTATCACACCAATTCTTTTTTTTGTTTTTTGAATTGGTTTTATCCTTGAGTCTTTGTCACAGATTTTTACTGTGAGGCTGTACTCATCTTTGCAAGTTGTAAGAAACATCTGTTTTACTTAGTATTTTCTTTGTTTATTCCATCTTTAACCATTAAAGCAGATCTTAGTGTGGCTAAATGGTAATAGGATTTCTTCTGTTTGGCTGGTTAGAGACATCGTAGTAGAACGGAATGATGGAATAAATATTTCTGGCCACAGCACATGTCCTTCTCAAACAAGGACTTTGAAAAGTCTCCCAAAGCATTCTTACAATAATTATTTTCAACTCTTGTGCCCCTTCTTAGAGCCCTTGCAAGCATGCCTAAACACTCAGACTCTTATGAATGTGCTATACTTCTGAAGAGAAGAACTGTATACACACATCTATGGCATATCTTATAAATATTTTAGAATACAACTAACTCTGTAAAAAGTTTAGCTTAACATATTTCAGGGGTTTTAGGGGTCAGTTCATGAAACTAAATGTTCTCTAAGGCCTAAGCTCAAATCTGTTCTGAATCCTTCTCTGACCTTCTTCCCTTAGCATAACTACTTTTTCCTGCTGTTTGGGGCAGTTAGTAGTGCATTTTGGTATTCTGCCACTCTTCTGAATCCCCTTTGATTACATCTTTGTTCTAGGCTAGAATGTAAATTCCAAAGATCAGAGATAAGGGACTATTTTCTTTTTTCTTGATTTTATTTTTTAAATTAAAAAAAATTATTTTCTTCCAAAGACTAAGGGACTATATTCTTTATCTCTTTATGTCTACCCCCTACCACAAACTTTTATATTTTAAGAGGTAATTCATTAATTCAGTAAGATTTATTAGTGTTTTGGGGCAAATTGGTAATGCATAGTATGGGACTAGAGGCATGTAAGAGAGAATATATTAAGTATTTTCTGTTACTGTGTTCTGTATTACCTCATAGTAAAATACCAGAGATGAAAGTAGTATTCAGTTATTGAAATTGAGACGTGTAATTTGGGTTTTGTAACTAGCTGCCCACTAGATAGCTATTGGTCTAAACTTAGTAACAGATTGGTTTAGAGAACTAGAATATTCAAATGATGTAACTTGAAGGCCAGGTTCAAGTCCTGTGTGTATCCTAACTGATCTGCTATCTCATCTGTAAAGTGTGCGTGTTTTTTGGAGGTGACGTTCAGTCTAGTTTGTATTATTTTATATGCCAAGGTAGTCTTAGGCTTGGCTTAAGCTTAGGTCTAGGCAGAAAGTTGAGACAGAAAATTCCAAAATCAGATCCAGAGAATTAAATTCTCATAATTAGAAGCAATCTGTTAGATAACAAAAATAGAGCCAATACAAATTCTTCGTCATAATTAAGCCATAGGGAAAAAAAAAATTCAGGAGTGAATTCTTTGATCAGAAAGAATAGATTTTATTTCCCAAATGAACTCCTAAAAGAAAGTTTAAGGAAAGATTTCGTTTGTTGTATCTAAAATAAAGCAGACACAGAACCATTCTTCTTCTTTTTTTTAAAGCCAATCAAATTTATAGAATTTTCCTTCGTCATATTTGAGGAACCTGTGCATTCAAATAGGAAGTAAAATATTTTAGTAAGACTCATACTGCTATGTTATACTATTCAGATATTTGAAGTTTTAGGCCAGCCAAAAATTCTGAATATTAGCTTTCACAGCTGAAATACAGTGTTGAGTGTATAATTTTTACAGAAACTGATTTTGTTCCTATAAATACAAGAACAACAAAATACAACAACAACAACGACAAAATATATATATATATATTTTGAAACGGACTCTTGCTCTGTTGCCCAAGCTAGAGTGCAGCGACGCCATCTCGGCTCACTGCAACCTCTGCCTCCCAGGTTTAAGCGATTCTTCTGCCTCAGCCTCCTGAGTAGTGGGGATTACAGGTGCCCGCCACTGGGCCTGGCTAATTTTTGTATTTTTAGTAGAGACAGGTTTTACCATGTTGGCCAGGCTGGTCTTGAACTCCTGACCTCATGATCCACCTGCCTTGGCCTCCCAAAGTGCTGGGATTACAGGCATGAGGCACAGTGCCTGGCAAATTTTGTAATATATTTTAATGAACATTGAAAAAATATGTAATCCAAAATTAAAACATCTGAGTATTCATTTATTCATGTTTGAGAGCTAATATTTTATAGTATTATTAAAAATTCTATAGCTTCTTCATGATTGCAGTGTTTCATTGTTTATTGTCATCTTCATTAATCCATTGTTCCTATTTAGAGGTCCAAAATTTGGCAATTAAGCAGTATTGTGCTGTATATCCTTATAGCCAATTTTCTCTGAGGATCAAGTAATTCTGTTTTAAAAGTCTCTCACATACCTCATTTACCCTCTGAATTCTTTCTTTATTTTACTTTTGTTTACTTAAACTGTAATCTCTCTCTCTTTTTTCCCCCCATACATTACGTGGAATGTAATCTCTTAAAAAGAAAAAAAATTTCTGAATTTAGGTTTTTTTTTTTTTTGAGACAAAGTCTTGCTGTTGTAGCCCAGGCTGGAGTGCAGTGGTACTACCTTGGCTCACTGTAACCTCCACCTCCCGGGTTCAAGTAGTTATCTTGCCTCAGCCTCCCAAGTAGGTAGGATTACAGGTGTGTGCCACCACCTCCGGCTCATCGTTTTTTATTTTTGGTAGAGATGAGGTTTCACCATGTTGGCCACTCTGGTTTCGAGCTCCTGACCTCAAGTGATTGGCCTGCCTCGGCCTCCCAAAGTGCTGGGATTACAGGTGTGAGCCACCACGCCTGGTGAATTTAGGTTTTTTACAAAGGGAAAAATTGGATTATTGAGTCTACTACTGACCTCTTGATGGAATGTCTAATTAAAATTGGTCTGAGAACTTGGTGAACAGAAATAGCTCTCACCCACTAAATTTAGATGGCTGCCATAGCACAGATGGGAAAGAAGAGTATTAATTTCTTGAACATTTCATTGTTTTCCTGTACTCTTGGGATTCTTTCTGAATTTAGTCTCTGCTACAGTATAATGCCTATTTTAAAACTGCCCTTAGGGAGAGTGGGCTACTGCATTTTGACTTGCAGAAGCATTTCCCCCGGCCCCCAAAATACTTGTCTTCATTTGATAAACAAGGGAAGACACTGATAGTGAATTTATCTTTGGTTAGCAGATATTTTTTTCCCCTTCCAAATGGAGTTTCACTCTTGTTACCCAGGCTGGAGTTCAGTGGCGAGATCTCAGCTCACTGTAGCCTCTGCCCCTCAGGTTCAGGTGATTCTCCTGCCTCAGCCTCTGGAATAGCTGGGAGCCACCATGCTTGGCTAATTTTTGCATTTCACCATGTTGATCAGGCTGGTCTTGAACTCCTGACCTCAGGTGATTCACTTGCCTTGACCTCCCAAAGTGCTGGGATTACAGGCATGAGCCACCATGGCCAGCTAATTTTTTGTATTTTTAGTAGAAATGGGATTTCACCGTGTTAGCCAGGATGGTCTTGATATCTTGACCTCGTGATCTGCCCACCTCGGACTCCCAAAGTGCTGGGATTACAGGCGTGAGCCACTGCACCCGGCCAGCAGATAATTTTTAAAAATTAGGGGTAGACAATGAAAAAGGTTGAGATGCATCTTTTTTTTTTCAGGCGTGACCCACTGCACCCGGCCAGCAGATAATTTTTAAAAATTAGGGGTAGACAATGAAAAAGGTTGAGATGCATCTTTTTTTTTTTTTTAGACAGGGCCTTAACATTGTCATCCAGGCTAGAGTGCAGTGTTGAGATCATAGCTCACTACATTCTTGACCTCCTGGCTCAAGGGATCCTCCTGCCTAAGCCTTCTGAGTAGCTAGGACTAAAGGTGTGTGCTACTACATGTGGCTAATTTTTTCATTTTTTTTTGTAGAGTCGGGGGTCTCACTATATTGTCCAGGCTGGTCTGAAAACTCCCAGCTTCAAGTGATCCTCCCACTTTGGCATCTCAAATTTTTGAGATTACAGGTGTGAGCCATTGTACCTAGCCAGAGATGCACTTTTTTGATGTAACCAAAGAGAGAACAACTAAGGAGCATTTTTAAAAAATAAAATAATCATGGCTTAATATACTAAACACAAATTAGTGTTCTGTATTTCTGAAATTAGCTCATTTAATGCCAAACTTTCTTTCACGTTCTAAATAGTTTTATTTGAAAATGCCTTGACTTCTCTTCCATTCTTTAAAGATAGTTTTGTTGGAAATAGAATTTTGAGTTGATTTTTATTGTTTTTATTGTTTTTCTTTCAGCACCTTAAAAATGTTCTTGGCTGGGCATGGTGACTTATGCCTGTAATCTCAGCCCTTTGGGAGGCTGAGGTGGGAGCATCACCTGAGCCCAGGAGTTTGAGACCATCTTGGGCAACCTAAGTGAGACCCTGTCTCTACAAAAAATAGAAAAATTAGCTGGACATGGTGGCAGGTACCTGTGGTCCCAGCTGCTTGGGAGGCAGAGATAGGAGGATGCCTTGAGCCCCGGGGATCAAGGCTACATTGAGAGCTGTGCTCCAGCTTGGGCAACAGAGTGAGACCCTGTATCCAAAAAAAAAAAAAAAAAAAGGAATTCAAGACCAGCCTGTCCAACATGGTGAAACCCTGACTGTACTAAAAATCCAAAAATTAGCTGGGTGTGGTGATGCAGGCCTCTAACCCCAGCTACTAGAAAGGCTGAGGAGGGAGAATTGCTTGAACCCAAGAGACAGAGGTTGCAGTTAGCTGAGATCATGCCACTGCACCCCAGCCTGGGTGACAGAGCCAGATTCCATCTGAAAAAAATGTTCTGTGTTTTTTGGCCTCCATTACTCCAAGTCATAATTTTTATGGAGTAATGAGAATTCAGTAGTCACTCAAATTATTATTTCTTTGTATGCAGTGTGTTGTTTTTTTTCTAGCTACCATTAAGATTTTTTTCTTCTTTTTTTTTTCTTTTTGTTATTTCAATTATGATATACTTAGGTATGGCATTCTTTATATTGAATCTACTTCATATTCATGAAACTTGAATCTGTAAATTTGTCTTTATTTGGGAAAATTTTGGCCATTATTTCTTGAAAATTTTTTTCCTCATTGTCTCCTGCAACTCTAAGATATAAATGTTTTAATATTTTCCCATAGGTCTTTGAGGCTTTTTTTTTCTGTTCTTCAGATTGAGTAATTTCTTGGTTCTGTCTTCATGTTCACAGACCCTTTTCTTTCTTTTCCTTCCCTTCCTCCCTTTCTTTTCTTTATTCTACGTTGAGCCAATCTAGCAATTTGTAAAATAATTCAGATATTGTAGTTTTTAGTTCTAGAATTTATATTTTTATGTGTGATTTCTTTCCCTACTGAGATTTCTATCTTCCTTTATTATGAGCATGTTTTTCTTTTGGTATTTGAGCATAGTTACCATAACTGTTTAAAAATCTTTGCCTGCAAACTGTAGAATCTGGATCATCTTAGGGTAGTCTCCTTGATTACTATTTTTTTTTCTCTTGAGAATGGGTCAGGTTTTTCCATTTCTTCTTATGGGGAGTAATTTTGGATTGTATTCTGAATATTACAAATGATAACTTACAGAAACTCTGGATTTTGTTATGTCCCTCTTAAGAGCATTGATTTTCTTTTCTAAAGCAGGTGATTAACCTAGCTGAATTCAACCTGCAAAACTGTTCCCTCCTCCCGCCCCCCGTAGTAGGTGGCAGCTTATATTTTAGTTCAGTTCTCTTAGCTGGCCTACTTGGAGCCTGCTCTGTGCATGTGTATTGCAGGGATCAGCTAGAGATTTAGACAGATTTATGCAGATTTTAGAGCTCCCCCTTGCTTGTTCTGCTGCTCGCTCTCTCACTTGCTCACTCACTTGCACGCTCGCTCTCTTTTTCTTTCCAGTGGTGATGGTTGCACTAGACTGTTTTTTGGTTATTAAAGTCAGCAGGACTGTGAATTTTCCATTGGTGTTTTAGCTGCCCTGTATGGTGCAAGGCTAAAAGATAAAAACTGGGGATCGTTGTCCAGTGCAATTCCCTTCCTCCAAGTAGCAACTCCCCTCCAGTATTTGCCTGCTTTTCTCACTCTCCAGTGCCTTCAGGTGGTTGTTTTTGTCTGGAAGTTACAGCTGTTATGATAGGCAGAGTTGATCTTATAAAAGGAACTGCCTGGTCTTAGTAGAAGCCTCAAATTTATTTTTTTAAAAACAGAAATCTTTAAATTTTAGAATAGTTTTAGATTTATGGAAAAATTGCAAAAATAATACAGAGTTCTCAAATTTAGTTTAAATAAAAATATTTCTAAAATATATTAATGCTTCCTTGACTTTTGAAAATGCTGGGTTTGGCCATGCTTGGTGGCTCACACCTGTAATTTCAGTACTTTGGGAGGTTGAGGCGGGTGGATCATCTGAGGTCAGGAAATCCTGTCTCTACTGAAGATACAAAAATTAACTGGGCGTGGTGGTGTGTGCCTATAATCCCAGCTACTCTCAAGGCTGAGGCAGGAGAATCTGCTTGAACCCAGGAGGTGTAGGTTGTAGTAAGCTGAGCCAAGATTGCACCATTGCACTTCAGCGTGGATGACAAGAGCAAAACTTCATCTTAAAACAAACAAATAAACAAACCACCTAGGTTTAACTGCCAATTAATGTCAACATTCTGAATATAAACTTAGTAATGCAGCAATGGCCTCAGGAGCCATTGAGGCATGTAAGACTATTTTTGCCTTTCTGCTAAATGGCCTCAGCTATCGTGCTCTTCAAACCTAAATCTCCTTTGTGTGTGTGCATATGTGGGTGGATGCATGTGTGCACGTGTGTGTGTATTTTGTATTTCTTCCTTTGCCAACTTAGCTCTATTGATGCAGCCCATTTCCTTTAATTTTCTATTATAATTTGTTGTGGCTCAGTACACCAGATAAACTTGTTAAAATTTGTTTGAAATAAGAATAAATAGTTTCCTGAGAGCTTGAATGTTGAGTTGATGAGTCAGGTACATCATCTTTAGTACATGGTCTTGGTGACGTTGGTGCCCAGAGGCCTTTTCTCCAGATGTCTGCTATCAATACAATAGTCACTACCTATACGTGGCTGTTGAGTGTTTGAAGTATGTCTAGTTTGAGTTGAGACGCACTGTAATTATGAAATATATACCAGATTTTAAAGATGTAGTACAAAGAAAATAATGTAATAACTTTTTATGTGATGTGTTGAAACCATTTTCTATACATTCGGTTAAATAACAATAATTATACTTGTTTCTTTTACTTTTTAAAAAATGTGGTCTGCTTCACAAATTTGTGTGTCATTCTTATATAGGGGCCATGCTAATCTGTTTTGAATTGTTCCAATTTTAGTATATATGCTGTCAAAGCAAGTACTCTTTTTACATTTTTAATGTGACTGCTAGAAAATTTAATACAACACTGTGGCCCACATTACGTTAGTTGTAGTTTAGGTAATTTATCTTACTTGATGGTAGTGTCTATGAGTGAGATGGTGGTTGTACTGTAAAAATCTTGAGATCAAGCAGGTGAGATTCTAGCATCTCCTCCTTTGCTTTGGTATAAAAAACTATCACAGTGGTTAGTAGATAGTATGGACCTTGAAGTTGAAACCTCAGTTTTGACACTCCTCAGTTTTGTATGACCTATGACAAATTACTGAGCTCCTCTTAATATGAGTTTCCTCATCAGAAACTCATGTGAAACGTGAGGAAAACAGTCCCTAATTTCATATGGTTATTGTGAAATACATAAAAATAGTTTCATATAGTGCATGTCAACTACAAATACACTACTCAATAAATAGTAGCTTTCAACTTGTTTCCAGACCATTTTGGTGACATTTTGATTTATTCTAGTTGATACTTACAGGGAGTACAATCAAGATAGATCCAGTCAGAAAAAAAGGACTATGACTTTGGTCATTCATTTCTTTTCGCTCACCCTCTTTTTCTTTTTCTTTCTCTTTCTTTTTTTTTTTTTTTGAGACGGAGTTTCACTCTTGTTACCCAGGCTGGAGTGCAATGGTGCGATCTCGGCTCACCGCAACCTCCGCCTCCTGGGTTCAGGCAATTTTCCTGCCTCAGCCTCCTGAATAGCTGGGATTACAGGCACGTGCCACCATGCCCAGCTAATTTTTTTGTATTTTTAGTAGAGACGGGGTTTCACCATGTTGACCAGGATGGTCTCGATATCTCGACCTCGTGATCCACCTGCCTCGGCCTCCCAAAGTGCTGGGATTACAGGCTTGAGCCACCGCGCCCAGCCATCTCTTTTTCTTTTCTCTTCTTTTTCTTTCTCTTTCTCTTTCTTTTTCTTTTTTTTTCTTTCATTTATTTCTTTTCTTTCTTTATTTTATTTCTTGTCATTCAAGTTTTTTCCCCCACTAAAGAATATGTCTTTGATGAAGAGTTTGTAAGAAAAAATGATGGACCCTCTGTAAAAAGAAGAGATGTTGCCTCCAGACAGTCAATATTTTTAATTATTTGGTTTATTAGTTATTCTGAAGAGATAATAGACTTTGATCCTCCTGTTAGGCTTTTGATGAGTGAATGTGAACAAGCAGAACTCCTTTTCATCATGCATCTGTCATGCCTAGATGGAAAGTCTGGTCATTGTACATCTGAAACTTTGTTTTAAAAAGTGGTTCTGGCTGAGATGGTTCAGATTTGATTTTCCTACAGATTAAAGCCTTTGTTTCCATCTTAAGCATATACTTCAAGTAAGTAACGAAAGTACTCAAAAGAAACTGAAGTGACATTAATTCCCTTTGTTATTTCAGCTAGTAGTTTTTGAATGACTACTTTGCATTTATTCAAAAGAAGTTCTATTATATTTAAGCAGTTTGACATTTTGGTACTAATTAGAGACAGCAATGAGATTATTATGTATAAACATTAAAAAATAATTTTCTTAAATCTACGAAGAATAGAAAAAAACATATTAGCTATAAAACGATAAATGGGACACAAGTATATAAAATTAATACCTCAGGCTGGGCATGGTAGCCCACACTTGTACTCCCAGCACTTTAGGAGGCCAAAGTCGGTGGATTGCTTGAGCCCAGGGGATTGAGACCAGCCTGGGCAACATCGTGAAACTCTATTTCTACAAAAAAAAAAAAAAAAAAAAAAAAAATTAGCCATGCATGGTGGTGCATGCCTGTAGTCGCAGCTACTTGGGAGGCTAAGTTGGGAGGATCACTTGAGCCCAGGAAGTCAAGGCTACAGTGAACCATGATTGTGCCGCTGCACTCCAGCCTGGGCAGCTGAGCAAGATTTTTGTCTCAAAAAAATAAAATAAAAATAATTTCCTTTCCCTATCTCTCACCAGATCTGTTCTGAGGTAAACAATGTAATTTTGGTTTATAGCCCTCCATACCTGAGCAGTATTTTCAAGATGTAAATGCCAGGGTTATAGATCTGTGGTGTCTCCTAAAGGGGTTTATTTCCCTTTCCATCCCCCAGCAAAGTATAGGCCTACCTATACTCCCATCTTGAGGTTTCCTTGACCTAGTTGCTCAAAGCAGAGATGTAGGAGTTACTTAATTTCTTTTCTCTCACTTTCCACATACGAACTATCCACAAATCTTTAGGATTATGCTACCCCAATTCAATTTAACACACACTTTCTTTTCATATCCACTGCTTTTACCTAATCCAAAGCACATTTCACCACAACTACCTTAAGAGACCCCCCAGCTTCAATTCTTTATCAGGTTGATGCCTCCAGCCTGTTTTCCACATGGCAGAGTGTTATTTATTGTCTTAAATGGAAATCAGATTTTGCCCTCATATACCTCCACCCATCAAAAGCCTTCAGTGGTATCCTGTTACCCTCTTCTGGCATTCCTTACCCCCTTTCCCCTCCCACCAGTGGAAGCTCCATGAAGTCAGGAATATGTTCTTTGGCACATACTGTTTTACTGAGCACTTAACCACATGCTGGACTAATATATATATATTATTTTATTTTATTTTATATTTTTTTGAGATGGAGTTTCTCTCTTGTTGCCCAGGCTGGTGTGCAATGGCACGCACAGCTCACCGCAACCTCTGCTTCCTGAGTTCAAGCCTTTCTCCTGCCCCAGCCTCCCAAGTAGCTGGGATTACAGGCATGTGTCACCATGACCAGCCAATTTTGTATTTTTAATTAGAGGTGGGGTTTCTCCATGTTAGCCAGGCTGGTCTCAAACTCTGACCTCACATGCTAGGCAATATTTTAAGAGCTTTTCATCTATTAATTCATTTATATTCATAATAACTCTGTGAAGTAGATATTCTTCCAACCATTTTACATATAAGACAACTGAGGCCCAGAGAGGTTTAAGTAACTTACCCAATGTCATATTCATGCTTAAGTACAAGTATATCAAATCAGGTACTCTGTGTTCAGTCCTTGCTATTAAACTTTGTATTAAATGGTTTTTTTCCTACACAGTAGGTACTTGGTAAACATTTGTTAAAAGAATGAATACATTGTTCCCTTTTTGCATAAAATTCTAATACTTTAATTTGGTCTAGAAAGTCTTTCATGATCTGGCCTTACCGACACCACTTTCTCATGTAATCATAGCAGTCTTGTCACACAGGCTCTTTGCATGGCTGTTTCCTTCTCATTCTTTATGTCTAAGAGGTATTCCATGGTCATCTTATCTAAAGTAGGTACTCCTTGTCCTCTCTGAGTACTTTGTTTCCCTTTAGGCAAATCACGATTAATTGTTAAATAAATGGTATAGGCTTGCTATTCCCTGGGAGTTTGTGAGAGATGCAGAATCTTGGTTGTCACCCCAGATTTACTGAATCAGAATCTGCATTTTTACAAGATCTCCTAATAAGTCCTGTTGACATCAGAGTTTGAGAAGCTGGGATAGAAATTGAAAGGACAGGTAATTGAATTATTGGAGGTGAGACTTGAGCTTGACCTGAAGCACAGATGTGGCAGTGAGCATTTCAGCTGGAGGATAATGTGATTGTAGTCACATAAAGGTCCAGATATATGTGGCCTTATTGTACAGAATGAATGGGAGTCAGGGTGGAGCAGTGCTGCTGGTCCTCAGGGACATCAGCGGGGAAGTAATTTTTAAAGACTATTGTACACTTTATGGTTTTTATTTTTATTTTTTTATTTTATTATTATTATTTTTTTGAGACAGAGTGTCGCTCTTGTTACCCAGGCTGGAGTGCAATGGCACGATCTCAGCTCACCGCAACCTCCGCCTCCTGGGTTCAGGCAATTCTCCTGCCTCAGCCTCCTGAGTAGCTGGGACTACAGGCATGCGCCACCATGCCCAGCTAATTTTTTGTATTTTTAGCAGAGACGGGGTTTCACCACGTTGACCAGGATGGTCTCGATCTCTTGACCTCGTGATCCACCCGCCTCGGCCTCCCAAAGTGCTGGGATTACAGGCTTGAGCCACCGCGCCTGGCGGTTTTTATTTTTAATGAAACTATTGTATTAGGTAATTGATCATAATTTGGTCTTTTACCAAAAGCAACAGCAACAGATAACCTTTGAAAACTACTGGAAGGTGAATCATCTCTCCCATTCAACATTTGAATGACTTTTCAATTCACAGTGACTTAGACTAAAGCAAGAGAACATCAGGTGTACTGTTATAAGCTGAACTACCAACTCAAAGGAGAAGCTACTGGCAAGCCCATAAAACTGAAGTTCACAAAACCGTGATTTATTGGGAGATGTTTATGTCACTTTTGAGAAAATATTAAACAGGTGCTTTTTAAATTGTGGTAAGGTTGTGGGGTTTATTTTGAGTTTCATTGTATCCTGAATTGAAATTTAGTACCTCTAGAGTATTCTGAAATTCTTGAATGAATCAGATTAGACTTTGTACACTACAGGTAATACAAAGGCAGAAACCATTTCTTCTCTTATTCATCACCAGGTCTCTGGTGTTCAGTGTAGGTCCTCACATGACTGGTGAATGAATTAAAAAAATTTTTTTTTAGGCCGGGCGCAGTGGCTCAAGCCTGTAATCCCAGCACTTTGGGAGGCCGAGGCGGGTTGATCACGAGGCCAAGATATTGAGACCATCCTGGTCAACATGGTGAAACCCCGTCTCTACTAAAAATACAAAAAATTAGCTGGGCGTGGTGGCATGTGCCTGTAATCCCAGCTACTCAGGAGGCTGAGGCAGGAGAATTGCCTGAACCCAGGAGGCGGAGGTTGCGGTGAGCTGAGATCGCGCCATTGCACTCCAGCCTGGGTAACAAGAGCGAAACTGTCTCCAAAAAAAAAAAAAAAAAATTTTTTTTTTAATTTTAAAAGATTGATTTCTATCTGCCCTTGAAGGTAATACATAAGTGATACAGTAAAAGTGAGCTATAATACAGTTAGAAACCATTAGGACTGAAGTGGAAACTAGATTGATAATTAAAAAAACACTTTATTTGGAAATAATTTTATACTTACAAATTGCAAGCATAAGAGGTTGGACGCAGTGGCTCTGTAATCTCAGTGCTTTGAGAGGCTGAGGCAGGAGGACTGTTTGAGCCCAGGAATTCAAGACTAACCTGGGCAATATAGCAAAACTCAGTCTCTACAAAAAAGTAAAAAATTAGACAGGCATAGTGGTGTTTACCTGTAGTCCTAGCTACTAGGGAGGCTGTGGTGGGAGGATCACTATAGCATGGAGAGTTCAAGGCTGCAGTGAGCTATGATCGCACCAGTACGTTCCAGCCTGGGCAGCAGAGCAAGACTCTGCCATAAAACAAAACAAAACAAACAAAATTAGTTCAAAGGATACTCCTTACCCAGGTTTACCTATTGTTAACATTTTACTCTATTTGCTTTATTATTTGCTCTTTTTCTCATAAGTTGCATACATTGTGACATTTTATCCCCAAATACTTCAGTATGGATTTCCTAAGAGTAGGAATATATCTTGTGTTTGTAATGTTGTTACATTACAGTTACAACTTCAATAAATTAATCTTGCTCCCTATCTTCCTTCTCCAGAACAGAAAACTAAGACCTGAAGAGGTTAAGTGACTTGCCCTCTGGTTAGATAGCTTCTAAGTGAAAAACCCAGCTTACTCTGCTAGTCAGATACTAGTCCTGGTCCCTAATATCACAGCAGAATCTTTTTTTTTTTCCCTGACAAGCCAAATCATTTAGAATATAATATAGTAATAAAAATTTGTGGCCGGGTGTGGTGGCTCACGCTTGTAATCCCAGCACTTTGGGAGGCTGAGGCGGGTGGATCACCGGAGGCCAGGAGTTTGAGACCAGCCGGACCAACATAGTGAAAGCCCGCCTCTACTAAAAATACAAAAATTAGCTGAGCATGGTGGCACGTGCCTGTAATCCTAGCTATTTGGGAGGCTAAGGCAGGACAATTGCTTGAACTTGGGAGGCAGAGGTTGCAGTGAGCTGAGATTGTGCCATTGTACTCTACCCTCGGTGACACAGCAAGACTGTCTCAAAAAAAAAAAAAAAAAAAAAAAAAAACTGTAATTATCTTCTGAACTAGATACAACTGTCCACCAGCACTCGATCTATAAAGGACTTTGGATTACCAAAATTGTCCTTGACGTTATATTTGGCTTAGTTTAAGTATGTCCAAGTTTAAGGCGTGATAGTGTGGAGGGAATAGACTGTTATTTACCAAATTTGACCCTAACAAACAGTGACCAGTTACTGGCCTACAAAGAGTTGAGTCCAAAAGGCATCATGAGGAATTCAAAGTTTAACCATGGGGCAAATCTCTTTCCAGTTTTGACTTTTTTTTTTTTGAGATGTAGTCTCTCTCTCTTGCCCAGGCTGGAGTGCAGTGGCGCAACTTCTGCTCACCGTACCCTATGCCTTGTCGGTTCAAGCTATTGTCCTGCCTCAGCCTCCCAAGTAGCTGGAACTACAGGCGCCAACCACCATGCCCAGCTAATTTTTTTTGTTTTTAGTAGAGACAGAATTTCACCGTATTGGCCAGGCTGGTCTCAGATTCCTGACCTTGTGATCCGCCCTCCTTGGCCTCCCAAAGTGCTGGGATTGCAGGTGTGAGCCACTGTGCCTGGCCTTTTTTTTTTTTTTTTTTTTTTTTTTAATGTGTTTTTCCTCTGTCAGTGTGTGAATGTTTACGAAAATATGGTCTATGCACCAAATACATCCAAATTACAATTGCTTTAAGTACTTGTTAAAAATTACAGATTTCTGGGTCCCACCATAGACATACAGAATCAAAGTATCTGGAAGTGGGACGTGGTAATCTGCGTTTTAAACTTTTCCTCTCTGTGATCCAGGGTGGAGTGCAGTGGCATGAGTGGCTCACTGCAGCCTTGCCCTTATGGGCTCAAGTGATTCTCCTACCTCAGTCTCCCAAGTAGCTGGGATCACAAGGGTGGGCCACCATGCCCAGATAACTTTTGTATTTTTTGTAGAGACATGGTTTACTTTGTTTCCCAGGCTGGTCTGAAACTCCTGGGGTCAAGCTATCTGCCTGCCTCAGTCTGCCAAAGTGCTGGGATTACAGATGTAAGCCACTGTGTCCAGCCTTTAAACCCATTTTTTTAAAAGAGTTTTTGTGGTATATAAAAACAGCTCCTATATACTTATGTATATTTTGCTTATCTCTCTTTTTTTTTTGTTATAATACAGGCAATGAGTGAGATTTTGTTTATCTTCAGAGTTTTTCCACATTCATTCTTTAACTTGTGTTTTACTCTATTTTCACGTTTTTGATGAGAGGGTTTTTGTTCACTTGCTTTTTTGAAATGAAAGATTCATGTCCGTGTGACAAATATCAAAAAGTATAAGAAGATATACAACAAACAACTCCCCCTAACCCTGTCCCTTAAGTGCTGTGCTGTTCTAAGCCCTTTATATGTATTAACTCATTCAGTTCTCCCAACTATCCAATGAGGTTTTTATTCCCATTTTATAGAACATAAAAACAGGCTCAGTTTTTCAGTCGTTTAACTAGGAAGTAGTGGAGTTGTCTGAGAATCTGGCTCTAAATTAGTAGTCTCAGCCACCATTGTCTGCTGAGCGAGAGGATACCAGGATTAACTAGATTAATATATATGAAGAGCTTGTTTTGAACGAGCAGAGAGATTGTCTTTAATAAGGTAAATGTTCCATGTGAATGAACTCTTAATAGTCTGTCCTGGAATTTCATCTAGCCCTGCTAATTGGGCATCCTCATGTAATTTCAAGCTAATAATTTCCTCTCTAAATTGCACAAACTTTTATCTGAAGAGTAGATTTCATGAATTGGTGATGCTGAGTAAGGAAATGGTAGCAACCGAAGTCTTTGCAGTATTCTCTCCTTAGCTGTTTTATTTACCTAGACAGAGCTTGGACACGTAGTAATTCTTCCAGTACATATCATTTGACTTTATTTATCAAGTTAGTTCTGTGACATGGTTATGGCCAGGAAACAATAATCTTTGCATGGCCAGATTTTTTGACACATTAAAGGACATCTTTGCGTTTTTCTATTTAGTGAACTATTTAAACTTACAGACTTTTTTTTAAGCATCAGATCATAATCTGTGTCAGTTGGAATAATTTAATGTGGAAGATATTTAGATTTTTCTTCCCTTCTCTCATTGTTTTCTGAAAGAATAAAGCAATCTAGGGATTCTAATGACTAAGTGCTTGAACTGAAGAATCTATTCTTAGGCCTTGAGTTCTTTGCATGGTGTGTCTTTAAGTCAAGTAACATTTTAAAAACTCTTACCATGTGCCAGAAACTATATGTACCCTAACTTATTTGATTCTTACAATAACATGGTATATAGTAAGTTAAGTTTCACAGATGTTAAGTTACTTACTGAAGATTACACAGCTAATGAAGTAGTGAAGTCAGGATTCAACCCTAGATGTGTGTAATTCTAAACTGTAGTTTCCCACATGCTCTGCAAACCCTGTAGAAGAACAGCTTATAAAACCTCTAGACTCCAAACTTGGTTCCAGCATGTGTTAGCAAAAATTCTGAAGAAATAGGCCGGGTGTGGTGGTTCACGTCTGTAATCCCAGCACTTTGGGAGGCCGAGGCGGGCGGATCACAAGGTCAGGCATTCGAGACTAGCTGGCCAATATGGTGAAACCTCGTCTCCACTAAAAATACAAAAATAAGCTCAGCCAGGTGGCGGATGCCTGTAATCGCAGCTACTGGGGAGGGTGAGGCAGGAGAATTGCTTGAACCCAGGACGAGGATATTGTAGTGAGCCGAGATCGTGCCATTGCACTCCAGCCTGGGTGACAGAGCGAGACTCCCAACTCAAAAAAAAAGAAAAAATCCTGAAGAAATAGGTAATAGAAGCCAGGCAACTTCGCTCATTTATTACGTTGTTTTGTGACTTTTAAGTTAATCTAAATCGAAGTGACCATTTTGTCTATTCAGACAGCTAGTTTAGATAGAATTCATACTAAAGAAAATGAGGTATTAAAGTTTTAAAGTTCATTCTTTAATAACACATTACTCTCTATGCTCCCCAGAAAATGTGTCGAGGAAAGTAATTTAATGGTCAGAAACCTGTTGTTACCTTCAGATCCTAACTTCTCTCTCTTCCCCCAGTCATCACCACGACTTACCCTTAGTTCCGTAAACATAAGAGAAGAATGAAGTTAAACATTTTCTTAGCTGTTTAAAAATCTGACTGTTCTAAAGATTGATTAAACTAGGTTTTTTCTTTTCTTTTTCTTTCTTTCTTTTTTTTTTTTTTTTTTTTTTACAGTCCAGAGGTCTTTATTTATTTTTAAGCACCTATTACGCCGTGAATTCATAAGGAATAGGTTCCAGCAGCTCAGGCTCCTTCCCATTGGTTCTCACAAAGTGTGCTTCTCTGGGTGGGCAGGCTGGCGCTTCAGTTGAACCCAGGTACCTTTCTCTTTGGCTTTTTTCTTTTTCTGATCATTTTCCTTCACACGTTTTAGGAAGCTATCTTGGCTCTTAGAGTGCTTGATGTGCTCATTACGCACATTAATTCTCTTGGCAAGAATCTTGCCCTTAACTTGTTTGTTTACAACAATGCCAACAGCATGCTGGGTAACATTGTAGACTCTTCCAGTTTTGCCATGATAACATTTGTGGGCATTCCTTTTTGCACAATACCCATTCCCTTGATGTCTACAATATCACCTTTCTTATAGATTCGCATATTATGTGGCCAAAGGAACAACTCCATGTTTTCTAAAAGGCCTAGAGAACATATATCAAGTGCCTCTCCTCTTTCCCTTTGTGTTCGTCATTTTGGCGAATTACTGGAAGATGGCAGTTCTGGCTGAAAGGCTAAACTAGGTTTTCTAAGTGAGCAGTTCTTTAATCTTGACCTAGTAAAACATTAAAATATTTGGCATCCGTCATTGACCCCTGTTCTGCAATATAGGAGTTAATTCAGCAGTTTCTGATTAAATACCAGTGTTAGGCAATTCAAGAATTACCGCAGAGGTGTGAAGGGAAGAGGGTGAGGCTAGTGAGGAATATCCAGACAGCAAGGTAAAGAAAATACTCTTTTTGTAAGAATAAAACCCAGTGCTTGCAAAAATGCTGACAACCCAGGCGGGGAAAAAGAAGAGTAAAACCCAAATGAATGCTAAGACTCATTGTCTAGAGACTTTTGGTTATTGCTGTCAATGGGATTAAGTTTTCTCTTTGATTATTTGAGTTTAATATATATTTCTATTTTTACTTTTTGGAGACAGGGTTTCACTGTCAGCCAGGTTGGAATGCAGTGGTGTAATCATGGTTCACTGCAGCCTTGACCTTCCAGGCTCAAGTGTTCCTCCTGCCTCAGCCTCCTGAGTAGCCTAAGACCACAGGCATGAGCCACCCAACCTGGCTAATTTTTAAAAAAAATTTTGTGGAGGTGGGATCTCACACGTAGCTCAGGCTGGTTTTCTAATTTTTAAGAAAATGTAATAGACATGTATGTTTTTGTTAATGAAATCGTAACTTTAAAACTATGTAATCCAAATTAAAATCTTCTGCCAGGTGTGGTGCCTCACGCCTGTAATCCCAGCACTTTGGGAGGCCAAGGCGGGCGGATCACAAGGTCAAGAGATCGAGACCATCCTGGCCAACGTGGTGAAACCCCGTCTCTACTAAAAAAAATACAAAAATCAGCTGGGTGTGGTGGCTCATGCCTGTAGTCCCAGCTACTCAGGAGGTTGAGGCAGGAGAATTGCTTGAACCTGGGAGGCAGAGGTTGCAGTGAGACGAGATCATGCCACTGCACTCCAGCCTAGCGCCTGGTGACAGAGCAAGACTCTGTCTCAAAAAAAAAAAAAAAATAATAATAATATTCTTAAGCATGTGTATATTTATATTTATAATCTGTATGTTTATATTTTAAAACAACTTATTGGATATAATTTATATACCATATAATTCACTCATTTAAACTATACAGTTCAGTGGTTTTTAGTATATTTATAGAGTTGTGCAACCATTACCAGGTTTTATTTTTTATTTTTTATTTTTTTGGAGAGGCAGAACCTATTGCTCAGGCTGGAGTTCAGTGGCGTGATCTCGGCTCACTGCAGCCTCTGCCTCCAGGGTTCAAGAGATTCTTCTGCCTCAGCTTCCCAAGTAGCTGGGACTATAGGCATGTGCCACGGTGACCAGCTAACTTTTGAATTTTTTTTTTTTTTTTCCAGTAGAAATAGGGTTTTGCTGTATGTTGGCCAGGCTGGTCTTGAACTCCTGACCTCAAGTGATCCACCCGCCTCGGCCTCCCAAAGTGCCGGGATTACAGACATGAGCCACCATGCCTGGCCACCAAGGTCTAATTTTAAAACATTTTGATCACCCCAAAAAGAAACCATGTACCCATTTGCAGCCACTCTTCTTCCCCATCCTCAATTCTTAGCAACAACTAGTCTACGGTCTGTATGAATTTGCCTATTTTGGGCGTGTCATACAAATGGCATCATATATAGTTGTCCCTTGGAATCCACAGGGGAATTGTTCCAGGACCCTTCTGTGGATGTAGAAGCCCATTATAATTGTCCCTGCATCTGCGGGTCTGCTTCTGTGGATTTGAAGGGCCAGCGCTGTGTGGTCTTTTGTTCCTTTCACTTAGTTTATTCAAGTTACAGCATGTATCCATTCTTCATTGCTTTTAATGGTCAAATAATGTTCCACTGTATGGATATGTCACATGTTATGCATTTTTAATTTTGCTTTTAAATCTAATACTTCTGAGAGACTTCTGCTTCTGGGAATATAAAATTTCCTGCTTTTTTGCCTCCTTATTCCTGACTTGGAGCTAAAAAGAAACCAGCAACCAGGACACACTAACAGGCATTGAGAAAAAAAAAAAAAAAATCCAACAAAATCCTGTTGCCTCTTGCCAAAGAAAGAACCAGGGAAGGGACAGCCTAAGCAAGACCACAAATTTTAGATAATAACTGCTCTACTGTAAACACCACAGAAAAAGTTGTGGCTCCATCCTCACCCATACCAGCGAATGCTGAATGGGTGGCCTAGGCTTCCATCTTCTGGTAGTAGTCTATAAATTTAACAAATCTTCTACTGATGGGCCCAGGAAGTCTTTAGTGGTTTGCTATTGTAAACAATAAGGCCTCAGTATCCCTCCCTCTTGTATCTTTGGACATCTATATGACTGTTTCTACAGAATAAACTTCTAGATGTAAAATTATTGGGATGATAGCATCCAGTGAAGCCTTCAGAAGTGGCAGTTTAGATGGATGACCTCAAAACATGGAAATAGGCCAGGCGTAGTGGCTTATGCCTGTAATCACAGCACTTTGGGAGGCCAAGGCAGGCGGATCACCTGAGATCAGGAGTTCAAGACCAGCCTGGCCAAGATGGTGAAACCCCGTCTCTACTAAAAATACAAAAATTAGCTGGGCGTGGTGATGTATGCCTGTAATCTCAGCTACCTGGGAGGCTGAGACAGGAGAATCTCTTGAACTCATGAGGCAGAGGTTATAGTGAGCCAAGATCTTGCCATTGCACTACACAGCCTGGGTGACGGAGCAAGACTCCGTCTCAAAAGAAAAAGAAAACAAAAACCATGGAAATATATCAGAAGTATTACATTTCAGTGTACCTTTTCTCTGTTGTTGAGACTAGGTAATTTTTATTATTCTACCTTCCACTTTACTGATTCTTTCTCCAGTCCCCTTCATTTGGCTTTGGAGCCCATCTGCTGAGTTTTTGAATTCCTATTGTATTTTTCAGTTTTAAAATTTCCATTTGGGTCTTGTTTTCTTCTTCCTCTTCTTCTTTACCTTCCTGACATGTATCTTCTATTTTTTTGCTGAGGCTTTCTTTTTTTTCATTTGCTTCAAGCAGATCATTCTGTATGATTCTTGGTATGACATGTTCAGTTGAAACATGGACATTTTCATATTATGTTAAGAGACTCTGGATCTTGTTTAATCCTTCTCTTTAAACTTCTGACACTCAGGTAAGAGTCCTTTAACATTTCTGTGGAGGGAAAAGGAGAAGGGAGATGGCATTGCTTTGTTATAACCAGGTGAAGACAGAAGTCCTAGTGCCCCATGGATTGTCTCATTTTTATTTTTTTGAGACGGTGTCTTGCTCTGTTGCCCAGGATGGAGTACAGTGGCACAATTTCAGCTCACTACAATATCTGCCTCCTGGGTTCAAGCGATTCTCTTGCCTCAGCATCCCAAGAAGCTGGGATTACAGGTATGCACCACCACACTCGGCTAATTTTTGTACTTTTAGTAGAGATGGGGTTTCGCCACGTTGGCCAGGCTGATTTCGAATGCCCAACCTCAGGTGATCCACCTGCCTTGGCCTTCCAAAGTGCTGAGGTTACAGGTGTAAGCCACTGTGCCTAGCCCCATATTTAAGTTGAATACTTTCTGCTTTCAGAATGCAATTTAAATGAAAAGAAAAATAAATAAATTTAATACGTCTGAGAGACTTCTGCTTCTGGAAAGACAGAATTTGATGGTAGTGAGTTTCTTAGTTTTTTGCTTTATATATCTCAGACTTAGGGCCAA
This sequence comes from Saimiri boliviensis, assembly GCF_048565385.1. Lineage (NCBI taxonomy): Eukaryota > Metazoa > Chordata > Mammalia > Primates > Cebidae > Saimiri > Saimiri boliviensis. The sequence goes on from NC_133459.1 coordinate 23,088,774, forward strand.
AGAAGCCAGCAACCATAGTGAAGAAGGCTCCTTATTACTGCTGGGGTGGGGGAATGGGAGTTCCAGCTCCCTGTGTGACCTCTCTGATACACTAGTGGAGATGGCCTCATTACCAGTGGTTGGTGTTCAAAGTCCTGACTCTGTTAGGCCTCCTCTCCTCCTCTGACCCCACTCCAGGGGCAGGGACCTGGCAGGGTTGAAGGTCCTGGTTTCCTCCCTGACCTTCTCTGGCAGTATTCTGGCAGAGATATTACAGCCTCTAGAGAATTGGCTACATTAAGTTGGAAATAAAATATATAATTTTTTAAAAAAGTTATATATAGTGTGATCACTTTTTTTTTCTCTTCTTTTCTTTTTTCCAGATGGAGGCTCTCTCTATCACCCAGGTTAGAGTGCAGTGGAGTGATCTCTGCTCACTGCAACCTCTGCCTCCCGGGTTCAAGTGATTCTCCTGCCTCAGCCTCCCGAGTAGCTGGGACTGCAAGCATGCGCCACCATGCCTGGCTAATTTTTTGTATTTTTAGTAGAGATGGGGTTTCACCGTGCTTGTCAGGATGGACTCGTTCTCCTGACCTTGTGATCTGTCAACCTCAGCCTTCCAAAGTGCTGGGATTAGAGGTATGAGCCACCGCACCCGGCATGATCAGATTTTTCAAGGAATGAAGTAGTATGGGCTGGGCACGGTGGCTCACACCTGTAATCCCTGCACTTTGGGAGGCCAAGGTGGGAAGATCACTTGAGGTCAGGAGTTTGAGAGCAGCCTAGGCAACATAATTAGACCCCCTTCTCTATTAAAATAAAAAAAAGTAGTATGTACATAGAAAATAAAAACGTAGAATAAGAAGTAGCAAGTTATTGAATGGTTCAAGGGTAAGGGAACTTTGACTTTCTATAATGTTTCAGTTTTTATTTATTTTAAAAATAATTAGTGTATATTGCTGTTAGAAGCAGTGAAAAGTATTTTTTAAAGGCATACTTTTCTTAGATGCTATCTTTAGATATCTATATGCTAATTTTTATACTAATACAAAACTGGATATAGAATAAACGTATCCTGGCTCCCAGTGTAGGATGTTTTCCATTATATCACAGTGCCCTCAGTCAGCTGTAGCAATAGGCTGTATTCAGTGTGGTTCATGCTAAACAGGGTAATTTGAGTCTATAACTTTGTTGAAATGGAATTTTATATATAACTTGGATTAAAGGAGAAAGTTTTTGACTTACGAATTCTAGAAATTTGAATTTTTTGCCAGGCACAGTGGCTCACACCTGTAATCCCAGGACTTTGAGAGGCTGAGGCAAGTGGGTCACTTGAGGTCAGGAGTTCGGACCAGCCTGGCCAACATGGTGAAACCCCATGGTTGAAAAATACAAAAATCAGGCCTGGCACAGTGGCTCATGCCTGTAATCCCAGTACTTTGGGAGGCCAAGGCAAGTGGATCACCTGAGGTCAGGAGTTTGAGACCAGCCTGACTGACATGGTGAAAATCTCTACTAAAAATATAAAAATCAGCTGGGCATGATTGTGGATGCCTGTAATCCCCAGCTACTCGGGAGGCTGAGGCAGGAGAGTTGCTTGAACTTGGGAGGTGGAGGTTGCAGTGAGCTGATATCATACCATTGCACTCCAGCTGGGTGCCAAGAACAAAACTCCATCTCAAAAAAAAAAAAAAAAAAAAATTAGCCAGGCATGGTGGCACATGCTTGTACTTCCGGCTGCTCTAGAGGCTGAACCTGGGAGGTGGAGGTTGCAGTGAGCTGAAATCATGCCACTGTACTCCAGCCTGGGCAACAGACTGAGACTCCGTCTTAAAAAAAAAAGAAATTTGAGCTTTTTCCACAATTTTACTCTGTGTGTGTGTGTGTGTGTGTGTGTGTGTATTATATATATATGTATATTAAATAGTGACAGGGTCTTGCTCTGTTACCCAGGCTGGAATGCAGTGGTATAATCATGGCTTGCTGCAGTTTTGAACTCCGGGCTCCAGTGATTTCCTACCTCAGCCTCCTGAATAACCAGGACTATAGGAGTGTGCCACCACACTGGCTGAGTTTCTAATTTTTTGGTTGAGATGGGGTTTTGCTTGGTTGCCCAGGCTGATCTCAAACTCCTGGCTTCAAGTGATCCTCTTGCCTTGGCCTTCCAAAGTGTTGGGATTACCAGCATGAACCATTGTGCGTGGCCTTTTTTATACTTTAAAAAATTTTCAAAAATAAAATAACAATGTTTCATCTGACTAGTAGCTCTCAATTGTCTAATGCTGTTAAAACTTTGGAAAAATTGTTCATGGTGTTGTTTCTTACATGACTTGTCATTAGTGGTATAAAAAAAGGACTTTTCCCAGGTCTGTGTTGAAGAATATGCATCCTTTTATTTATGTGTGCATGAAGGAAAGTGCTTATTAGGAGTATGAGATATGTAACAAGCTTCTGATGTACGTGAAACAAAAGTCAATTTACTTTGCTAAATAATTATAGAGAAAGGAGGCAGTCAGTCACCTGTGAAAGGAAGGGGGCATTTGTATCCTGACCAGGTCTTCATGAACTGAGATTCTTTTGCCAATGCTCGAGGACTGGTTCTGCAGACTATTGTAGGAGATTATGTATGGTGACTGATGTGTAGCCAGTCCTCATTCATCTTTAGCCTGCTTTTAGTTTAATGTGTTTCTAAGTTCCTACATGTAACATCTTTTTAAAAAAAAAAAAAAAAATATATATATATATATATATATATATACGGAGTCTTGCTCTGTCATCCAGTCTTGTCTGGCTAGAGTGCAGTGGTGCGATCTCAGCTCACTGCAACCTTTGCCTGCCCGGTTCAAGTGATTGCCCTGCCTCAGCCTCCTGAGCAGCTAGGATTGCAGATGCATGCCACCATGCCTGGCTAACTTTTTTTATTTTAGTAGAGACAGGGTTTCACTGTGTTAGCCAGGATGGTCACGATCTCCTGACCTTGTGATCTGCCTGCCTCAGCCTCCCAAAGTGCTGGGGTTACAGGCGTGAGCCATTGCGCCTGGCCCTGTAACATCTTTATTGTGTCTTCTGTACCAACTTAATGATTTTAACACTGTTTTGACAGGCAGCTTGGAAAATTTTAGTTAATTTTACAGATTAAATGGAGAAAGATAAAGACCTTGAGTCAGAGTCAGACTAGTTCTTTCTTTTTTTTGAGACAGAGTTTTGCTCCTGTCACCCAGGCTGGAGTACAATGGCACAGACTTGGCTCACTGCAACCTCTGCCTCCCAGGTTCAAGTGATTCTCCTGCCTCAGCCTCCCAAGTAGCCGGGACTAGTCATGAGCCACCACACCTGACCAATTTTGCATTTCTAGCAGAGACAGGTTTTCTCCATGTTGGTCAGGCTGATCTTGAACTCCCAACCTCAGGTAATCCACCCGCCTCCACCTCCCAAAGTGCTGGGACCACAGGCGTGAGCCACTGTGCCTGGCCCAGACTGGTTCTTTGTCTACCAAAGTACTAGTTTTTTTCCCCAGTAAGTCTCAAATTTGAATTATGAAGCTAATTGGAAAGGTGTAATGTATTAACATTTTTTTGTCTGTAGTAAATTCACTTGTATTATCAGTGTTCCATGCTATTAATAGTCAGTGTTTTCAAAAAGGCAACTTTGAGCACCAGTTTGTTATATAGTAGGATGATTTAGTGCTGTAAATTGATTTATATTCTGAGAATCAAATATCATCCTGACCAGTGTTTCTTAATGTATCCAGCAGGTCGGTGCTTCAATTTGGAATCTCCTTGAGTGCCTATAACAAAATAAGGATTCCTGGGCCCCATCCCAGGAGTTCTGTTGAATCAGAATCTCTAGATATGAGGCCTGGGGGCCTTCATTTTAAATGTTTTCCTTAGGTTATTTGTAATCACACTAAAATTTAAGAACTAGACCTTTTTTTTTTGGGAAGTACATTTTTGTACAAGTTGTATGTAGCATTAGGAATTAGTATTATTCTGCCCTCAAATTCTGTATATTTTGTTACTGATAAGGAATGATTGTTTTTTTTTTTTTTTTTTTTTTTTTTTTTTTTTTTTTTAAATCAAGCTCGGTTGTAACTGTCCCATGCTGTCTGGTTAGGATTCTAGAATCCTCTTTATAAGCCCATGTTTTTTGTTTTTGTTTTTTAAACTCCCTTTACCTCTCTATTAGTTTAGGAATTAATGACTTTTTACTGATTTAGCATTTTACTGAAATGCTCTGAATTTTTTGAGAGTTACTTTAGGATAAACAGTACATTTACCAGCATCTTTGAATGACTTATTGGAGAGTTATTTCTGGCACTCTCCATCGACGTCATGGTCAACAGGCTGTGTTGATCTCTAGCAATGTCAGAACGTTCTCTTCCAGCATTCCAGTTATCTCTCCTTCCCATCTCTCCTTTTCTTTCAGCCCATCTTCTCTTTCTAAACTTGGGGCCGATTCCATGTCTTTGCTATCATGAATAGTGCTGTAGTGAACATAACGTATGCATGTGTCTTTATGGTAGAGTGATTTATATTCCTTTGGGTATGTACCAAGTAATAGGATTGCTGAGTTGAATGGTAGTTCTGTTTTTAGCTGTTTGAGGACTTGCCATACTGCTTTCCACAAAAGTTTAACTAATTTACACTCCTACCAGCAGTGTATAGTGTTTCCTTTTCCCTGCAACCTTGCCTGTATCTGTTTTTTTTTTTTTAATCTTTTTAAAAATAGCCATTCTGGTGTGAGATGGTATCTCATTGTGGTTTTGATTTGTATTTCTCTAATGATCAGTGATATTGAGCTTTTTTTCATATGCTTGTTGGCTGCATGTATGTGTTCTTTAGAAATTTTTGTGTTCGTGTCCGTTGCTCACTTTTTAATGGGTGTGTGTGTGTGGGGGGGTGTGTTTCATTTGTTTGTATTGAGACAGAGTCTCTGTTGCCAGGCTGGAGTGCAGTGACACAATCTTGGCTCACTGTAACCTCTGCCACCCTGGTTCAAGCAATTCTCCTGTCTCAGCCTCCCAAGTAGCTGGGATTACAGGTGTGCGCCACCATGCCCGGCTAATTTTTGTATTTTTAGTAGAGACAATCAACCGAACTTGATTTAAAAAACAAAAAACAAACAAACAAAAAAACACTCCAATCATTCCTTATCAGTAACAAAATATGCAGAATTTGAGGGCAGAATAATTGGCCAAAACCATCCTTTTGGCCAAGATGGTCTTGATCTCTTGACCTTGTGATTTGCCTGTCTTGGCCTCGCAAAGTGCTGGGATTACAGGCATGAGCCACTGTGCCCTGGCAGTTGTTTGTTTTATACTTGTAATTTTGTTTCAGTTCCTTATAGATGCTGGATGTTAGACCTTCGTCAGATGCATATTTTGTAAATATTTTCTCCCATACTTTAGGTTGTCTATTTACTCTATTGATAGTTTCCTCTGCTGTGCAGAAACTCTTAAGTTTAATTAGATCCTATTTGTCAAGTTTTACTTTGGTTGCAATTTTTTTTTTTTAAATTGAGTTGGAGTCTCACTGTGTCCCTCAGGCTGGAGTGCAGTGGCTCGATATCAGCTCACTGCAACCTCCGCCTCTCGGGTTCAAGTGATTCTTCTGCTTCAGCCTCCTGAGTAGCTGGGACTCCAGGTACATGCCACCATACCTGGCTAATTTTTGTATTTTTAGTAGAGACAGGGTTTTATTGGCCAGGCTGGTCTCAAACTCCTGACCTCATGATCCACCCGCCTCGGCCTCCCAAAGGTCTGGGATTATAGGCGTGAGCCACCGTGCCCAGCCACTTTGGTTCCAATTGTTTTTGTCATCTTCATCATGAAATCTTTGCCAGTTCCTATGTCTGGAATGGTACTGACTAGGTTGTCTTCCAGGGTTTTTATAGTTTTGGGTTTTACATTTAAGTCTTTAATCCACCTTGAGTTGACTTTTGTGTATGATGTAAGGAAGTTTTAATCTTCTGCATATGGCTAGCCAGTTATCCCAACACCGTTTATTGAATATGGAGTCTTTTCCCCATTGCTTGTTTTTATCAGCTTTGTCGAAGATCAGATGGTTGTAGGTGTGTGGCCTTATTTCTGGGGTCTGCTTAAGGGTGGAGGGTGGGAGGAGGTAGACGATCAGAAAAAATAACCATTGGGTACTAGGCTTAGTACCTGGGTGATGAAATAATCTGTACAACAAACCCCTGTGGCGTGAGTTTACCTATATAACAAACCTACACATAATACCTCTGAACCTAAACTAAAAATTTAAAATAAGCAACAACAACCTTGATGCACACATGATGGGACTAAAAAAGATTCGTGCCACTCTGAGTTTTAGGAAAATCTACCTTATCATTGAGCTTCGGAAAGCCAGCTGTGCTATTCATTAAGTAGGATTAGGAATAGGTATATGGGCCGGGCGTGGTGGTGTTTGCCTGTGGTCTCAGCTACTGGGGAGGCTAAGGAGGGAAAGTTTTTTAAGTCCATGAATTTGAAACTGCAATATGCTATGATTGTGCCTGTGAGTAACCACTGCATACCAGCCTGGGCAACATAGTAAGATCCTATCTCTAATTGAAAAAAAATAAACGAAACAGGATATGGGATGTTTATAATAAATATTTTTTGGAGACAGGCACACCTACAAGTTTCCCTTTTTACTTTGCCTTATAAAGAATCCTGTCTGATAGAATGAAAAATGATTTTTGCATTTCATAAATCCATTACACACTTTGCCTTTGCCTTGAGGCAAGGCTATATGTACACCCTAGGAATTATTGTTCTGTCCAGCATAGCAGCCATTAGTCACATGTGGCTATTTAAATTATAAAAACGTATTGTTTATGTTTTAAATGATAAATTATACTCATGCTGCATATGCCAGTGGTCTCAAAAGATTTTAATTTGTATTTCTATTCTACCTTTTCTATGTTTAGATGTGTCTAGATGTACAGATAACTTACCATTATGTTCCACCTGCCTACAGTATTCAGTACGGTAACATGCTGCGCAGGTTTGTAGCCTAGGAGCAGTAGGCTATACATACCATGTAGACTAGGTATGTAGGGCAGACTATATCATCTAGGTTTGTGTAAGCATACCCTAGATGCTTGTACAATGCCAGAATCGCCTAACAGCATATTTCTCAAAATGTGTTCCTATCAGTAAGTGATGCATGACTGTAATTTAAAATTAATAAAACAAAAATCAGTTCACTTGAACTAGTCCCATTTTAAGTACTCCCTAGCCAAATGTTGCTAGTGGCTACCATATGGGACATTGGCAATATGGATCATCTTAATCATTGCAGAAAGTTCTCTTGGGCAGTGCTATACTAGACTGAACTTTTTTTTTTGAGATGGAATCTTGCTCTGTTGCCCAGGCTAGAGTGCAGTGGCATGATCTTGGCTTGCAGCAACCTCTACCTCTCAGATTCAAGCAATTATCTTGCCTCAGCCTTCTAAGTAGCTGGGACTACAGGTGCCCGCCACCACACCCGGCTAAATTTCTTATTTTTAGTACAGATGGGGTTTCACCATATTGGCCCGTCTTGAACTCCTGACCTTGTGATCCAGCTGCCTTGGCCTCCCAAAGTGCCGGGATTATAGGTGTGAGCCACTGCACCCAGCCCTAGACTGGTCATTTTTAAGAAAAGAAACAGGCTAGCATTAGCTGGGTGCAATGGCTCATGCCTGTAATCCCAGCACTTTGGGAGGCTGAGAATGGCAGATCACTTGAGCCCAGGAGTTTAAGACCAACCTGGATAACATGGTGAAACCCTGTCTCTACTGAAAATACTAAAAATTAGCCAGGATGGTGGTGTGTGCCAGTGGCCCTAGCTGCTTGAGAGGCTAAGATGGAAGGATTGCTAGAGTCTAGGAGGAGGAGGTTGCAGTGATCCAAGATCACACCACTGTACTCCAGGCTGGGTGACAGAAGGAGACTCTGTCTTAAAAAAAAAAAGAAAAAAAAAAGGCTAATGGAAGAGCAAAATAATAAAGACCTAAATTTCTTAAAATTCAGAAAAAGATATGTTAAATATCATCACTTTGACCTTGTTTTTTAATGTTTAATTCTGTTTTCCAGGCTGGCAGTGATGGTGAAAGCATAGGAAACTGCCCCTTTTCCCAGAGGCTCTTCATGATTCTTTGGCTCAAAGGAGTTGTATTTAGTGTCACAACTGTTGATCTGAAAAGGTAAGACATGGTCGCAGTTTGCAATCAACTTAAGCTGAACTGTCTTTTCAGTTTGATCCTATTTTAACTTTGATGGTATGTATTCTCTAAAGGAAATATATTAAAGTTCTGCTAGTTTATGGACAAACTTAACTTGTATATACAAGTCACACTGTCAGTATACTACTGCATGTGGCTACTCAGTCTTTTAGGAACTTTTGTATGTTTACCTTAAATTTTATCAGCAGCACCAGGAGCTAAGTTTTATTCTGGATGCAGTGAAATCCTTGACTTTTCCAGTTTGAACGTGGAGTCGTGAAGAACTTTCTAAGCAGAATCTTGGCCCTGAATGTGTTAAACGTATGACCTATATAATCTGGATCTTTAAAGACAAGGGTTTTTAGGAGGTTGAATACCATTATTGTCAATTTCATTTACTTTACTTTTTAGGGAATAACAGTAATTTTCTATAGCATGATTTTAATCGTATTTGTTTACATCTATTGTAAAATAAGAGCAATTATCTGTGGCCCCTGACTGTTCTTAAGTGAAGAGTTGTTTGCAGCTTTCTCTCCTGGATGACTTTATGGCTTATTTTCCATAGTGGAGAGGGCCGAGAAGAGCCCTGATGAGTAGAAAGCTCTGTTTTATTCAGGAATGTCTATTCCCTTTTAGCAAACAGGTCTGGGGTGAAGAACATTTATACATCCCCTTCCACAAAAGATTTAAATCAAGGATCAAGAATAGTTGTATTATTGGGAAAATCTAGGGTTTGGCAGTAGATTCCCCTTAATGCAAGTGTTACATGTGATTTGTTATTAAACTTATTTTTAAAGCTATTGTATTAGTTCATTCTCACATTGCTGTAAAGAACTACATGAGACTGGGTAATTCATAAAAGAGGTTTGATTGACTCACAGTTCTACAGGTTGTACAGGAAACATGGCTGGGGAGGCCTCAGGAGACTTAAAATTATGGCAAGAGGCAAAGGGGAAGCAGACACATCTTACATGGCTGGAGAAGGAAAAAGAGAGAAGTAGGGGGTTGTTACACACTTTTAAACAACCAGATCTTGTGAAAACTCACTCGCTATCGCAAGAACAGCAAGGGAAGTCTGCCCTTGTGATCCAGTCACTTCCCACAAGGCCCCTCTTCCAACATTGAAGATGGCAATTTAATATGAGATTTGGGCAGGGACACAAATTTAAACCATATTATATATCAAGTCATGAACAATGTCCAGGAAAGAATAATGACAGCCTATCACTTGATAAAGTGGCAGAATTCATATGTGTTATCCCTCTGAGCATCACATGCTGATAGTTAAACCTGAAAGCTATAATTTCATTTCCAGTTCTATGTTAGTGTACTCAGATTACTGTCATTCCCTTAAAATATATTTTTACTTGCTGCTAGTACATAGATTTGAAATTTTACAGACTTTAAAATTTATTGAAAATAAACCATAAAGTCATCTAGGTAACCCCTTTAGTTATGTATATAAATTCAAGATTGATTACACACTTATAATCGAGTTAAAACTACAAGCTCTTGGGAAGACATTACCTCGTTCATGTTGGGCAGAGATGTTGTAAGAATGAAATAAGTCATGTTACCCTTCTATTACTGTTTTTTTCATACATGCATATATAGAGGAAGTTTCCCAATATAACTCCTAAAAATAGACTGTGCCACCATGCACACACCCTTACTGTGTCCTAAAATACATGAATTTCTCCTATTCCATTTTTGGCTTGGAGCAAGTGAGTTGACTGCCATGCTTTGAAAAAGCCTTCATTGAATAGCTTAATACAGTGCTTAATTGTGATGCATACCAGTAATAGTGCCATAACCGATGGGAATCTGGGTCAGAAAAGGAAGAAAACTCATTATAGCTATTTCAGAGTTGTCTGTTTCTTTTCGTTTAGACTTTTTAAAGGCATTATTCATATAGGTTGATTGATATTTACAGATTTGTATATATATATGTCAAAGTGTATATGTGGAAATATGTGTAAGTGTATATTTTAAGTGCATATGTTAAGTATTTATGTGTATAAAAACTGGCACATGGGAGACAGGCATTCAGGATCTGATAGAAAATATCTAAGAAGATACATGTTTATTACCTAGGACTTTTTGTAAAATCAACAGCAGAGAGCACTTAAAATTGAAGCTTATATTCTTTGGTCTTCTTTAGCAATCATAGGTCTCCAGTAAAGCTAAAAAATGCTTCTTAGGACAATTTAAACTATATAAGTAGTACGTGATAATGAGTCCCTACCATCCCTACCCCCTAGTCATCAACTTCCTCTTCAGAAAGACAATTTATTTTAGGCTTGGTCTTTATCCTTCCAAATCTTTTCTTTTCTTTTTTTCCTTCTTTTATTATTATTATTATTATTTTTGAGACTGGGTCTGCCTCTGTCACCGAGGCTGGATTGCAGTGGCACGATCTTGGTTTACTGTAGCTTTGAGCTCCTGGGCTCAAGTAATCCTCCAGCCTCAGCCTCCCAAGTAGCTAGGACTATAGGCATTTACCACCACACCTGTGTAATTTTTTAAGAGACAAGGTCTCCCTGGGTTGCCTAGGCTGGTCTTGAACTCCTGGGCTCAAGCAGTCCTCTGGCCTTGGCCTCCCAAAGTGATGGCATTACAGATGTTAGCCACTGTGCCCGGCCTCATCCAGATCTTTTCTATGAGTTTACACATTTATAGAACAAAATTTTAAAGACGAGGTACCTCAAGAAAGTGAACATTGGCTCAAAAAAACAAAAACAAAACCCACCAGTATATATGAAAGTTATCACAGAGAAATAAAACATATCTCTAGTACCTTTCATAATATAGTCTTAATCTTAAAACATTAAATGTGACTCTTTTTAGAAATTTGTAGGGGAGAAAATGCCTATAGTGCTTACTTTCCTGCTTTTCCTGGTAATTGCATAATTTAGCGGTGAGAAGTACTTACTCCAGAACAAACCAGTGGAGAACAATAGAACTCCTCTGAGAGTTACTTAGCAGCTCACTGTATGAATTGAAAAGATGGTTGTTACATGACATTTCATCCATAAGAACAAGCCCATTTCTAGTTCTGGCACTGTGTGACACATTCTCTTTGAATCTCTGTTGGCATTAATGACCGTGCTGGTAGTATTCATGTGTCCCTTGTGAGGCTTTGAACAATCTCCCATTACTTGCCTGCCTGAGCAGCCTTAATGGTTGAGTGGGAGTCATTTCTAAACCTAATTTTCTGTTCATACTGCAATTTAAAGAACGTTTAGATTTTAAAAAGCGCCCAGGCTTCAGAAAGAATTTCAATTTTTTACATCAATGATTTGAACAAAAGCTTCAGATAATATAAGTGAAAATATTAAAATTGGGGGCATAAAGATGTTCTGGCATGTCATCAGTTGGAAAACAACCATGGCATAGTATAGAAAGTTTCAGGAGTAAGACCTGGCTGTGTATGAAGAGAGCCCTATCACTGATTTCACTGGGACCTTGTGCAAGCTGCCTCATCTTCCTTGGAGTCAGTTACCTCATCTTTAAATTCAGGAAAAAGGAAGGGAAAAACCTTCACTTTTGTAATAGTTTAAAACATTGCCATGGAACTTTGAAACTGATAGTTATGGATATCTTAAAAGGCAGTTAGAAACGCAGAAGAAAATCTGATTCCAAAATAGACTCTTCAGATAGTTTTATTTTCATTATCATGTCTCTGTGTTTCCACCCTTCTGAAAACAGTCTGCAGTAACTTGAGAAATCAGTTCAATTTCCGCTATCTTCAGTAGCAGCAGCATGAATGACACATGCCAAGAGACTAAATGGAGTGAGACAGGCCTGTCTTTTAGAGAAATCATCTATTTCCTGCTGCTGGCCAGACAGGAAAGTCAGACTCCATTTTTCCCCTTTGTAAAGTTGACTTGAGCTACATGAAGCACTTGTTAGAACAGTCCTAAAATTCAAGATAATTGTGTTTTATGACTGCATTCAGAATCACATGTGTACCCAGTGTGTGTGAGTGAATGTGTGTGTATGTGTGGGTGGATGGTGGGGTGTGTGTGTGTGTGTGTAGGTGGATAGGAGTGTGTGGGTGGGTGGTGGATAGGAGTGTGTGTGGGTGGGTGGTGGTGGGGGTGTGGGTGTGGGTGTGTGATTGAGAGGTGGAGGAGACATAGACACACAAAGAGGGAGTATTTTGTTGCTATGTCTTTATGTTCTTTTTCAAGACGATTTCAAAGATGATACATTCTGTTGAGAGCTGAATTAATAAAATTATTAGTGAATATTTTTCTAAATCTGTTATCAGTATATACTTTACTCCTAGGCTGTTATTAAGATGTTAAAAATGATAGAATCTATATTTGGGCTGGGCAAGGTGGCTCACTCCTGTGATCCCAGAACTTTGGGAGGCCAAGGCAGGTAGATCACTTGAGGTCAGGAGTTCAAGACCAGCCTGGCCAGTGTGGTAGGATCCTGTCTCTACTAAAAATATAAAAATGAGTCAGGTATGGTGGTGAGTGCCTGTAGTTCCAGCTATTCGGGAGGCTGAGGCAGGGGAATCGCTTGAACCTCAGAGGTGGAGTTTGCAGTGAGCTGAAATCACGCCAGCCTGAACAACAGCGCCAAGTCTTCATCTGAAAAAAAAAAAAAAAAAAAAAAAAAAGAGAAGAATCATATATATGAAATCTTTTCATGGGTGCTGCTTTTTATTTTTTTGAAGTATTTCTCCACAGATTGACTTAAAATTGACATTAAAAGTAGACAGATTAACAATATTTAATTCATATCAGTAAAATTCTTTATTTTATATCAAGATCTTGTTGTGTGTAAAATTCTTTTAACTGGTTGAACTGGGACAAAGACAAATTCGTAGTGACGAGGAGTCTTGGTGTGTGTGTTTTGTTGAATCCATGATTAATTCGTTCACTTAGTAACTTGACTATCAGTCAAGCCAAAATATATCAAATCTAGCAAAGAATAATTAATAGTAGTAAAGTGTTTTGAGACAAATAATTCTGATTCTATGGTGTTAACTTTTGTGGATTTTGTTGTTGTTGTTGTTGTTGTATGTTTATATATAGTGTCCAGTAGTCTCTTGATACATGTGAATTAATTTTATGCCTTGAAAATCAGCACCTTCAAAAAGGAAACTCAATTTTTGTTAATGTTGTTGTTGTGGTCATTGTTCTCTTTCTGGAGAAAAAAGGAGCTCAATTTAAAGGATAAGGCCTATATACCTAGTACTTTTTTCTTCAGTTGGCAAGTCGACTTGCTACAGATAGGTCGTCTTCAAGAGCCGGCTCCAGTGTCTTAGAGCTATGCTGCACTCATTTCATACCAAGCAACTGGAACTGAGCCACCAGCCCAACTTCCTCCAATTGTTGCAAGTGTACTGAACTACATTTTAATAGAAATTAAGCCTTTTTTTTTTTTTTTTTTTTTTGAGACGGAGTTTCGCTCTTTACCCAGGCTGGAGTGCAATGGCGCGATCTCGGCTCACCTCAACCTCCGCCTCCTGGGTTCAGGTAATTCTCCTGCCTCAGCCTCCTGAGTAGCTGGGATTACAGGCACACGCCACCATGCCCAGCTGATTTTTTGTATTTTTTTAGTAGAGACGGGGTTTCACCATGTCGACCAGGATGGTCTCGAACTCTCGACCTCGTGATCCACCCGCCTTGGCCTCCCAAAGTGCTGGGATTACAGGCTTGAGCCACCGCGCCCGGCTAAGCCATTTAACTCTTAAAATGTTAGCTCCTGTAGGAGTTCTCCTTTTCATTCCTTTCATTCCCTTTCTGTTTTTGTTTTTATTTTTCTTCACCTAGAATGAAAATGGGGAACAACAGAATAATTTATTTCATCTGAAAGACTACCATGACATGTGAGGCTAAAAATAATAAACCCAAAACACTGAAGAATATTTGCGCCCTATTGCAAGGCATGAATTCTGTGCACTTTGCTCTTGATCTCATGAAAGGGAAACATTCGTATGAGTTTTAATCAATTGTTGAGTATTTACTGAAGGCCTTTTTTAGAGTAAACCAAAAATGTCTTGAAATTTTTAGCCATTTCCTATTGCCTCAGTTTCATTTATCTCAAACTGCAATTCTTACAGTGTTAAGTTTCTGTGAAACATCTGTAAAATGAGCCTTTGTGGGTCAAACAGAACACCTGAGGCCTGAGAATGCCAGGTGGGAACTGCAAGTTGAAGAATCTTAGATTCTGTTTGGTTGATACATAGCTTGTGAGTGAATCAGATTACTGTCTAGAACTTGTCCCTTTGTTTGAAGTCTGCTAATAATATATTTGGAGGCACTAAAGTTTCTTCTCAAATCCTTCACTTGGAATCGGGACCTGCTATAATTGTCTGTCATCTCAACGGTTAATCCTGGAAAATAGTTTTATTGCCTTTTTTATTTTAAAAATAAATATAGCTTTTCAACCAAAACAAGATAGACTATTCAGTAATCACAAATATTAATGGAAAATGGGTAATCATATGCCCTTTTAAACTTTCCTTGGTTTTATATATGACTCTAAATTAATCAGATTTTATTACCAATAAGTTAATTCTAGGTAACCATTTATGAACCGTCAGTTCTATTAAAGTTAAAACTGCCAATCTTATTTCCTACATAATGCTTTGTTAATATGATATTAAAAGTGGTAATGAGTTTCATTTGCATGCTTTTAGTTGACTTTCACGTGCCTTATTTGATTTAATCTTTACAGACAAAGCAGGTCTTATAAAGAGGAAATCCAGACTCAAAGAGGTTGTAATTTACGTAATCATGTAGCTGGTAAATGGCAGAGCTTTTCCATTTGGGACTTCAAGCCAGTCCTTTTTAGTCGGCCTTGGTTCTTTTTTTCTCTGATACGCTAGCTTTCTCCCTCCCCTAATAAATGTTCTTATTTGGAAGCCAGGGGCAGTGGCATGCCCTCTATTCCCAGCTACTCACAGCTGAGGATCTCTTGAACCCAGGAGTTTGAAGACAGCCCTAGCAAGAGAGAGAGAGACCCCTGTCTCTAAAAAAGATTGAATAAAAATTTTAAAAATTAAGAATCTTTTTGTTTAGATAGCTTAAAAGCTTTCATAATTAATTATAGACGTAATGGGTATTATTTATTTTGTCCTACATGCCTTACCCTACCTATCCATATGGGTTTTTTTGTTTTGTTTTGTTCTGTTTTTAAAGCATCAAGACCTCCTTCTCCTTTCTCTAATCTACCCGGTTCTTTAAAACACTACTTGTGAAAACACACTTTTTACCTTACACTTAGGCATTTAATTGACTGTTAGTTATAAAAATGTTAATGGAGGCAGGCATGGTGGCTTACCCTTGTAATCCCAGCACTTTGGGAGGCCGAGGCGGGTGGATCCCCTGAGGTCAGGAGTTCGAGACCAGCCTGCCAGCATGGTGAAACCCCGTACTAAAAATTCAAAAATTAGCCAGGCATAGTGACAGGCACCTGTAATCCCAGCTACTCAGGAGGCTGAGTCAGGAGAATGGCTTGAACTTGGGAGGCAGATGTTGCAGTGAGCCAAGATCACACCATTGTACTCTAGCCTGGGTGACAGAGTGAGGCTCTGCCTCAAAAAAAAAAAAAAAAAAAAAAAAAAAAAAAAGCTAATGGATATGTTTATGACTTTGGAGTGAGAAAATTGTTTTCTAGGTAATCACAATTTATATATGATAAGATTAAAGAACTTTTTTTTTTTTTTTTTTTAAGAGAGAGAGATTCTCGCTCTGTTGCCCAGGCTAGAGTGCAGTGGTAAGATCTTGGCTACTGCAACCTCCACCTTCCAGGTTCAAGCAATTCTCCTGCCTCAGCCTCCCGAGTAGCTGGGACTACAGGTGTGCACCACCACGCCCAGCTAATTTTTGTAGTTTTAGTAGAGACGGGGTTTTACGATGTTGCCCAAGTTCGGTTTGAGCTCCTGACCTCAGGTGATCCACCCACCTGCCTCGGCCCCCCAAGGTGCTGGGATTATAGGCGTGAGCCACCAGGCCTGGCTGATATTCTTTATTTTATTCAAATTCTGTGCATTTATGGAAGGAAGGAAGAAGGAAGGCAGGCAGGCTAACTTAATAACAAGATAAACAACTCTGCGCTGTAATAGGAGGGATAAACATTCTTTGAAATAATGTTATTGTATTGCTTTTAAGTAGAAGTTTTTATAAGTTTGCTTTTTTAATTGAAGTTTTCAAACATACATAAGACTAGAACAAACTTCTCCATAAACCTGATTCATTTATCAAGACTTTGCCACATTTGCTTTGTCCCTTTTTTCTTATTTTCTTTGCTGAAATGTTTTAAAGTAAATGCTAGACAGCATGTCATTTCACCCCTACTTACTTCAGTGTGTGTCTTCAAACAGGGTAGACATTTTCTTCCCTAACCACATTGCTGTTCTCTCCTGCAATTCTTGGTATACAATTCGAGATTTCCCTGGTTATCTCTGAAATATTTTTTTATCTTTGGTTGGTTTGTTTCAATCAATATCCAAGCAATTTCTACCACTGCAGCCTCGACCTCCTGGGCTCAACCAATCCTCCCACCTCAGCCTCCCAAGTAGCTGGGACTACAGGCACATGCCACCACACCTAGCTAATTAAAATTTTTTTAATAGAGATGGAGTCTCACTCTGTTGCCCAGGCTGGTCTTACTCCAGCTCCTGGACTCAAGCAATCCTCCTGCCTTGGCCTCTCAAAGTGCTAAGGTTACAGTTATGAGCCACTGTATCCAGCCTGCCCGAGAGAGAGGTTTGATTAGAACCACTTTGATAATTTTTCTTTTCTTATCTTTTTTTTTTTTTTTTTTTTTTTTTGAGACGGAATCTTGCTCTCTTGCCCAGGCTGGAATGCAGTGGCACAATTTCGACTCACTACAATCTCCACCTCCTGGGTTCAAGCGATTCTCCTACCTGAGCCACCTAAGTAGCTGGGATTACAGGCACATGCCACCATGCCCAGCTAATTTTTTGTATTTTTAGTAGAGACGGGGTTTCACCATGCTGGCCAGGCTGGTCTCGAACTCCTGACATGAGGTGATCCGACTGCCTTGGCCTCCCAAATGGCTGGGATTACGGGCATGAGCCACTCCACCCGGACAATTTATTTGTTTTCTTTTTGAGACAGGGTCTCTCTGTTGCCCATGCTGGAGTGTAGTGGTGCAGTCATGGCTTTTACTACAGTTTCAACTTCCCAGGCTCAAGTGATCCTCCCACCTCAGCCTCCCTGGTAGCTGTGACTGTAGGCACACAGCACCATGCCTGGCTAATTTTTTATATTTTGTAGAGGCAGGATCTCACCATGTGGCCCTGGCTGGGTCTCAAACCCCTGGCCTCAAGCACCTTGGCCTCCCAAAGTGCTACAATTACAGATGCAAGCCAACGTGCCCCGCCCACTTTAAGAAGTTAAAGAATTATTGCTGTTTTAGTGCAAAAAATGATCTGATTTTGACGAATATTTTGCCCAACAGGAAGCCTGCAGACCTGCAGAACTTGGCTCCCGGGACCCACCCACCATTTATAACATTCAACAGTGAAGTCAAAACAGATGTAAATAAGATTGAGGAATTTCTTGAAGAAGTCTTATGCCCTCCCAAGTGAGTATCAAAGAAAATATGTATGAAAATATTGTCACTTATTTGAAGTTTGTGTTTTTTGTCTGTAGAGACCTTTCTCACAGCATTAATTTGGAATGACTAGGATTCTTTTCTATGCGTCTTATAATTAATGCTACACAGATGCAAGAATTGGCTTCCAGCTAGGCCAATAAGCCATACTAAGAAAGGTGAGGATTTGTCTAAGCTGTAGAGTACATGGTAGAAATAGATTTGGGATGTGTGTGATAGGTTATTTGTGGGCTATAGGTCTCAAACTGAGAGAGAAGTTTAAAGAGGAGAAGGGATGGGGAAAGACACATTCTAACTGAACCCAGTAAGAATGTTTTAGCAAGAGTGTGGCACAGACTGCTATGAGATTTGATTTCAGTTCATTTTAAAGGTAACCTTCTAAAGCTATACTCAGACAGTTTCCCTAGGATTCAGAGTTTTTATTTACTTACTTCTTTGAGGTGTTCCAGATCTCTGGGTCCTGCCTATACTATAATGATAGTTACATATATTACAAATATGCAGCTTTGCATCATACTATAATCTTGGCATAGATTCAAAGCATTATTGGTTTCTTTTAGGCTTTTCTAGTTTCATTATACTGAAAATTGACATGTTTTGTTTCTACTGACCCAAACCTTTATTACTAGTTGACTTGACTCTTACCCTTCATGTCCAGATATACTTTCCAGGATTATTGGGATTATTGAGATAGAAGGTTCTCGAATAATTATAGGCATACCCTGAAGATATGGGTTAGGTTCCAGACTACCATGATAAAATGAATGTTGTAATAAAATGAGTCACATGATATTTTTGGTTTCCCAGTGCATGTAAAAAGTTAATCTTTACAGTAGTATATCATAGTGTTTTAAGTGTGCAATAATGGCATTATGTCTGAAAAAATTACACATACCTTAATTTTAAAATACTTTATTGCTTAAAAAATGCTAATGGTTATCTAAGGCTTCAGCAAGTCAATCTTTTTGCCAATGGAGAGTCTTGCCTTGATGTTGCTGGCTATTGACTGATCAGGATGGTGGTTGCTGGTTGAGATGGCTGTGGCAATTTCTTGAAATAACAATGAATGTTTCTACATTGATGGACTCTTCCTTTCATGAAAGATTTCTCTGTAACATGCAATACTGTTTGATAGCATTTAAAAATTTTTAAATAAATATTCTTTGCCTGAGGGATACTCTCAAGAGGTGATGCGCCCCTGTTTGATCACATTTTTCTCACAATAGAACCTTTTTCAAAATTAAAGTCAAATCTTCTGAAAGTCTTCTGCTATTTTAACAACTAAGTTGATGTAATATTCTAAATTCCTTGTTGTCATTTATCAATGTTCTTAGCATCTTCACTAAGTATAGATTCTATCTCAAGAAACCATTTTCTTTGCTCATTCATAAGAAGCAACTCCTCATCCATTAAAATTCTATTATGAAGGTAGAACCATTTGATTACATTTTCAAGCTCCACTTCTAATTCTAGTTCTCTTGCTATTTTCAGCACATATGTAGTTCCTCCCTCCACTGATGTCTTGAACCTATGAACGTCATCCATGAGGGTTAGAATCCACTTCTTCCAAACTCCTGTTAATGTTGCTATTTTGACCTCCTCTCATGAATCATGAATGTTCTTTTTTTTTTTTTTTTTTTTTTGGAGACGGAGTTTGGCTCTTGTTACCCAGGCTGGAGTGCAATGGCGTGATCTTGGCTCACCGCAACCTCCGCCTCCTGGGTTCAGGCAATTCTCCTGCCTCAGCCTCCTGAGTAGCTGGGATTACAGGCAGGCGCCACCATGCCCAGCTAATTTTTTTTTATTTTTAGTAGAGGCGGGGTTTCACCATGTTGACCAGGATGGTCTCGATCTCTTGACCTCGTGATCCACCCGCCTCGGCCTCCCAAAGTGCTGGGATTACAGGCTTGAGCCACCGCGCCCGGCCTTATGAATGTTCTTAATTGTATCTAGAATGGTAAATCCTTTCCAACTTTTCAGTTTGCTTTGCCCAGATCCGTCAGAGGAATCACTTTCTATGACCTTATGAAATGCATTTATTAAATAATAAGACTTGAAAGTCAAAATTACTCTTTAACTTACGGACTGCAGAATGGATGTTGTGTTAGCAGGCATGAAACCAACCATGATCTCCCTGTAGATCTCTATCAGAGTTTTTGGGTGATTAGGTGCATTGTCAATGAGTGGTAATATTTGGAAAGGAATCTTTTTTTCCTGGGCAGTGGGTCTCAACAGTGGGCTTAAAATATTTAGTAAATCATACTGTGAACAGATGGATGTGCCATTATCCAGGCTTTATTGTTCCATATATAGAGCATGTGCAGAGTAGATTCAGTATATATATATATTTTTTTTTTCCCCTGAGATGGAGTCTCACTCCATTGCCCTGGCTGGAGTGCAGTGGCGTTATCTCGGCTCACTGCAACCTCTGCCTCCCACGTTCAAGTGATTCTTCTCCCTCAACCTCCTGAGTAGCTGGCACTAGCATGCACCACTGCACCTGGCTAATTTTTGTGTTTTTAGTAGAGACAGGGTTTCACCATGGTTGCCAGGGTGGTCTCAACTCCTGACCTCAAGTGATCCACCGGTTTCAGCCTATCAAAGTGCTGGGATTACTGGCGTGAGCCACCATGACCAGCTGATTCAGTATAATTCTTAAGCTTTCTGCAAATTTTGGAATGGAAGGTGGACATGGGTTTCAATAATGTCAACAGCTGCATTAGACTCCAACAAGAGTCAGCCTGTCCTTTGAAGATCCAAAACCAGGTATTGACTTTTCCTCTGTAGCTGTGAAAATGATAGATGACATCTTCTTTCAGTAGAAGGTTTAGTCTGCATTAAAATCTGTCTAGTGTAGCCACCTTCATCAGTGATCTACCTAGAGGATCAATGATGAAGGTGGATCACATTTTCTAGATAGATCATCTGAGGAAGGTGATGAAGGAAGATCTAGATAGATGAGCGAGATCTTCTAGATAACTTGCTGCAGCTTCTGCATAAGGATTTGCTGCTTCATATTGTACTTTCATGCTTTTATGTTACAAAGATGGCCTCTTTCCTTAAATCGCACGAACCAACCTCTGCTAACTTCATACTTTTCTTCTGTAGCTTTGTCACCCTTTCTCTGCCTTCATAGAACTGAAGTGAGTTAGGACCTTGCTCTGGATTAGACTTTGGCTTAAAGAAATGCTGTGGGTGGTTTGATTGTTTATCTGGACCATACAAACTTTCTTCCTACCAGCAGTAAAGCTGTTTTTTCTATCATTTGTGTGTTCACTGGAATAGCACTTTTAATTGCCTTTAAGAACTTTTCTTCTGTGTATGCAGTTTGACTGTTTGGTGCAAGAAGTGTAGCTTTTAGCCTATCTCAGATTTTGGTCTGTTTCAGCTTTTGATGTGCTTTACTCACTAAGCATAATCATTTCTAGCTTTTGATTTGAAGTGAGAGGTATGTAACTCTTCCTTTCACCTGAACACTGAGAGGTCATTGTAGGGTCATCAGCTGGCCTAATTATAATATTATTTTGTCTCAGGGAACAGGGAGGCCTGAGGAGAGGGAAAGAGGCAGGAGAACAGCAAATCACTGGAGCAGTCAGAATACATACAATATTAATCAGTTGTATCTAGAATGGTAAATTCTTTCCAGCTTTTCAGTTTGCTGTTTTACATGGATGTGGTTTATGGTGCCCCCAAAACAATTACAAGAGTAACATCAATGATCACTGATCACAGATCATCATAACAGATATAATAATAATAATGAAAAATTTTGAAATATTGTGAAAAATGCCCAAAATGTGACAGAGACGTGAAGTGAGCACATGCTGTTGGAAAAAATGGTGCCATCTTGCTTGACGCAGGATTGCCATAAACCTTCAATTTGTAAAAAATGTAATATCTGCAAAAATGAAGCAAAGTTCAGTAAAGCCAAGCACAGTAAGACAAGGTGTATGCCTGAAGTTACTCAATTTTTTTTTTTTTTTTTTTTTTTTAAAAGAGAGTCTCACTCTATTGCATAGGCTGGAGTGCAGTGGCACCATCTTGGCTCACTACAACCTCTGCCTCCTGGATTCAAGCAGTTCTCGTGACTCAGCCTCCCAAGTAGCTGGGATTATAGGCATCTGTTAATTTTCCTATTTTTAGTGGAAATGGGGTTCCAAATGGTTCCACTATGTTGGCCAGGCTGGTCTTGAAATACTGACCTCAAGGGACCTGCCTATCTCGGCCTCCCAAAGTGCTGGGATTACAGGTGTGAGCCACGTGCCTGGCTCAGTTACTCAGTATTCATCCATTTATTTATTCATTGGTTTATTCATTCTGCAAAGGGTTAATGGACTGCAAAGCATTGTGGATATGTTAGTGAATAAGACACAGTTCTTGCCCTCCAAAAGTACAGTCAAGTATGAGTGGAGAAGTGGTTATGGTGGTATGATGAGAAGGTGAATGGAATCAGGAAAGGCTTTACAGAAGAGCCAACACGTGAACTTCAAACTCTCTTAATTAAAAAAAAGTGGGCTGGGCGCTGTAGCTCACACCTGTAATCCCAGCACTTTGGGAGGCTGAGGCGGGTGTAGATCACAAGGCGGGTATGGATCACAAGAATTTGAGACCAGCCTGGCCAAGATGGTGATACCCTGTCTCTACTAAAAATATAAAAATTAGCCAGACGCAGTGGCGGGTACCTGTAATTCCAGCTACTCAGGAGGCTGAGGCAGGAGAATTGCTTGAACCCTGGAGGCAGTGGTTGTAGTGAGCTGAGGTTGCACCACTGCACTCTAGCCTGGGTGACAGAGCAAGACTCTGTCTCCAAAAAAAAAAAAAAATGTTCAGCAGTTGAACAAAGGAATGACAAGTATTCCAGAGTAGAAGAGTCATTTTAAATATATAGCATAAATGTTTATATTTATGCTATACACAAATAGTATGTAATAATATATATTATTAATTATGATTAACATAATTAATATATGTATATTTGGGGGAAACTTGGGCAAGTGGCTGGACTGTGATGTGCATGGTTGGGATGGCAGGCAGGAAGCCGATGAGCAACAACGTCTCTTTCTATAACCAGCTTCTCATCTGTTGTGAGCAGAATTGCTCTCTGGTTAGCAATGTTGTCTAAGCCTAAGATTTTATTTTCTTAATTCTTTTTTATACTAAAATTCTGAACACCTATCCTCTATTATCCTTCCTGTCCTTCTAAGAGCCTGGAATTTCTTTTTATCTCTGCCTTCCCAGGAGACCTAACCTTCCTTTTATGCCTAGTAAAGTTATCTCCAAACCAACATTAAGAAAACTATATCTTGATTTTTCTTTCAGGCCATGCATATAATTAGAATTGCAATAAATCAAAGTGAGGGTATTTGTGAATATAAATTGAAGCTTTATATCTCTCAGTAGGGTACTATTACGAACATGCATTCAACTTACTGGAAATAACTTTTTTGAGATGGAGTTTCACTCCTGTTGCCCAGGCTAGAGTGCAATAGCATGATCCTGGTTCATCACAACCTCCACCTCCCAGGTTCAAGAGATTCTCCTGCCTCACCCTCCCAGGTAGCTGGAATTATAGGTGTCTACCACCATATCCAGCTAATTTTTTGTTGTTTTTTTTTTTAAGTAGAGACGGGATTTCACCACGTTGGCCAGCTGCTCTTGAACTCCTGATCCCAGGTGATTCACCCGCCTTGGACTCCCAGAATCCTGGGATTACAGGTGTGAGCCACCGTGCCTGTCTATAATTTTTTTTTTTTTTTGAGACAGGTCTTGCTCTGTTGCCAGGCTGGAGTGCAGTGGTGCGATCTCGGCTCACTGCAACTTCTGCCTCCTGGGTTCAAGCGATTCCCCTGCCTCAGCCTCCTCAGTACCTGGGACTACAGGCACTCACCACCATGCCCGGCTAATTTTTTATATTTTAGTAGAGATGGTGTTTCACCATGTTGGCCAGGATGGTCTCAATCTCCTGACCTCGTGATCCACCCACTTCAGCCTCCTAAAGTGCTGGGATTACAGGTGTGAGCCACTGTGCTTGGCCTAACTTTTTTTTTTTAAGAGACAATGTCTTGCATTGTTGCCCAGGCTAGAGTGCAGTGGTACAGTCTTGGCTCATTGCAGCCTTGAATTCCTAGGCTCCTGCCTAGGATGATCCTCCTGCCTCAGCCTTCCAAATAGGTGGGACCACTGGCATGCAGCACTATGCCCCACTCCTAGATCCCTTTTTAGTTTTTAGTTTGTTTGTTTTGAGACGTGGTCTTGCTCTGTTGCCCAGGCTAGAGTGCAGTGGTACGATCATGGCTCACTGCAGCCTTGACCTCTAGGGCTCAAACAATTCCCTTGAGCTGGGAGTACAGGTGTGCACCACCATGCCCAGCTAAGTTTTTAAAAATTTTTCTAGAGATGGGGTCTTGCTATATTGCCTAGGCTGGTCTCAAACTCATGGACTCAATCAATCCTCCTGCCTCAGCCTCCCAAATTGCTGGGATTACGGGTGTAAGCTCTCACACCTGGACCCTTTTTAGTCTTAAAAGTAAGTCAACTCTGAGATAAGTTCCATATTTGCCAACTTGTTCTGAGCCACTAATTTAAAGTGATCTTTTCATGTCTCTGTTGATTATTGTATTAACATTAAATTATAAATAGAGAAGCAGTTTGAATTATCATTCATTCCCTATGAAGGAAACTTTTGTTTTAAAGCATTGTCTGAAGTGCTTATAATATAAATTATTCCAAGTCAATTTAAGTTTTTAAAATTACTGTGCTAACATAGATATGACTTCAGTTAAATGGACATTTCCTCACATTCTTTTAGATCCTTCAACAGCAACAGTCAAGACTTTTCGGCTGGCTGTGGTGGCTCATGCCTGTAGTCCCAGCACTCTGGGAAAGCAAGGCAGATGAATTGCTTGAGCTCAGGAGTTCAAGACCAACCTGGGCAACATGGTGAAACCCTGTCTCTACAAGAAAATAGAAAAGTTAGCTGGGTGTGGTGGCACACAGCTGTAGTCCCAGCTACTGGGGAGCCTGAGGTGGGAGGATCGCTTGGGCGTGGGAGGCAGAGGTTGCAGTGAGCTGAGATCATGCCATTGCATTCCAGCCTGGGCAATACAGCAAGACCCTGTCTCAAACAAGAATAAAAATAAAGAATTTTCACTCCTTTTTTTTTCTTTTGAGGCGGAGTCTCGCTCTGTTGCCAGGATGGAGTGCAGTGGCATGATCTCGGCTCACTGTAACCTCTGCCTCCCAGGTTCAAGTGATTCTCCTGCCTCAGCCTCCCTAGTAGCTGGGACTACAGGTGCATGCCACCACACCTGGCTAATTTTTGTATTTTTAGTAGAGATGGGGTTTCATCATGTTGGCCAGAATGGTCTAGATCTCTTGATTTCATGATCTGCCCACTTCAGCCTCCCAAAGTGCTGGGATTACAGGCCTGAACCACTGTGCCCTACCTCATTATTCCTTATTTTTCTCTGAGGGAAAGTGATATTAAGAGAAATAATAGAGCTAATATGGAATATTCTAGATTCTTAGAATCTAATGCTCTGTAAGACATAGTAGCTTTGAATTGGATCTTGAAAAGAGACATTTTCATATTGCTTTTTTACATAAAAATTCCAGCCCCATTATAGTTGAGCATATTCGTAGAGATACTGTAACCAGAAATGGTCTTTTTCATTCAGTTTAAACACATGGGAATCTTTGTGTTATAAATGTTCACAATGTACCAAATCCTTTGCAGGGGTAAAAATTTTTACTTTTGACTTTTTTTTTGTTTGTTTGTTTAGAGACAGTCTTGCTTCTCACTCTATCACTCAGACTGGAGTGTGGTGGTGCAGTCTCACCTCACTGCAGCCTCAACCTCCCAGGCTCATAATCCTCCTGCCTCAGCCTCTTGAGTAGCTGGGACTGCAGGCACTCACCACCATACCATGCCTGGCTAATTTTTGTATTTTTTTGTAGAGAGGACGATCACTTTCAATTAGTGTCTGAGAGCAGGGTCTCGTCATGTTACCCAAGCTGTGGTCTTGAACTCCTAGGCTCAAGCCATCTGCCGGAATCAGCGTCCCAAAGTGCTAGGATTACAGGCGTGAGCCACCATGACTGGCCAGGGATTGTTTTTGATGCTGCTTATCCGTCTGCTCTTATTAATTACACTCAAACGCTAATTATGTGCCATGCATTATGCTTTGTTGGTTATTTTGTGGATTATCTCTGTTAATCCTTACAAAGAGTTTGTGAAGAAACTGAAGATGTAATCCAAATAATTTGTCCAAGGTTTCATAGTTAATGGTGGCAGTGCAGGGATACTTTTGAAGCCATATCAATGTGACTTTAAAAATCTGTGTTTCATTTGTTCTCTGCTTTCTACTTCTCATTTTATTGGGTTTGGCTTTTGTAAAAGAGGGAAAATGTTAAGTCTTTAATTGGGATTGTGCTTTAATGAGTAGAAAATTGAAAGCTAGCTCAAGTGTAGAGGAAAGGTAGGAGGGAAATCAAAGATAGTTTACTTGACTGTGATGAGCAAATCAGACCAAAGGTGGTTATGAAACTTAATTCATTGAATTCTTTTTCTTTTTTTGAGACAGTGTTGCTCTGTCACTCAGGCTGGAGTGCAGTGATGCCATCTTGGCTCACTGCAACTTCTGCCTCCTGGTTTGAAGCTATTCTCCTCCCTCAGCCTCCCAAGTAGCTGGGATTACAGGCATGCACAACCATGCCTGTCTACTTTTTGTGTTTTTAGTAGAGATGGGGTTTCACCATGTTGGCCATGCTGGTTTGGACCATGTTGGCCATGCTAGTCTGGAACTCCTGACCCCAAGTGATCCCTCCCACATCAGCCTTCCAAAGTTCTGGGATTACAGGCATGAGTCACCACACCCACCCTTAATTCAGTGAATTCTTTGGAAAAGTAGATGAGCCGGGTGCGGTGGCTCACGCCTGTAATCCCAGCACTTTGGGAGGCCGAGGCGGGTGGATCATGAGGTCAAGAGATCAAGACCATCCTGGTCAACATGGTGAAACCCCGTCTCTACTAAAAATACAAAAAATTAGCTGGGCATGGTGGCACGTTCCTGTAATCCCAGCTACTCAGGAGGCTGAGGCAGAAGAATTGCCTGAACCCAGGAGGCAGGTTGCGGTGAGCCGAGATCGCGCCATTGCACTCCAACCTGGGCAACAAGAGTGAAACTCCATCTCAAAAAAAAAAAAATAAATAAAAAGTAGATGAATCTGAACTCTTCTGATGAATTTTTATTTATTTGTATGCATTGAAACAGTATGTTTGAAGTGGGATGGACCCAGGATGTGAAATGCTAATTAATTAGCATAATTTCCATCATGCAGAATTGTTTCTAGGTGAAGAGTGGGAGGAGGAAGTGTTTTTAGGATTACAACCTGCATTTATTTTCTTCCCCCTCTATTGTATTATATTGTTCCAGGGCACCCAGGGACGATTCTGTCTCACTGCCTTTTCCTTCCAGAACAAGGAGGTCTCAGGTCCTTATTGCTAGTCCTCTTCAGGCTCTGCTTGTAAGACTTTTTATTTCTAAATAGGTTGAGGAGAAAAGGGAGAAGAATTGTGCAGGCTGGTTGACTGGAATCTAGCATTTCTAATAACATGTTTTTGGCATTTGATGATACTGAGAACAGAGTGGCTTTTTGTGAACACTTCCTGATTTAATCATGACAAATATAAATACAGGCAATTGTCTACTCTAGAGTTGCTTAACATTGAGAGACTAATGAAAAGCTCAAATCTCAAATAACTTTTACTGGTGTGTGTAACTGTAGGTTTTAAAGTGAACTTTCTCTTCTCTGGGGAAAGTATTTTTGTGTAGACTTTTTAGTTCCTCTTGTTTGAATATGAAGAAACCACTTTGCTAAAATACTTTGAAACTTGGGTTTTTAACTGAAACAGCCTGGATACTTGGCTAACTTACTAATAAAAGGATAAAATAGAAGGAAGGTAGAAAAACTTGCAGGGGCATGCAATAAAATGTTATACTTTTTTTTAAATGAGACATACAGTAAAGGAATTTGCAAGGCTAATCAGCCTTCATTTTTATATTAACACTAGAAAGGCAAAAAATCTGAGATCTTTCCTAAAAGCATAGAAACATTCTTAGCTAGTCTACCATTAAGAGTCTGTGATATAAGCAGAATTAAGGACTAATCTGAAAGTCTAAATACCCTGGGTGCTCATGTCTGTTCTGTCACTGACACTTAAGTCATTTATTAATTATTTGCCTCCCTTTTGTTAAATGTTAAAATGAGTTCTCACAATAATTGAAAACCATTGCGTGATTAAGTTATTTGCTAAAACTAATAATAATGTATAAATTAAAATGTAATGTTTGGGGAAGATGCATAAAAGTTGATTTTGAACCTATTGGTTTAGAATTTGATTTATCTTTTAGAGAAAATCTGAACTGTAATAGAAACAAACAAAAACACTGGACCTGGGAACAGAAGATTTCAGTTTTAGTTTGTCAATCCTTTTTTTTTTTTTTTTTTGTGAGATGGAGTCTCACTCTGTCACCCAGGCTGAGTGCAGTGGCACAATCTCTGCTCACTGCAACCTCTGCTTCCTGGTCTCAAGCAGTTCTCCTGCTTCAGACTCCTGAGTAGCTGGGATTACAGGTGCCCACCACCATGCCTGGCTAATTTTTGTATTTTTAGTAGAAACAGGGTTTCGCTATGTTGGCCAGGCTGGTCTCGAACTCCTGACCCTGAATGATCCACTGGCCTCGGCCTCCCAAAGTGCTGGGATTAGAGGTGTGAGCCACTGTGCCAGCCTAGTTTGTTAATACTTTTAATTATAGTCGAGTGATTTGGGGGCCACGTATGTAAACTTTCTGGAACATAATTTCCTTTTAGGTAAAATGAGAGATCTGAGGTGAACATTGGCTTATAGCTATACTATTCTGTGCATTAAGTTAATAGTACAGGCTGGGTGCAGTGGCTCACGTCTGTAATCCCAGCACTTGGGAGGCTGAGGCAGGAGGATCACTTGAGCCCAAGAGTTCAGCACTAGCCAAGGCAACATGCTGAAACCCTATCTCTACAAAAAATACAAAAAGCTAACCAAGTATGGTGGCACATGCCTGTAAGTCCCAGCTACTCAAGAGGCTAAGGTGGGAGGATCGCTTGAGCCCGGAGGTTGCTGCAGTGAGCCAAGATCCTGCTACTGCACTCCACCCTGGGTGACAGAGGGAGACCCTGTCTGTCTGTCTGTCTGTCCATCTTTCTCTGTCTCTCCCTCTCTCTCACACACACACACACACACACACACACACACACACACACACGTACACGTACAAAATTAGTAATTCATCTCAGAGGGACAACAGGGTATATTATAAGAATTAAACTGTATAGATGAATGATGAATATATAAATGATCTGTAATTCAAGCCTGCCTTCCTGTACATTTTGAGAATTATGAGGCTTACTTTATTAGTACAACTAGGTACTGCTAAGTAGTGGTTAGAGTAAAGGAGAGTTTGGGAAACTTGCCTACAGGAAGATATAGATGTATTGAAAAGGCACTTATGTTCACTGCACTATTTTTTGTTTGAGTCAGTGATGGTCCTGTATTACAAGCTGTGCAAATATTTAAACTGGAGACTTGTTTATATAGTCATGGGAAATCCAGGGATGGTGGACCTGTGATTAACTCTTTCAGCTCAGGCAGAAACAAACCAAAAAAAAAAAAAAAAAAAAAAAAATAGAGAGGGTAAAGGGTCCTATAGTTGGGGATGTGCAGTTAATGTATATCTAGATAGGTATAGTTATCTAAATTCAGGTGAAACTCACTATAATTTTTTTACAGAAAAACTCTTTATGTAAATAATTGTGTTTATGTGTTTATAAGATCAATCTTTAATCTTAAAAAATGAGAGCTATCTAGAGACTAGGTAGACCTTTAAAAAAAAAACATGCCTTGAGCATGTAAGTGTTCAATAGATAGTTTACATCTACCTTACCCATATAGTACTCTGCTCAATATTTAGAAGATATGGCTCTTCCTGAATTCAAAATAGTAAACAGAAGAAGTATGAATATAAAAACTGAAACACATCTAGCAACTGAACTAAATTTCAAAAACTACTTCCCTTTATTTTTAATTTAAAGAAAACTGGTACGGCAGTGTCTTTAAATACATGAATGAATTGAAATAACTAGTACACTGTAAGATTTTTTTCTGAAGTCTTCTTACTGCTCCCGAGTCCATTTTCTAGTGACATTTTGCAGGACCTTCAAGCTGATTAATCTTCCCTAAAATGGGGCTAAGAATCTGAATTCCTCTGGCCCTGACTCCTGAGGCTAACATGAATGAATCCTGCTAAGAAGAGGATGAATAATGGAGCCTTTTCACGTATTCTTCAATTTGAAGAAAAAATATACACAGAGTATATGTGTTTTAAATCTAAATATGTGAAATACGCATTTTTGTGTGTTTTAAAAAGCTGGTATATTACGTCTGTTCTAAAAGTAGAAAAATGTGACAACAC
Source organism: Saimiri boliviensis (assembly GCF_048565385.1). Taxonomy (NCBI): domain Eukaryota; kingdom Metazoa; phylum Chordata; class Mammalia; order Primates; family Cebidae; genus Saimiri; species Saimiri boliviensis. The sequence continues at coordinate 23,119,073 of NC_133459.1, forward strand.
AATAGAGCACTTGTCAGCGTGCTTCTGACATCTTATTTTTTTTGTTGTTCAGTACTACCCTCATAAATATTCTAGGGAATGTTTAGTATAAGGGAGGTTTTGGCAAATCCCAGGTGTAGGTTTCAAGCGATTGATCTGCCTTCTACTATCATGTCCTTAACCTGCTATGGATGATCATGGTGTTTGACCAGCCTATGTGCTTTTCCTGCCGTTGAGTTCTCTGGCTGGTTTAGTGTAGGGCATACTGAGGATCTGGTTGTCTGCTGTTTAAGAAGGCGTGAGAGCTGTGCTGTCTGGTGACTACTGAGCACTTGAAATGTGACTAGTGCAACTGCTGAAGTGAATTTTTCATTTTATTTAATTTTGATTTAAATTCATATTCAAATAGGCATATGGCACTAGTAGCTACTGTATTGGACAATGAAGATATAGAACATTTCCATTATCACAGAAAGTTCTCTTGGACAGCACTGCTCTAGCAGTCTCATTCTAAGACTCCCGTTGGCTTGGCCCTAATCTCTGAACAAGTCAGTTGTTTCCCCAAATTCTAGTTTGTCAGATGGAGGTGGAGTGCAGATGCCATGTGGTTGCCAAGAAGATTAATATGTGAACAAAAACACAGTGCAGAGCTTTGTCTCCTAAGGAAAAAAACATTTTTTAAAAAATCATAGAAAACAAATGATGCTATTTCTTAGTGTAATAACTATTAAAAGATGTCTAGTAACTGCTAGCACAGTGGTTTGAGAGAACTTATGCTAATGTATCTTGGAAAGATTATAATTCGTATCACTTTTTCTATTTAGGTACTTAAAGCTTTCACCAAAACATCCAGAATCAAATACTGCTGGAATGGACATCTTTGCCAAATTCTCTGCATATATCAAGAATTCAAGGCCAGAGGCTAATGAAGGTAAAAAAATTGAATTACCACTGCAGAAAAAACCCCCAAACAACAAGCTGTTATTATGACAGTGATTATAAATGAATACTTTAGAGTCCAGGCATTCCTATAAGTAATAAAAACTGTCTTTCAGAGTTGATCAGAAATTTGGTGATAAACTGGAATAAGTCCCTATGTTGCTGTTTTCTATGTTTCTAGCTAGTAGCACTGTATGTAGTAAGTGTGCAATAAAATACTCCTTGAATGAAGTTGATTTCATATTATTTTGAGAAGTTACTGTGAAGGGAGCTAGGGAAAGAATGGTGCATCAGAAACAGTGGGTTGTGTGGTGCTGGTGGTGGTGTTTTAGAATAGATTGGTTGAGCTTAATTTAAACTGTAACTAAATCTTTATTATTGAGTGCCTGCAGCCTAAAGTCAAGTGAGGGATTTTGTTTTGTTTTGTTTTTTTAGTAATTATCCTTAAAGGGCAAATTTTGGAGTTGCTTTAAGACGCTAATTAGACGTACCAGCTTTCCAGATTTCTCTGTGTCTTCAAACTGGAATTTCATTTTCAAGTCATGTTTTCATGGTGAGAATTGTTTAGGTGGTGCAGTTGCAATTTTCTCTTATTTATTAAAGGACACTATTTTTATTATTTTATTTACCAAATGGATGTATAGTGTAGAGAGGTCTCTTTGGAAGAGATTCCATTTAATGAACCTTGTCTTAACTATAGCATTCAGTAATTTCCCTTTCTCTTCTCTTCAGGGTGTTAAGTATAGTTCTCTCTGGGGAAAACTGTGTAGCACAGATTAGTGTTTATTTGAAAGTAACCCAATAACCAAAAATGCTGGCTCTTAAAATATTTATGATAGTTTCAGATAGTTTGCTAGCTTGGGTGGGGTTCTTTTGAGAAATTTATGTCAGCAAATGAACAAGAATACCAAAGGGGAAAATACCAGTGCTGGTTAAACAAGAATAAATATATTTTTAAAAAGTGAAATACTTGCTAATTTCCTTACGTTATTTCAGTAGGCAAATTCCCAAGCCACTCAGGCTATTTCTTATTACAAAATTTCCAAATTGCAGCATTTTATAATATAGTATTGAATTCCAGTGTCTATTTGCTCTTGATTTTCGCAATAATACTGCATGGAATGTTTTTCTGTAGTGAAGGGAAAAAAGGGAAAAATGTTAGTGCTCAGGTCTGGCTTATATCTATTAATAATGTAATCCAGTAGCTGCCGTGGTTTGGAAGCAATTTTCTTTAGTAATTGGCTTTTTTTTTTTTTTTTCCTGAGTAGTGTTTCTGTCTGAGCAATTTATACATTAAGTAAGGGTTGTGCTGGAACCCATCCTTTCCACAGACAGTGTCTTTTCTGTTCTGCCCTTCCTTCATGTGCACTTTTATTTTCATAAAACTACCCTTGTATACCCAGATCCTTCTGGTGCATACTTCTTTGAGCAATCTTAGTTACAGTTATGCTTTTATTTCTCTGTGTGGTTTTTGGGAGTTGGAGGGTGGTTAAATTTCTTCTGGCACTTGGTGGGGAGGAGAAAGGAGTAAAATGTGTTTACTTCTGCTTTGAGAGGTAAGGATGGGGAGGGGAAGAAAAAGGTTGTAAAGTGACTCATTTAAGTATAACTTTGTATTCTATTCTTTCTCTATCAATTTGTTACTATCTTAAGTAACCACCTACTTTTCCTTTCCTCAGAATGCTGTAACCAATGAGAACAAACAACATAATAGAATAGGTAGTATATAATCTAGAAGGCTTTATATTAAATTACCTGCTGGCAAATAAAAGTTCCAGTTGCCAAGCAACTTCTCTCCACAGGGACCTGTTGAGGCCATGAGACTTTAGCAAACAATATTTCAAATCATTTTGGAACTTAATGGACCCTTCTTATGTATGTTTGCTGCAGGTCTCATATCTGTTTAGTGCAATCAAATGCCTTTAGTAATCCTAGGAAATTAGTGATTCACCTTTTTATTTCCCCAAACCCCCACCCAAATGCTGACAATCTACGCAGAGATGGATTTGTCATTTTACATGGTAAATCAGAGTAGACAAGTTGATTAGTTTTTCTAGCCTATTAAATATTTTTAAAATCCAATATGATTGGACAATTTTAAGACCCTTTAGGACTTAATTCTAAGTAAGGGATTAGATGCCTGCATGCTACAGTTTTGGTCTAGTGAAAGTGAAATAGAAGGGCTAGTGCTTAGGTTGGGGGATGAAGTAAACAAGTAAAATTTAAAGAATAAAGGGAGACACTGATGATGGATAGATAATACATATATAATTCTTTTGGAAACACGTTCAAATTGATTGGGAGTAAGAGTTTATGTAACCATTTAGGCATTCATAGAGAAGCTCATGGGTAATTCCTTTTGTGGGAATGCATTAAGTATATATAACCTGTTCCCAGATCTCCTGTGGTTTTTTAAGTTCTGTGATGGCATTAATTTATGTAATTTACTAAGGCCCCAACTGTAACTAGTCATTGGTATTTATAATACTTAAAAGAGAGAAATCAACTTAGCATTGTGAATGTACTCAGAGGCATATTTCATAATGTCCAAATTCCTATTTTTACATGGAGGCAAGGAATCTAGAGATTCTGATTAGTTCCTTTTTATTCAAGATCCTCTCCCTTCTCCTCTCCCCACTACTCCTGCCTTTCTCTCTGGAAAAGTGTTTGGAGTCAGAAGATGGTTGTTCATTATTGTAGCAGTAAGCCTGCATTGTATATTTAATTACCTTTAAATACCCATTACCTCTTTCTGTTTTCCACTGATGTGTAACTTAGCCTAAAAACTTGTTTGTATATGGTTACCCTTTATTAAGATTAGCAGTAGCTTGAAAATTCAGTTTTATCCATGTAAGTGCTTATAATTTTTAGTCTCTGTTATATCCATTGTAAATTGTCTTGTTTTCAGTAACAAATACTCTTATTACATTAATGTTTTCTGCCTTGAATTTTACTCATTCAGATCATATAAATAACAGAGAATACATGCTTGTTGAAAAAGTTAAAATAGTACAGGAATAAATTTAATAAAACTTAATTGCCCCTCCTTAATCACATTACATGACCTCTTCAACAATTTAGTGTCTTCCTTTTAAAATATAATTTTGCAAATATTTCTGTAAATACGTATTATGTACATACCCACATTGTACAGTTATATTTTTCACTTACACAGTAGAAATGCTTCTATATCAAAATATAGATCTGGCTGGCTGTGGAGGCTCAGCTCTGTAATCCCAGTGCTTTGGGAGGCCGAGGAGGGCAGATCATGAGGTTAGGAGTTCGAGACCAGCAAGACCAACATGGTGAAACACCGTCTCTACTAAAAATACAAAAATTAGCTGAGCATGATGGTGGGCACTTGTAATCCCAGCTGCTGGGGAGGCTGAGGCAGGAGAATCGCTTGAACCCTGGAGACAGAGGTTACAGTGAGCCTGGATCACGCCACTGCACTTCAGCCTGGACTGCAAGAGTGAGACTCGATCTCAAAATAAATAAAAAATAAATAGATTAAAACTACATATGTGTATATATATATATACACACACACACGCACACACGCACGCGCGCACACACACACACACACACACACATCTACCTCAATTTTTAGAAATTCTGCTTTGTATTTTATATATGGGCTTTCATTTAACCATTTCCATCTTGTTAGACATCTAGACTGTCTCAAGTTTTGTTTTTTGTTTTTTTTTAACTATAACAAACAGTGCTGCTGGTGAATGTCCTTGAGCTGGATTCCAAATAGTTCAAGAAGTTTTTGTGCATTTTAAATTTTGCTTTATTTTTCCAAATTGTTCTCCAAAAGTCTATACCAATTTATAGTCCCACTAACATGAAAGTATTCATTTTCCTATACTTTGGACCCTAGTGTATGTTAATCTTTGTAATTTTGCTATGTTCTTTTAGACAAGAAAGGGTGTTTTGACTTTCATAATTTTAAACTGATTATGTTGCTCTGTTGCACCTAATAATTTTTTGAGAGCTTTTGAAATAGCTTCTTAGAGATACCAACATTACTACATCAGGGGTATTGGAGAATAATAGTGCTACTTATTAAATATAAAAGACAAGGAGATACTTTCTGATGGCTTGCTACTGCCTTCTAGTGGTTAATTTTGACATTTTTAAATCTTTATATATACTCCTTTGTGATGATTATTCTTGAAAACTGTAGTATGTTTATTGAATGGTGCTGTTTAGTACTTTTTGATATCTCTGTTTGTGATTGCTTTATTGGCCATACCTTATGTTGGTACATATAATTGTACCAAACCAGTTCATCATTCGTTGTTTTCATTAATATACCCTTGTTATGGCAATCTTAACTGTGAAAAATTACTAACACTCTAGTCAGGTATAGCAATTCAACTTAATTAAAAGTGCTAAGTCCAAAATGACGGAAAACACAGTCATTGTAATGTTATGCTAGACTCTTAATTTTCTTTTTTTAAAAAAATTTATTTACATGAGACAAGGTCTTGCTATGTTGTGCAGGCTGGTCTTAACCTCTGAACTCAAGCAATCCACCCAGCGTAGCCTCCCAAAGTGCTGAGATTACAGGCGCGAGCCACGGTGCCTTACATTGAGGAACACTATATGTTATAAACCTTGTAAATTTAGGATATTTTATATAAATATTATATATGTATAATTATTTATATATAATATAATTGCCCCTCCTTAATCACATTATATATAATTTTATATACATAATTATATAAATATATATAATTACATATTATATATAAAATATCCTAAATTTATATCATATATATTTTATATGTATATAAAATATATATATAATTCAGGAAAAACATTAATTTAGAGCAGGTCCAAGGTTAAAAATTTGTTCAAACTTGTCAAAACACTGAAGTAGCATTTAAGACAACAATTCAATGTTTGAATTCAGGCAACATCTTCCCAACAGACTGATTCTATTCATTGTAATCTGATCAAAGAACAAGTCCTTGTACCCTAATATGTTCTTGTTGTGCAGTCACTGCCTGCCCCCTGCCCTCCCTGCTTTTTTTTTTGAGACAGAGTCTTGCTCTGTCACCTAGGCTGGAGTGCAGTGGTATGATCTCCACTCGATGCAACCTCCACCTCCTTGGTTCGAATGATTCTCCTGCTTCAGCCTCCCGAGTAGCTGGGACTACAGGCACGCACCACCATGCCTGGCTAATTTTTGTATTTTTAGTAGATACAAGGTCTCATCATGTTGGCCAGGCTGGTCTTGACCTGCTGACCTCAGGTGATCCACCTTCCTTGGCCTCCCAAAGTACTGGGATTGCAGGCATAAACCACCATGCCTGGCCATGCATTCACCGCTTTTAATAAGAAGCATATTGAATCTTGTTTTACATCCTTGAGATTCTGCTTTCTCCTTTTTCTCTTTTTTTCTCTTAAATATAACCATAAGAAGTTTATCATTTCCTGGAATTCTTACTGACCTAGCTGTTTCTCACATTGTATTCTCTTGTTAATTTATAAACTTTACTTTTCAACTAACTATATGCATTATCGTTGGCCTGAATGTAATTAATAAAAGTTTGTTTATTGTTTTGTGTTTTTGATCTTTTATTTTTAAGTGGCTTCTCTGTCACTTCTCTAGTTCCAGTTGAGCTCTGCTAATGTCTCAACTTTATTTTACTGGGTTCCAGTGCCCTCTGCTGCTTATGTTTCCTCTAAGAAATAAGGTAGCTTGATTTTGGCTATGGCTAGCATGATCCTTATTAATATAATGGGTAGATCTTTGATCTTGTCACTTATGATTTAGGTAACACATCTAGTTTGATATTTATCTAAGTAAAAAATACTACCATGCAGGCATGGTGGCTCACACCTGTAATCCCAGCACTTGGGGAGGCCAAGGCGGGTGGATCACTTGAAGCCAAGAGTTCAAGACCAACCTGACCAACATGGCATAACCCTGTCTCTACTAAAAAATACAAAAATCATTGGGGCATAGTGGCACCCACCTGTAATCCCAGCTACTTGGGAGGCTGAGGCGAGAGAGTAGCTTGAAACTGGGGGGCGGAGGTTGCAGTGAGCCAAGATCACATTACTGCATTCCAGCCTGGATGACAGAGTGAAACTCTGTCAATAAATAAATAAAATATATGTAGAATTAAAATACATAACAGTAGTAGCATATAGGACAGAAAGGAGGTTAATGGAGTTCTAAGGTCTTTGTATTATCCTGGAAGTGGTAGCAGTTATAATTAAACTTTAATGAGTCAGGGAAACAAAGACTAGTAAAAGGATGTATATTAAGCTAATAGAAGGGAAAATAGAGGAATAATTTTTTTTTTTTTTTTTTTTTTTTTTTTGAGACGGAGTTTCGCTCTTGTTACCCAGGCTGGAGTGCAATGGCGCGATCTCGGCTCACCGCAACCTCCGCCTTCTGGGTTCAGGCAATTCTCCTGCCTCAGCCTCCTGAGTAGCGGGGATTACAGGCACGCACCACCATGCCCAGCTAATTTTTTTTTGTATTTTTAGTAGAGACAGGGCTTCACCATGTTGACCAGGATGGTCTCAATCTCTTGACCTCGTGATCCACCTGCCTCGGCCTCCCAAAGTGCTGGGATTACAGGCTTGAGCCACCGTGCCTGGCCCAGGAATAATTTTAAAAAACATAATCCAAAGGAAGTTAGGAGAGAAGAAAAGAACAGAACGGGTGGGCAAGAATGTCCACAGAACAGGTGGACAAATAAGAAGTATGATGGTAGATTTAACCAGAGTTTTTAGTAATGTCACATTGAATATACATTATTTAAATATTCTAAATAAAAACAAAGTTTACCAACTGGATTAAAAACAATGTTGCTTGTGTGTAAGACTGTGTGTGTGTGTGTGTGTGTGTGTGTGTGTGTGTGTGTGTGTGTGTAGATATATATGAAACACACACAATGAGCTGAGATCATGCCATTGCACTCCAGCCTGGGTGTCAGGAGTAAAACCTTGTCTCAAAAACGAAAAAACAAAGCTACAGCTAGAAAGTTTCTACATGTTTAAAAATTAACTAGTATATTTCTAAATAATCCACAGATTGAAAAAGAATAAAAAGATGAAAATACAGAATGTCTACATTTGTGAGATATGGCTAAAACTGTGCTTAGAGGGAATTTTATAGTTCCAAAAGCCTATATTAGAAGAGAGCTAAATATTGCTGATCTAAAACTTAGAAAAAGATTAGCAAATTAAACCTGAGAAGTTAAAAGGAAGGAAATACTGAAGAGCAGAATATAATGAAGTATAAAACAAACATGACAATGAACAGAGAAACCAGAAGCTGGTTTTGGAAAAGTCTAACAAATAAAAAATTCAAGGGGCCGGGCGCGGTGGCTCAAGCCTGTAATCCCAGCACTTTGGGAGGCTGAGGCGGGTGGATCACAAGGTCAAGAGATCGAGACCATCTTGGTCAACAAGGTGAAACCCCATCTCTACTAAAAATACAAAAAATTAGCTGGGCATGGTGGCTCATGCCTGTAATCCCAGCTACTCAGGAGGCTGAGACAGGAGAATTGCCTGAACCCAGGAGGCGGAGGTTGCGGTGAGCCGAGATCGTGCCATTGCACTCCAGCCTAGGTAACAAGAGCGAAACTCCATCTCAAAAAAAAAAAAAAAAGAAAAAAAAAAAATTCATACATCCTTCACAAGAAAAATCAAGAAAAATGAGAGAAGATAGCAAAAACCAATATTAGGAATGAAAAGGATTCCTACAGATCTTACATGAAAATGATTTGTGGAGGATATTTTGAAAAATTTTATGCTTATAATTTTCAAAACCTTGGAGAAATTTACAGAAAGTACAGTGTAACAAAATTGATACAAGGAGGGATTAAAAATGTGAATATTCTTATATTATCATTTAAGTTTCTTGTAATTAAAAGGAAAACTCCAGATCCAGATGGCTTCACTGTTGAACTCTTCCAAGCATTTGAGGAAGAAGTAAGATCATGCTTGCATATACTTTCCCAGGGAACAGAAAAGAGGGAATACTTTCTAACTTGCTTTTTGAGGGCAGGCAGCCTTGATACCAAAACTGTACAAGAACACCAGAAGAAAGGACAATTTCAAGCCAATCTTTCTCGAATATAGGTGCAAACGTCTGAAACAAAATATGCCAAATCCAGCAACATAAAAAAAGATAATACAACCAAGTTGGGTTTCTCAGGAATGGAAGATTGTTTAAAAATTCAAAAATCTGACTGGGTGCTGTGACTCATGCCTGTAATCCCAGCACTTTGGGAGGCAGATGGATCATTTGAGGTCAGGAGTTCGAGATTAGCCTGGCCAATATGGTGAAATGCTGTCTTCTCTTCCTTCTACCTATCCTTTAAATGCTGTTCCTTAGGGCATTCTGTAGGCCTTATGCTTCTCCTTTACTCCATGGTTTCATTGTTTATTTATGTTCTCATAACTTCTAAACACATTGCTCCAGCTCTGTTTGTGACACTTGAAACCATGTTTGTTTGTCTGTTTGACATCTCTACTCACGTGTCTTTCAGGTACCTCAAACTCAGCATATTAACTGAACTCATCTCCATATCCCCTAAATCTGTTTCTCCTTGGAAAGGTAAATGGCTCAGTAAACGACACCAGCATTAACCCTTGGAGTCTTCAGTTTGTTGACCAGCTTCTCTGTACTACCCTCTGTCCCCAAGATTTAAACTCTCTAAGGATAGAAACCTATTATGCTTTATTCAACAGTGAATTTAATAGTCCTTAGAATAAGACTTGGCATGTACTAGGGGCTCAATTTGTATTTTGTCAAATGCATCTTCCCCCCAACTTCTCCATGTTCATTTTGGTTTCTGAACTCTGTTAGTTTTTATCTCCTACAATCCATTCATTCCTTGTGCCTGTAGCCCCTTACCTAACTAAGACTGTCATCTATTACCTTGACTACCATGAAGGGACCAAGGGATGAGTGGGTGGCTGCAATTTGCAAGAAGAGGTATGGGATTAGGACATATTTACGTTGCTGGTAAGATGTCTAAGATGCAGCATGTAAACCTTTACCTTTCCCCTTAAAGGACACAACTGAATTAGACTTAACTACATGGTTTGCCACCCCATGATAATTAACTTTCTTTTATGGCCAGTTACTGCAATCATCAGTGTGAGTTCATCTATTCTGAGAGTGAGGGGGAAGGTGGATTGGATGTAAAGGCTAAGCAAGGATAATAGAAGATCTGTTTGTTGCTATTCCATGTTTTTAATGACATTCCCACCCCCATTCTGCTCAGGGTCACTAACTTTGACTTTTCAGATATACAGTGGTGCTCTGTCCCACCAGAGCTTCCTAATCTACTTGGCTAAAGAGGCTCCCAGTTCATTATTGTCAACTGAGCTAGTTAATCTGACGTTTGTGCTTTTGTATAAGATAGTGCTATTCTTGGCTTCCTGTGTATTATAAGACAGTTTTGAAAATCCCAGGTTTTTTGTTTGGATTGTTTGAATTGGTATTTCTTTTTTTCTTTCTTTCTTTTTTTTTTTAATAGATAAGACATCTTTATTACTTAACTTTTTAAACAGTCACTTAACTATCAAATTCTGAAATGTTTGTCTTTTCTTCCCCCACTCTGATGTACAAGCTTGTTGTAAAAATAATGTAGAAACATTTACACCAATCTAAGTCTGTGAAATATGACCAACTCTTCCCCCACCCTATATCCAAAGTTGAAAAGAAGAAAAAAGGCTGTTTAAGAATAGAATTCATTCCTGATTTCTACCAAATTATTTCCCTAATTCTTAAAATCCTCACTTAAGTTCTTAATCTCCAGCCAAAGTCTTGGTTGTGGGAAAAATATTAATTTGTGCAGTCCAACACTTACATACTCTTGAGGGGAGGGCAATCCTGTCCCTTCAAGCACAATGAAGGCAACGGCCAGGTCCTTCTGAGTCCCCGTACAAGTGCCTAGAACTTAATATTTAGGGTTTTTTTTTCTTTTTTTTAAGAGATGGGGTCTCTCTATGTTGCCCAGGCTGGAGTGCAGTGGCTATTCACAGGTGTCATCCCACTACTGATCAGCACAGGAGTTTTGACCTGCTCCGTTTCTGACCTGGGCCGGTTCACCCTCCTTAGGCAACCTGGTGGTCCCTGGCTCCCAGGAGGTCACCATAATGATGTCGAACTTAGTACGGACACCCAATCGGCATAGCGCACTACAGCCCAGAACTCCTGGGCTCAAGCGATCCTCCCACCTCAGCCTCCCGAGTAGCTGGGACTACAGGCGCACGCCACCGCACCCAGCTATAGTTCTTGGTTTATAGACGGATCTGACGGCAAGAAACTATTACTTCCTCCTCTTTCCTCCTGGATACTGCCCTTCTTTTCTCTTGCCACCAAAGCTAGGTGGCCCGGAATTCATCTTGCCTCTCAAGCCTCCTTTCCTTTTCCCTCCCTGGCTTGACGGGCCGGGCCCCCTTTCCTCTTGCCCCCAGGTCCTTGCTGGCCTCCCTTTCTCTTGCCCTTCTGGCCCATTTTCTTCCTCTTGGCAGCCTCCTCCTGGTACTCCTCCCTCATCTGCTTATTGGTGGCCCTTGTCACATCCAGCTGAGGCTTCCTGCTGTTCATGACACGAAGCAGCTCCAACTGGTTCTTTTTCTCTGCTGCAAAGTCCCTGAAAAGGGGTTGGAAATTCCTCTTCTTGCTAGAGCCCCAGGGCACCTTCTCCTTGGGGAGGCGCTCCTGGAAGTGCCCCACAGAGGCTCTGGAGACCTTGGCCACTTGCATGGCATGGCCCAGCTCCTCCTTACTCTGGTGTCCCTTAAGGTGCAAACCGACTGCGCTGGGCAGCTGCATGTTGTGCAGGCGGGCCAAGTTACACAGCCGGTTCAGTTCGTTTTTGGCCACCCCTTCCTTCGGCCTGAATCCGCTTGGCGAACTAGACCTCCAAGGGGTCGGCGTTGCTGGGCACCCAAATCAGCCATTCCTTGGCGTCGTCCTGGGTGCGCCGGTAGCCCCAGCGCCACTGCCACTGGCCGCTCACCTCGTTCCACACCAGGTTGGTCATCTTCTTGGGACAGATGCTCCTGAGGCATGCGAACTGCTGCCAGCGTGTAAGTGGCCGCAGTCGGGGCAGAGGCTTCTCTCGAGGCAGGTGTGTGGTGGGCTCGGGCAGTTGCGCCACTGTCACCTCTTCCACATGCTCCATGGGCAGCTACCACAGCCTGTTGGTGAACAGCTGCATGTTGTCCGGTGCCAGGGCCCGCAGCTCAGCCTCCAGTGTGGGTCCGGGACACCGCAGGCCTGTCAGGGGGTTCCGGTCAAAGCTAGCAGGTTTTCCAGGTCAGACTCCACTTCCAGCTCCTTGTACACCGTGATGCACTGCAGCTTCTCTGCCTCGTCCAGCTCAGCCTTTGCCAGCACGTCCTCCACACTCTGACTCTCCATGGCTCTCGTTCGGTTCACTAGCTTTGGGGCCGTAGCTGAAGTTACTTTTCCTACCTGAATTGGTATTTCTTAACACATTTCATGCTGATAAATCAAAATATTCCTGGGGAAACAGGAATTAAAAATGAAGGCAAGAGTCTTGTCTGTAAGATTTTTTTAATCCCTAGATTTGAATTCATATGTCTGCCTTTTCTCATCCATACTTTCTAGTTTAAATGTCAACTGTGTTGGGCCATATGTATTCATGTATGGGACATTTAGTTCTTAGCAAAATTTTACAAATACCACTGTGTGAAATTACCATACTTATTTCTACATTTACCTGAACAAACTTGTTTCATCCCCCACCCCACATAATTAAGCGCTAGGAGAGCAGGAGCCTTGTCTGTTTTGTTCTTCAGTACCTCGCCTCAGAGTAAACATTCGATAAACAGTTATTGATTGAGAGTCACACTTCTTTTTGGGGATTTGCATGGTTTTCTTTCTTACAGTATTCTCATCTTTTTTTCCCCCCAAGCACTGGAGAGGGGTCTCCTGAAAACCCTGCAGAAACTGGATGAATATCTGAATTCTCCTCTCCCTGATGAAATTGATGAAAATAGTATGGAGGACATTAAGTTTTCTACACGTAAATTTCTGGATGGCAATGAAATGACATTAGCTGATTGCAACCTCCTGCCCAAACTGCATATTGTCAAGGTGGGTCTGTAGGGTGTGACGTCACATTGCCATTACCTTGTACTGTGTTTACTAAGGTGGCATTATCTTTATGCTCAAAACATTTCTGATCTTATATATGACTAGCTGTTTAACTCAATGCTGTTTAAGCAATAGTTGAAACACCCTAGAGTTAGATGGAAAATTATGTCTTAAAGTTTAGGAAAAGAGAAAGTTGAATTTTTTTTTTCTGTGACTGCATAAAAATTCAAAGATGTAATGCATGACTTTGGAGTTTGCCACACTGATTTCTGTTGTTAAATTCTGTGATCACACCTGGCTTTCTCTATTCAAGGCAAAAAGTATTGAGCATTTATTATATGAGACACGGGTGGACACATTGTTAAATAGAATAACAATAAGCACTAGTTGTAAATAAAGACCTAAGATAAGAAAAGCAGATCTAAAATAGTGTATGTGTGTTGTGAAGTATTTCCCAGTGATGACACTTGGCTGTCTTTCATGGTGTCCAAGCAGTTATTTACAGTCATTTTCACACTTCTAAATCCCTGATGTAGCTTGCAGTCTTGGTCATTATTTAAAACCCTAGTTAGAATAATGGTGACAGGCTTCTTTTCAAATAGAAGCAGTTCTCAAAGATTTAGAGCATTAATTATTTGCTCTAAAATCAGACATGTCTAGTTCACAAGACATGGAAAGTAAGTCTTTAACTTTTGATCTCTTTGTATTTCAGGTGGTGGCCAAAAAATATCGCAACTTCGATATTCCAAAAGAAATGACTGGCATCTGGAGATATCTAACTAATGCGTACAGTAGGGATGAGTTCACCAATACCTGTCCCAGTGATAAGGAGGTTGAAATAGCATATAGTGATGTAGCCAAAAGACTCACCAAGTAAAATTGCATTTATGAAAGCGATGTCTTCACGTCTTCCCCTAAGAATATGCTTTTCCTAACAGGCTACTCCTCTTCCTATAGAGCAGAAATTGTATTTTGCACAAACATGCAGTTATTGAAGATTAGGATCAAGGATAGACCAGGTATAGTAGTTATCTTAAAATATATACTCCTAAGCAGTATTATTTTAAAATCCTTTTCTCCTGCCTACCTCCCCTACCTGGGTTCCCCTCTTTTTATTGGAGACACTCCACCACAAACTTTTCACTTTCGAGGTAGTTTGCCGTCTCTCAACAGCCCTCACCATTGTGTCCATTTACTGTGTATAGATGGCAGAACTTTGAGGTGCAATGTTTAATTGTCAAAGTAGTAGCCACGACTTTATCAGGTAGCCCCAAACTGGTGTATAATGCATGGTACAAGGAATATTTATGTATTTTCCGGAGTTTTATAATATTTAGTAAGAGTATATGAAAGGATTGCTACTGTATCAGAAATATTGTTTCAATTTAGTCTATCCTGGATGTGTACTAAAGAATATTACCATCAGAAAAGAGAACTTTCTGCAAAAGTCACTACAGATTTGGCTATATTGCTTTGTAGATAGATTTTTACTTTTGCCTAAAAGCATTTATCCTTCATACCAATTGTAACGTTTGGCACCATGTAGAAGCTAAAAGTTTAGAGGGAGGGAGGGTTTTCTCAAGACCTTCCTCAAGCATTTTATCTTTATAAGAGGAGCTGGTGGTCACCTGATACGTAATCTGTCTAAATATGTCTGTTATATGTGTTTTGCCCTGTGCCATTCATTTGGAACATTAATGCTTTCTTCTTTGATTTTAAAAAGCTTGTTTTTAGGTAATCATAGAGCTTGCTATTAGTACATCTTTTGAGCAACACTACATAAACTGACATTTAGTTGATTTATCTATAGCAGTACAATGATTAGTAATGTAAAAATTAACACAGAAATTAACCTAAGGAATGAAGGGTGAGTTTGTCAAAATAACAAATTTTTGTTTCTAAAGCACATTTAATGTAGGTGATCTAAATACATTATCCATTCTATGTAAAAAAAAGAAAAGATAAAACACAGATCACCAGCTTTCTCATTTCACCCCATTTACCTTGTAGAGAGGATTGTTCATTCCTTTTGGACTAAGTTACAGTAATCGTGAGTGTATATTTACTTCAGTTGTGCCTGATCTCACTCATTGCACTTCCTTGAGTTAAATTTTTCTACAGCCATGTTGAGGAATAGCATTCTTCCATGTTTTTTCTTTTTTTTTTGTTTTTTGTTTTTTAAAATTGAAGCCCTAAACCAGGAATTATTTGTACTCTAACAAGGGGGGATGAACTTGCTGAAAATAAGACTTTGCCATGTATTTACTTTTTTAAAAGACAAAAACAAAACCAGACTTTCTAAGTACTGCTCTGAAGAACGTGATTGTGACTATAATACATTTTTTGGTGATTTTTGATACCTAACTTCTTGTATAGGAAGTGCTATTTCTCATAGGCTGTTTTTTGAAATTTTAAGTTTATTGCTTTAAAATGGCAGTGTTTCCCCCCTCCTCCACTTTGATATTCCAACATTTAGTAAGCACTGGCTTTATGGAAGCAGCTTTTTATAAGTGTACTACATTTTTTTGAAGTAATTAGCTTAGTACAGAAAGGTAAGAAAATCTCCATGTTGTGTCCATTTGGCTCAGGGAGATTCTTTGCCTTACCTTTCTTAGAACTCTTCATTGTTGACCAAAAGTTTAAGCACCCACTTTATTATTATCATTATTTTTTTTTTGGTAATTAAATATTGCATGATGATTTGTCTGGTTCAAGGAAGTGGCACTGTACAGTTATCTATTGAGAAATTATTTTGCAGTGGTTTTAGTGGGTGAAAGAGTCCCATCTGCACCAGTACACAGGCAGGTATCACCACTCTTCACCTACTTTTTAAATAGTGGCAACTTGGCATTCATTCAGGTGATACTGAATCTTGCCTCATAGCTTAAAGTATGAAAAAGATTCAAGCAAAGTGAGGTTTGTTCTTTCCAGTCAGTGGTGGACCAACTGGTGCAGGGTAGAGGGCTAACAGAGGAAAGAGCACCATTCTTTAAAACAGAGTGATGAAAATTCATCACTCAAAATATTGAAACTCAAAATATTTTCATTTTGGAGTTCTCTTGTTTTTATTAACCCAGTGACATTTGGCCATCCCTCTAAATGTTTGAAGAAGGCAGGTCTATTGTGATTTTGATGAAGCCAGAATTATTTTTCTCCGTAGAAAGACAGATACTACTTTTTCAGGGAAGTTAGTAAAATGAAATGGAAATTGGTAAATGGACAAAAGCTAGCTAGTAAAAAAGAGGATCCAACAACATGCTTTAACCCCATTGTATGTTTGGAAAGAGCATAGTTTAAAATCTTGAGAAACTTGGGACATGAAAGTTTTCATGGTAGACAGCTCATGCAATATATGAATTGACATAATGGAAATAATCTAATTTTGTTTTTACAAATAACAAATCGATTCCCCTTCATTTAGATCCCTTTTGTGTTTTACTTCAATGAAGAGATTGGAGTCTCAATGGAAAGTCAAGGGATTTTGAGAAATTTTTGTATTCAACAGTGGAAAGCTCTCTTCTAGTTGATAAAACTTCCCTTTTTTGATGTAGATGTGGATTTTCTATGCAGTTCTATTGTCTTACTAGGACTGTTAATTTTTGTGATAAAATTCAAGTAAGATTTTATTTCTTGGTAATTTTGGCTTTCACAATTTATCTTTAAATCTTCGAGCAATCTGTACACAATGGAGAGATTTCTGACATACTACATGAATCAACTCTAGGATTTAGGCTTATTAACTTTACTTCTGTTGTGTTTTGAATCTCTCCAGAGTTGCGTGTAGATAGCATTTATTTCTGTGAACTTAAACTCATTTAGAAAATATCTACAAAGTAAAAATGGAGAGGAAATAGAAATGTATTTTTTCATGAACATTTTGATACAAATTTCATCATTTAATGATGCACCAATTTCTTACATTAGTTTGAATTAAGCATTTAATGCAAAGAGAGGGGAGCATTCATTATTGATATATGTGGGCTTTTAAAAACTCCATCCTTTATAAATAGTCAAGGTTTGGGCCACACAAATTATATTTTTATCATGGAAAATAATTTAAACTCCTCAAGCCATAATGTTGAATAGAATTGGATTATTTTCTTTAGAATTTCTTGAACAGGCAAATGAAAGCTTATTATAGAATGCATGTGTTTTCTTTCCTCTTTAGAACATCAACAGCAGTATATTGCTGGCAGCTATTGTATTAAAAAAAATAAAGTATATTTTCACTATCATAAAGGATTCTTTTTTCCACCTCTCATAAAAATAAATAACAACTTGGGGTAAAAGTGTTTTGAGACTACTTTTTTTTTCTATGGGTGATTCGGCACATTTAATAGGCTAAAGGAGAAAAACCATAGGATCATTTAAATAGGTACAGAAAATAACTTGATTAAACTACTCATGGTACTCATTCTTAGCAAAATAGGACCAGAGGTAACTTTTTTTAAGATAAGTTTCGCTCTTGTTGCCCAGGCTGGAGTGCAATGGCGCCCGGCCTTTTTTTTTTTTTTTTTTTTTTTTTTTTAAAAAAACAAAACAAAACACTTGATAAAGACTTTTATTGAGAATCTACAGCAAATGAAACAGAAGCAATCTCAAAAAAGTCAAGAATAAGACAAGATTGCCCTCTATCACAACTGCTATCCAGCTACTTTCACAGCTACTTTATATTTAGAGATATCCTAGTAAATGCAGTAATATCAGTGAAAAGAATAAGGAATGGAAAAGCAGCAACAAAATGACTGCCCATTGCAGGTGATGTTGATGATGGTGGTGATGATGTGTGTATATAAAATCCAAAATAACTTACAAATATTAAAAATAATTCAGGTGGATTTCTAGTTACAAGATTGAGGAACAAAATTTAATATAACTGCAATATACAAATAGTAACCACATTAAAAACTAATGGAGAAATTGGTAACATTGTTTTCTTCTGGAGGGGAATTGGGTGTCAGAGGTAAATAGGTGGGAAATTATCAGTGTATACTTTTAAGTTTTTAGAAATTGGTAAATATGTTACCTATTCTAATAAACAAAAAGTGCTTTTTAAAAAAAAAAAAAAAGTTCCTAAGCAATTTAGAATCAAATCAAACTGTGCAATTCCTAGCCAACCATAGTGGTGCATACCTGTAATCCCAGCACTTAGCGAGGCCAAGGTGGGAGGATTACATGAGGCCAGGCGTTCAAGACCAGTCTGGGCAACACAGCAAGACTCTGTCTCTACAGGAAAAAAAAAAAAAAAAGCCAAGTGTGGTGGTATAAGTCTATAGTCCTAGGAGGCTGGGGAAGGAGGATCTCTTGAGCCAAGGAGTTTGAGGCTGCAGTGAACTATGATTGTGCCACTGCACTCCAGCCTGGGTGACAGAGCAAGACCCTGTATCTTTTTTTTTTGAGATGGAGTTTTGCTCTTGTTACCCAGCCTGGAGTGCAATAGCACAATCTTGGCTCACTGCAACCTCCACCTCCTGGGTTCAGGCAATTATTCTGCGTCAGCCTCCTGAGTAGCTGGGATTACAGGCACGCACCACCATGCCCAGCTCATTTTTTGTATTTTTAGTAGAGATGGGGTTTCACTATGTCGACCAGGATGGTCTCGGTCTCTTGACCTCATGATCCACCCGCCTCAGCCTCTCAAAGTGCTGGGATTACAGGCGTGAGCCACCGTGCCTGGCCCTCTTTTTTTTTTTTTTTTAAAGGGCAATTATTTAGGAGAAAAGTACAAGACATTATTGAAAGGCCTAACAGAAATTTAGGATAGACATACCATATTCATGGATGGAGAACTCAAAAGCATGAAAATTTAAATTCTGACTATAAATACAGTTTTCAACAAGTTCCTAACAGGTGTTTTTGGAAACTAGATAAATGGATTCAAAAATTTATGTGGAAGAGTTATGCCCCCCCCAAATAGCCAACATATATCTGAAGATGGGAAAAGAAAGAACTTGTCTGACAAGATATCAAGACTTACTAAAAACTTACATTAATCGATGGATAGGATCTAGGTCACAGCAACACAGTACTGCTGCGACAACCATTAAAAAACTGAAAACATCAAAATAGGCTGGGCCCAGTGGCTCACACATGTAATTCCAGCACTCTGGGAAGCCGAGGCATGGGCAGATCATTAGGTCAGGAGTTCAAGAGCAGCCTGGTCAACGTGATGAAACCCCGTTTCTATTAAAAATACAAAAATTAGCCGGGTTTGGTGGTGGACACCTGTAATCCCAGCTACTTGAGAGGCTGAGGCAGGAGAATTGCTTGAACCCAGGAGGCAGAAGTTCAGAGGTTGCAGTGAGCCAAGATCATGCCACTGCACTCTAGCCTGGGCAACAAGAGCAAAACTTAAAAAATAATAAAAATAATATTTTAAACACCAGAATACTGTGCAGGCAACAAGGAGTAAAGGATTGGGGTTGGCCTGTGCAGCAGGGCTCTGTTGGAAAAAAAAAAAAAAAAGATTTACAATGCTCTTGGTTATAGGGCATACTGGGAAACCTGAGACACCCCAAATACAGGACTGATTTTCTTATTGGATATTTGCTGAACTCTAGAGCTGCCCATTGCATGCTGAAAGCTAAGTGTAGGGCTTCTAAAAAGCTGAGCAAAATCCTCCACAGTCTCTCACTGCTTAGGAGATAACATTTTCATTAGAAGGAGGGGCCTGCCCAGAACACACAGAAAACATCTTCATTGGTCACTTGGCACTAAGTTGCTTGAGGGTGGGAATTGACTGCAAACAGGCAAGAGGAATCTTTATGCTGTAACGGAATTGTTCTTAAAATGGATTGTAAATAATAGTATAGTGTCTAGAAAATACGAAGAATTCTTACAACTTAAGACAACCCAATTAAAAAATTGCCAAAAAATTTTAATTGACATTTCTCTAAAATAGATTTGCAAATACTAAGCACATACAAAGAAGTTTATCATTAGAGAAGTGCAAACAAAAACTACAATAAGATACCACTTCCCATTATGGCCTGCTAGAATGGCCATAATCAAGAAGGTAGACAATAACAAGTGTTGTCAAGGATGTGGAGAAATGGGAACCTTCATACATTGCTAGTGGCAGTGGGTGATGGTACAGACACTTTGGAAAACAGTTTGGCAGCTCCTCAAAACGTTAAACGTAGAACCACTGTATGACCCAGCAATTCTACTTCTAAGTTTAGGAGGATTGAAAATGTCTTCAGCTCTTATACATGGATGTTCATAGCAGTATTATTTATAATGGCCAAAAAAGTGGAAATAACCCAGATGTTCATCTAATGAATGGATAAACAAAATGCATATCCATATAATGGAATACTATTGAGCCTTAAAAAGAAAGTACATACTCAGTGAAGAAAGCCAGATCCCGAAGGCCACACACTGTATGATTCCACTTGTAAATGTCCAGAATAGACAAATCTATAGAGACAGTGGTTGCCAAGGGCTGAGGAGAGGAACCGCCGTTGGGTGTGGGATTTCTTTTGGGGGTGATGAAAATGTTCTACAATTAGTGGGAATGGTTGCACAACTGTGAATGTTATACAAAAAAATGAATTGTACACTTTGTGAGCTTTATGGTATATAAACTATATCTCAAAAAAAAATGTAAGGGGCAATTTGTCCTAAAGTTACGGATATTTGATATATTGACAGATGGTTTGGCAAAATGATTTGGATTTCTTCCTTGTGTTTGAATTAAAATTCAATTTAAATATCCAAAATATATTATTAAAAAAGGAAAAAAATAGGGCCGGGGGCAGTAGCGCACGCCTGTAATTGCAGCACTTTCGGAGGCTGAGGCAAGAGGATTGCTTGAGGCCAGGAGTTCAAGACCAGCCCAAGAAACATGGCAAGACTCCGTCTTCACAAAAAAATAAAATTAGCTGGATGTGGTAGCATGTACCTGTAGTTCTGGCTACTCAAAAGGCTAAGACAGGAGGGTCTGTTGGGCCCAGGAGGATGAGGCTGCAGTGAACCATGATTGTGCCTCTCTACTCCAGCCTGAGTGGTAGAGTGAGACTCTGTCTCAAAACCCTTAAAAAAAAACAGAAGAAAAATGAATTGTGTGGGTGCATGCTAAACTATAAATTTATTAAAAATCATTTAATTTTGTTCACCTAAAGTGGGTGAATTACATGGTTTGTAAATTATATCGCAATAAAGCTGTTGTTTAAAAAGGGAGTTAAACACATTTGAAA
Source organism: Saimiri boliviensis (assembly GCF_048565385.1). NCBI lineage: Eukaryota > Metazoa > Chordata > Mammalia > Primates > Cebidae > Saimiri > Saimiri boliviensis. The sequence continues at coordinate 23,140,304 of NC_133459.1, forward strand.
CTAAGAATTCATTAGATGGGCTTCATAGTAGAACGGACACAGCAGACAATAGGAATAGTGCTTGAAGATAGGTCAGAAGCTATCGAAACAAGTGAAGAGAGTAAAAAGAATGCAAGATGCAAGACAACAAAAATAAGAATAGACATGTGGGACACAATCTAAAGGTGTAATTGGGGTCCCAGAAGGAAAGGGAATAAGACACAGTAATATTTGATTAAATAATTTAATGAGAACTTTTCAAACTCCAGGAAAGACATCAACCCACAAATATATAAAGCTCAGTAGAGTCCATGTGAAATAAAAACAGAAACCACACCGAAGAATAGCATAGTCAAACTGCTGAAAACCACAGACAGAAAAATCCTAAAGATAGCCACAGATAAATAGCACATAACCTTTGGAGAAATAACAATGAAACCCAATGCCTGACTTTTTAGCAGGAATCTTGGCAGCCAGAAGCCAGAGGAATGAATCTGTAAAGTACTGGGTTGGTTTGGTTGGTTGGTTTTTGAGACGGAGTCTCGCACTGCCACCAGGGCTGGAGTGCAGTGGCACAATCTCAGCTCACTGCAACCTCTGCCTCCAGGTTCCAGTGATTCTCCTGCCCCAACCTCCCGAATAGCTGAGATTACAGGCACCCTCCACCACACCCAGCTAATTTTTTGTACTTCTGATAGAGATGGGGTTTCACCATGTTGGCCAGGCTGGTCTCAAACTCCCAACCTTGTGATTCACCCACCTCAGCCTCTCAAAGTGCTGGGATTACAGGCATGAGACACCGCACTCAGTCAGAATTACTTCTTAGTATAAATATTCTCAACAATGAAGGCATAAGAAAGCATTTTCAGACAAAAGCTGAAAGAATTTGGCACCAGCAGACGTGCTACAGAAAAATACTACAGGAAGTACTTCAGCCCAAAGGAAAGTGACCCCAGATGGGAGTATAGAACCAAAAGAAGCGCGACGGAAAGGATAAATATGTACGCAAATGTTAAAGCAAATTGACCATTTAAACAAAAGTTTTTTTTTTTTTTTGGAGACATAGTCTCACTCTGTTGCCCAGGCTGGAGTGCAATGGCACGATCTCAGCTTCCTGCAACCTCCGCCTCCAAGGTTCAAAAGATTCTCATGCCTCAGCCTCCCGAGTAGCTGGGATTACTGCTACACCAGCACACCCAGCTAATTTTTGTATTTTTAGTAGAGATGGAGTTTCACTGTATTGGCCAGGCTGGTCTCAAACACCTGGTCTCAAGTGATCCACCCACCTTGGCCTCCCAAAGTGCTGGGATTACAGGTGTGAGCCATTGTGCCTGATAATGCCTGGACATACACTTTTGTTATCTCCCTTACAGAATATATAACAATAGTGATGGAAGGAAGGTGAGTGGAGTTAAGTTCTTGTAAGACTCTTAACATTATTTGGGAAGGGGTAAAAGTACCAATTTAAGAAAATGATAATAAATCATGGATAAATATCACAGTTTCTAGGGTAACTACTAAAAGAACTACAAGAATAAATAACTTAAAATCTAAGACTCAAGGAGAAATGGAAGTTAAAAAGTTCAATTAATACAAAAGAAAGGACAAGAGGACCAAACGAACAAAAGATAGGACAAATTGGAAACATAGCAAAAGGTTAACTGTAAACCCAACACTTAGTAAATTTGTGAAATGTAAATAGGCTGAACAAAGTAAGTATCAAACTGGATAAAAAACTCAAAACCCAATATATGCTATTTACAAGAGACAAATATATGGGCCCAGAAGGGTGAAATTAAAGAATGGAATAGTTAATTCACTGACACAGTAAATAAGAAAGAAAATGTGACTATCATACAAAGTAGGTTTTGAGGCAAGAAGTGTTACTGGAGATGAAGAAGGATGTTTTACAATATAGGCCATTGATAATCATGAACAGTTAATTCACTCTGAAAATATAACAGTCCTAAATTTCTATATATCTAATAACAGCTTAAAATAAAATAAAAATTGATGAAGCTAAAAGGAGAGAAATAGTCTCCAATTATGAGGACAAATTCATCCTCATTATTGGAGATTCTTAACATAGTTCTCAGTAACTGATAGAATAAGGGGGAAAACATGTGTTTGTGCACATACACACGCACACACATAGAAAGGAATAGCAGATTTGAATAACAACCACTTGACCTAGGGGATGCCTATGGATGGCTATATCAAACAACTGCAGAATGCGCATACGGCACTTTGAGCAAAACAGACCATATGCCGACCCATAAAACAAGCCTCAACAAATTTCAAAGGAATGAAATACAACACCTGGCCTCAAGTGATCCGCCCAAAATACAAAATACATTTTCTGATTGCAGTGGAATTAAACTAGAAATCAATAATTGAAAGATAGCAAGAAAATCTCCAGAATAAGGAATTACTCACAGTAGCTCAGATAAGCCTACAACCCACACTGAAACTTTTTTTATTTTTTTTGAGACAGTCTCTACTGCCAAGGCTGGAGTGCAAGGGTGTGATCTTAGCTAACTACGACCTCTGCCTCCTGAGTCCAAGCGATTTTCCTGCCTCAACTTCCCTAGTAGCTGGGATTACAGGCGTGATTCCAGGTGAGGATTATCCACTACGTTTGGGTAATTTTTGTATTTTTGGTAGAGATGAGGTTTCACCATGTTGGTGAGGTTGGTCTCGAACTCCTGACCTCAAGTGATCCACCTGCCTTGGCCTCCCACAGTGCTGGGTTTATAGGTGTGAGCCACCACATCCAGACTGAAATGTAAATTTTTTAATTTAACAAACACACGTACTTACTATGTACGAGGAACCATTCTAAACACTTAATATATTAGTCTCTCTAACAATCCTACGAGATGGAGACTATTTTTCCCATTTTATGGATGAGGAAACTGAGGCAAGTGGAGGTTAAGAAACTTGTTCAAGAGCCTGGGAAACATAGCAGGACCCTGTCTCTACAAAAATAAAAATAAAATTAGTGGAGTATGGTGGTGAGAGTCTCTAGTCCTAGCTACATGGGAGGCTGGGGCAGGAGGATTGCTTGAGCCCAGGAGTTCAAGGTTGCAGTTAACGATGGTCATGCCATTGCACTCCAGCCTGGGCGACAGAACAAGATCCTGTCTCTAAAGAAAAGAAACTTGCTCAAGATCCCACAGCTAGTAAATGACAAAGTCAAGGAATATAGCAATGTGCAGATAGTGCTCAGCAATCTTAAAAGTGTGTCTGCTTTCCTCCGGAAAAGAGTGGACTTGGCTCCCTGGCCCCTGACAACTAAAGTAATTGGTTGGCGGGAAAGCAGAGGTCCGGCTGGAGCATATAGATTCTTCTTCTTTTTTTTAAATAGGGGATTCTGGCTCTGTTGCCTAGGCTGGCGTCAAGCCCCTGGTCTCAAGCATTCCTCCTGCCTAGCCTCCGAAAGTGTTGGGATTACAGGCCTGAGCCACCGCGCCCGGCCAAGAGCACATCTGGCTTTTTTGTCCTGTGGGGCAGGTCTCTTGCACCCAGCAGGAGGTAGAGGTCCTGGGCCCAGAGGAGCTCTGCATCCCCCACCTGCTGCTGCCAAAGGCATCCGCCGGCCTTGACCCTGCAGCCCCGGCTCGCCTTCCCGTCACCACTCGGGTGCGGTTCCGAAGTGGCCAGCAGGGGCCGCGGTTCCCCTCCTTTCGGCGCCACTTCTGCAAGCAGGGCTGGGACAGCTGCAGGACCCCGTCAGTTTGGGGAGCTGTCAGCCCAGATCCGCAGCGCCGTCGGCTTCCTTCCTCTTTATCAGATCTGTCAGGGCTGCTGCGCGCTGCGAGGGCGCCTCCGGCCTCCTTCCCTCCTTCCTGTGTCGAACGGACGCTCCCCGGCGCCGCTGCGAACCGACACCTCGTGCCTCCCCCGGGGGGCAGGGCAGGGCCCGCTCGCACCCTCGGCGGGGTGGGGGGAAAGTGCCCGCGGTCTGGGTGTGACGGAGCCAAAGCCCAAGCGAGGTCAGGTCGTGCGTGGGCTTCGGCGCTGGCACCTCCGCTCGCCCCCTGTTCTCGGCAGGCCACCGGCAGCTAGGGGAAGCGCTTCGCCCGCGGAACCGCAGGGCCGGGCGGCCGTTGGGTCGCGGCAGGGCGAGGGCTCCGCTGCAGTTGGCCCTGAGCGCCGTCCCTCCCCGGGGGCCCCTGTGGCGGCCTGGGGACCCCAGAGCGCACCCGCCGCCGCGCCAGCCGTCGGTTCCCCGCTCCTCAGAGCGCGCGCAGGAGCCGGAGCGAGCCCGCCCGGACGCCCGGCACAGGCCCCAGAGCCTCTCGGGAGGCTCCGCTGCGCCGACCGCGGGGGGCCCAGCCGGGCTCCGGGACAAGGGGCCCCGGTTCCAGGCGGGGCGGTCCCCGCTCTGCCGACGCGGAAGAGCCTCACTTCCCTGCCAGAAGAAGCGGCACCCATTCCTAGGGAGGGACGGCCTCGGAGCATCCTTCGGGGAAGCCAGGGATACACTTCGGATCCAATGTCTTATAAAATAAGACCTAACTCTCCCCTTCTTCCTGTGCTTCCCTCCCCTCCCCTCCCCCCTCCCCTCCCCTCTCCTTCCTTCTCTCTCCCTCTCTCTCCCTTTTTCTCCTTTCTTTCTTCTTTCTCTTTCCTTCTCTCTCTCTTTTCTTCTATTCTTTTTTATTTTCTTTTGACAGGCGTTCACTCCTGTCGCCCAGACTGGGACTGCAATGGTGCACTCTTGGTTCACTGCCACCTTCAGGGAAGCTGATTTCTTAGCCCAGCTGTGGAACAGCCCAGAGTTCCCCTAAGTATCCCCCTCCCCCTCCCTCTCCTCTTCTCCTCCCGCTCCTTCTCTCTCTTTTTCATTTTTTAGAAACAATGTCAAGCGATTTTCCTGCCTCAGCCTCCTGAGTAGCTGGCTACAGGTGCGTGCCACCCCAAGTGGCCTTTTCTAGCAGGAAGTTTAGGAGCCTGATGGGGGCAATGCAAGCAGAACCAAACGGTTCCAATACCACGCGCCAAGTGCACTGGCTCCACATTTCTGGGTAAAAGGGTCCTGCTTGGCAGGGGGAACTTTGGGGGTCAAGGAGGGCAAAGGGGGCCTCTCCCCCTCCTTGGCTCAGAGATGTTCACACATTGCTGTCTGCAGAGGTCACACTAAACCAGCAGACTCGTTCTCACGTGGCTGAAGGGAGGTTTCCCAATCAAGGAAGGGGCAAGAGGAGAAAAGCCCAGGGCCCTCTCCATTCCCTTACTTCATAGAAATGCTTTTACTCCAGCCTGGGTAACAAGAGCAAAACTCCGTCTCAAAAAAAAAAAAAAAAAATTATTGAAAGGCTGGGCACGGAGACCCACGCCTGTAGGCTCAGCTGCATCAGAGGCTGAAGTGGGAGGATCTCTTGAGCTCAAGAGGTTGAGGCTGCAGTGAGCTAGGTTTGCACCACTGTACTTCAGCCTGGGCCACAGAGAGCCTGCCTCAAAAAAGAAAGAAAAAAGGTTTAATCTCATCTCTTAAGTATTTTACTGCAGAATTGCCGCTGTTACAGCTCCTTCAAGAATTCTATGGTTTATGCCAGCATCTTGAGTTTGCCTGTTACTATTTATTTATTTTTGATCAGAAAATGTAAATAAATATAAAAAATGTAAATAAAGTGAAGCCCAAATGACTGGGGCACAGCATTGATTGAATTATCAATAGAGATTTTTTTTGTTAGTTTAATGTGCAGTGTTCTAAAGTTACCTTTCAACTTGAAATTCTAAGCCAACTTGCATTATCAGATTTTTTAAGAAACCATGATACCATCAAGCTGGAAATATTCCAGCACCCTCATCTCCTTGAATAAAGAACTAAGGATGAGTGACTCACCTGAGGCTCTATTGGTTGTGGAATGGGGGCTTCTTGGATCGGACAGTGTGGGGACCCAACAGTGTGTTTGGCATAACCATGTGATGGCAGCTAGGCTGGGACAGAGTTCCTACTGGAATGACATCTTCATTCCCTCTTGTCGGTTTTCAGGGAGTCCCCTGACTTCATAAGGAATGGGCTTGACACATAATCCTTGGCAACCAGGATCTTGCTCTCATGTTTAAAATTATATTTATCTCATGTTAAAGCATACGCACTTAATTATATAGCATGCTCTATTCATTAAAAAATAATACTGTTGAATGCCTCTGGGCAAGGCCCTGGCTTGATGTGAACTAATGGAGACACATGATTTCTGCCTTTAAGGGGCTTCCAGGATCGCAGGGGAGAAAAGACATGAACACAAATAACTGGGTCATAAAAGCAGAAGGTGAGAAACAATTCACAAGAGACTGAAAGTGCTATTCATTCATTCACTCATTCACAAAAATGTATTGAACCTGCCTTATGAAGATTCACAGGCCAGGCGCGGTGGCTCACGCCTGTAATCCCAGTACTTTGGGAGGCCGAGGCGGGTGGATCACAAGGTCAGGAGATTGAGACCATCCTGGCCAACAATGGTGAAACCTCGTCTCTACGAAAAATACAAAAAGTTAGCCGGGAGTGGTGTTGCGTGCCTGTAGTCCCAGCTACTTGGGAAGTTGAGGCAGGAGAATCGCTTGAACCTGGAAGGTGGAGGTTGCAATGAGCCGAGATTGCGTCACTGCACTCCAACCTGGGTGACAGAGTGAGACTCCATCTCAAGAAAATAAATAAATAAAATAAAAATAATACTGTTAAATGCTCCAGGTGCAAGGCCCTGGCTAGATGTAACTTAATGGAGACATGTGATTTCTGCCTCTAAGGGGCTTCAAGGATCACAAGGGAGAAGACATAAGCACAAATAACTGGGCCATAAAAGCAGAAGGTGAGAAACGATTTGCAAGAGACTGAAAGTGCTATTCATTCATTCATTCATTCACAAAAATGTATTGAACCTGCCTTATGAAGATTCATAAAAGGAAGTTTTCACTAGGAAAATCAACAGGGTATCAAAGAGGATTTTTTTTTTTTTTTTTGGTACAGGTTTTGAATTGTTTAACAATTCTGCTCATTGTACAAATTTTGGAAAGTACAGAAAAGAGTAAAGAAACACATACACAAATTTCTCCCAAATTTACCACCCAGAGATGACTATTGACAGCGTGTTTTCCAGCCCATTTGGCTAGGATTTTTTTTTTCTTTAAGAATTTTAGAGCTTAATTTCTATTATGAATCTGCTATAAGCATTTTCTCACATCATCTGGAACTCTTGGTTTTTTTTTTTGTTTGTTTGTTTGTTTTTTAAACAGGGTCTTGCTTTATTGCCCAGGCTGGAGTGCAATCATAAAATCATGGCTCATTGCAACCTCAACCTCCTGGGCTCAATCAGTCCTCCCACTTCAGCCTCTTGAGCCACTGGGACTATAAGCACACACCACCATGCCCAAATAATTTTTGTTATTATTATTATTATTTTTGTAGAAACAAGGTTTCTCTATGTTGCTCAGGCTGGCCTCAAACCCCTGAGCTCAAGCTATCTGCCCACCTTAGCCTCCCAAAATGCTGGGTTTACAAGTGTAAGCCATTGTACCCGGCCTCTCTTGATTATCATAAGGCTATTTGCCCAATGTTTTCAAGGACCCATCATAATTGTCTTACTCATTCCCATTTGTAGGATGTTGAGGTGGTTTCCAGCCTTTTTTTTTTTTTTTTTTTTTTTTTTTTGAGACAGAGTTTCCCTCTTGTTGCCCAGGCCAAGTGCAATGGCACAATCTCAGCTCACTGCAGCCTCCACCTCCCAGGTTCAAGCGATTCTCCTGCCTCAGTCTCCCGAGTAGCTGGGATTACAGGCATGTGCCACCATGCCCAGCTAATTTTGTATTTTTAGTAGGGATGGGGTTTCACCATGTTGGTCTGGCTGGTCTCAAACTCTTGACCTTAGGTGATCTGTCCACCTCTGTCTCCCAAAGTTCTGGGATTACACGCATGAGCTGCCGTGCCTGGCCATTTCCAGCTTTTAATCAGCGCACATTTATGTTGCAGTGGACGCCTCTGTACGTACTGCTTTGACGTACTTCAGCTTCTAAGCTTCAGAGGAAATAATTGGAAATATGAACCAAAAGGAATATGAACATTTTAAGGAGAATAATAAATATCACCAAAGTATTTGCCGGAGTTTCTAAGGAAATGATTTTTTAAAAAGTGGATGAAAAGTAGGAATGTGTTCAGGCTTTTGATAAATATCACCAAGTGGCTTGCAGAAGTACTTCATTAGTTTACATACCCCCAGTGCCTGTGCAAATGCCATCTTCCTATGCTTCAGTTAACAGAGAGCAATATCTTTGCTGACTTAATGTTATTTCATTGCTATTTTTCATTTCTTTGGCCCTTAGAGAGATTAAGAATTCTCCCGAGGCCCCCCAGCCATCACCCGCCAGTATTTATTGGCCATTTGTATTTGCATTTGATTGTTTATGTTCTCTATCCTTTTATTCATGGACATTTTTGTCTTTTTAATCCATTTATGTAAGCTCTTTATAAACTCAGGATTCTGGCAAGGCGCAGTGACTCATGCCCGTAATCTCAGCACTTTGAGAGGCCGAGGTGGGCGGATCACCTGAAGTTGGGAGTTCAAGCCTGACTAACATGGAGAAACCCAGTCTCTACTAAAAATACAAATTTAGCTGGGCCTGGTGGCACGTGCCTGTAAGCCCAGCTACTTGGGGGTCTGACGCAGGAGAATCGTTTGAACCCAGGAGGCAGAGGTTGCGGTGAGCTGAGATCGCGCCATTGCACTCCAGCCTGGGCAACAAGAGCAAAACTCTGTCTCAAAAATAAATAAATAAATAAATAAGAATTCTAACCATCTATTTGTGGCATTTCTGCAAGCCTTTTCCTGGTTTTTCTGTGTTTCGATTTTGCTTGTATTTTTTCATTATACTGGAATTTTTTATTTTTATGTGACACGATCTGTCAAATATTTTCCTTGTGGTTTCTTCCATGGCTCTGAAGCTTAGAAAGCCTTTCATCATATAAAGACCAGTGGTGAAGGGAGTTCCTAGGTGTAGGGTACAACGGGGACTTGGCCTGGAAGCCAAACAAGACACTGTCTTGGGTGCATGGTGAATTGCACCTGTGCTCTCAGGCTCGATCAGGGACACCTTTTAAGACTCTGCTGGCTGGATATGGTGGCTCACGCCTGTAATCCCAGCACTTTGGGAGGCTGAGGTAGGCGGATCACCTGAGGTCAGAAATTCGAGACCAGCCTGGCCAAAATAGTGAAACACTGTCTCTACTGAAAATACAAAAATTAGCCAGGCATGGTGGCGTGTGTCTGTAGTCCCAGCTACTCGGGAGGCTGAGGCAGGGAAATCTCTTGGACTGGGGAAACAGAGGCTGTGGTGAGCAGAGATTGTGCCACTGCACTCCAGCTTATACAACAGAGCCAGACTCCATCTCAAAAAAAAAAAAAAAAAAAGACTGTGCAGTCACAAGCCAGGAGAGCCACTGAAGATTTCTGAGCAAGATGATGACATGTGAGAGGGCCTGCTAAACAGATTCTCCATCTTCACAATGTTACCTGAATATCGGAATGTTTTATTCCTCTCAAGAACTACATAGGACTTCTGGATAGCTATTATGAGAAATCCAAAGTTCATTGCTCAGTAAAACTCAAGAATTCTCCCTAATTTCTTGAGTCTGGAGCTGTTTTGGGATTTTTTTTTTTTTTTTAGACGGAGGCTTGCTCTGTCTCCCGGGCTGAAGTGCAATGGCGTATTCGCGGCTCACTGCAGCCTCCGCCGTCCAGGTTCAACTGATTCTCCTGTTTTAGCCTCCCAAGTAGCTGGGATTACAGGCGCCCACCACCACGCCCAGCTAATTTTTGTAATTTTAGTAGAGATGGGGTTTCATCATGTTGGCAGGCTGGTCTTGAACTCCTGACCTTGTGATCTGCCTACCTCTACCTCCCAAAGTGCTGGGATTACAGGTATGAGCCACTGCAGCCAGCCGGGGATTTTTTTTTTTTTTTTTTGCGACTAGGTCTTGCTATGTTGCCTAGGCTGTTCTTGAACTTCTGGGCTCAAGTGATTCTCTTCCCCAAGTGCTGGAATTACAGGCCACCATGCCTGGCCTGTTTGGGGATTTGAGGGTGGTGTTTCTGCTTTGATTCTGTTCCATCAGCACCAGGAAGGATCCTCCAGGCCTGTACATTTCCTTCTTACTTTGTAGCAAATTGATACTTGCTGCTTGTTTGCCCACCATGTTGCCAACACCTTCGCTCCCACGTGGCATGGCTTCTCTCCAAGCCTGGCTGAATCACGAGCCTTGCAAATAGACCTCCACTTTTCTGCCTTTGTAAAAACAGTAGTTTGAATAACTGATTCTGCTGGAAAAACCACACTTGAACAATATGCGAAATCTCTGGGAAGGAGTTATTCTGGATGGCCAATTTTTCAGTGAATAAAAAGCTTATTCCTTCGAGGACTGTATTTTACTTTTTGGTTAGACGCTACATTGAAATGTAGGAGACCTCTAGGCCCTTTTTTCATTCTCTTTGACAAGGCACTATAATACATTCGCCAACGAAATAGCTAAGTATTTAAAAGCTACCCAGAATCCTTTGCTTCCCAACGCAAACATCCCATTTGCCTCCATCCTGCCTCCATGTGCGGGTACATTTCACGGGGCTGCAAATCATTGCACAGACTCTCCTGTGGTTCTGCCGGTTTCAGTGAGCAAGGCCTGATCATATGTGCCTAGAGTTTATACAGTGAGTGTGAAATGATAATTTAAGAACATTTTTTTGTGGAAATACACAATATTTAAATATTTAAAACTTCTTTTATTGGAATACACAATAGTCTGTTTGCACAAAGCATGCACACAGACTAGGGCACAAATCTTAGAGGTACAAATGTACAGCTCTGTTTGAATTTTCTTTTCTTTTCTTTTTTTGAGACAGAACTTCACTCTGTTGTCTAGGCTGGAGTGCAGTGGCACAATCTCAGATCACTGCAACCTCCACCTCCCAGGTTCAAGTGATTCTCCTGCCTCAGCCTCCTGAGTAGCTGGGATGATAGGCACCAGCCACGATGCCCAGGCTAATTTTTGTATTTTTTGTAGAGACAGGGTTTTACCATGTTAGTCAGGCTGGTCTCAAACTCCTGGCTTCAGGTGATCCTCCTACCTCGGCTGTCCTGGGATTACAGGCATAAGCCTCTGCGCTCAGCCTTAGTTTGAATTTGTGAAAACTAAGCACACTCATGTAATCAGTCCCCAGATCAAGAGAGAGGACATTACCAGCACCCGGAGGTCCTCTCCTTACCTGTTCCAGTCACCAACCTCCCCCTTCCAAAGGTAACAACTACCCCGATTGCTAACAGCATAGATTAAGTTGGACTGTTTTTGACCTTTGATTAATAAAATCATAAAGTATATTACTATGGTTTGAAGGTGTCCCCCAGAATTTTCTGCATTGGAAACTTAATTCCCAAATTCATATGTTAATGGTGTTTGGAGGGGAGGAAGGGCCTTTGGGAGGTAATTAGAATTAGGTAAGGTCATCAGGGTGGGCCCCCCATGGTTGGGACTGGTGGCCCGTAAGAAGTAGAAGAGAGACCTGAACTGGCATGCTGATGCCCTCTGCCATGTTATAACACAGCAAGAAGATCCTCACCAGATGCAGCTTCTCAGGCTTATGCTTCCCGAAATGGAAGATACACTTTTTTTTCTTTCCCTTTCCTTTTTCCTTTCCTTTCTTCTTTCTTTCTTTCTTTCTTTTAATTTGAGAAAGAGTCCGGCTCTGTCACCCGGGTTGGATTGTGTTCAGTGGTGCAATCTCAGCTCACTGCAGTCTCTGCCTCCTGGGCTAAAACCATCCTCCCACCTCGGCCTTCCTAGTAGCTGGGACTATAGGTGCGCACTACCACACCCGGCTAATTGTTTAATTTTTGATAGAGATGGGGTTTTCACCCTGTTTCCCAAGCTGGTCTTAAACTCCTGAGCTCAAGCGATCCACTCATCTTGGTCTCCCAAAGTTCTGGGATTATAGGTGTGAGCCATCATGCCCAGCACATTTCTTTTTATGATTACTTAATTGGTGGTGTTCTGGTACATCAACAGAAAATGAACCAAGACATATGTTCTCTTTGACCTCTGCTACTTTTTATTCAACATTAGATTTATAAAATTCATCAACATTGATGTGGATAGCAATAGTTCATTCATTCTTATTGCCATATGGGGCCGCATTGATGAGCCATCTCTCTATTGCATCTATGGCTGTGGAACAAACTACCCCAAAAGCTAGTGACTTAAAACAGTAACATTTATCTCGCATAGTTTCTATGGGTTAGGAATTGCAAGAGCAGCCTCACTGGGCAGTTTTGGCTCAGGGCCTCTCCTGTGGTTGCAGCTGAGATGTCCTCCAGGGCTCCAGACATCTGACTGGGGCTCGATTGTTGCTTGAGGGTCTCCATCTCCAACTTCACTCACATGGCTGTTGGCAGGAGGCCTTCCTTCCTCTCTACAGGGACTCTCCACAGTGTGGCTTGGGTTTCTTCATGACATGACATGACTCTGGCTTTCCCCAGAGTGAAAGATCAAGAGACCAAGGCAGAAGCTACAACATCTTTCATGAGCTCTAGTTGGAAATCACTCACGGTCACGTCCATCATATCTTCTTGGTCGCCATGTCAGCCCTATTCAGTGTAAGAGGGACTTCACAAGGGTGTAATTACCAGGGGGCAAGGATTGCTGGGGCCATTAGAGGCTGGTGACCACTGTTTATCGATTGTAAAAGATCATGTTTTATAGCATCTCCCCTCACAGTGTTGTATTGTAACATCTTTGTGCACACAGCTTCTTATTTCTGAAGTAGTTCTTAGAAATCTGTCCCTGGGAATGGAATTCCTGAGTCAAGAGACCTCAACCCATTTGTGGCTATTTCTTCAGATTGTGCCAATTTTCAATGCTACTAGCAAGCATATGGTAGACCAAGTCCACTTCAGCTCCATCTACATTACACCTTAATACCGCCAGACAGAGCAGGGTACCAGAACACAAAAATGACCCTGTGTCATCAAGATAATGGCAAATAATAAGCAGCAGGCACTGTCTGGGCTTCAGTACCGTGTTGCCTGGTGGAGACCTTCCATAGTGAAGACTGGAGACTCTTCTCTGAGAGGCCCTGGATAACAGGTCCTTGGCTGGATGGTTTTTTTTTTTTTTTTGAGACGGAGTTTCGCTCTTGTTACCCAGGCTGGAGTGCAATGGCGCGATCTCGGCTCACCGCAACCTCCGCCTCCTGGGTTCAGGCAATTCTCCTGCCTCAGCCTCCCAAGTAGGTGGGATTATAGGCACACGCCACCATGCCCAGCTAATTTTTTGTATTTTTAGTAGAGACGGGGTTTCACCATGTTGACCAGGTTGGTCTCGATCTCTTGACCTTGTGATCCACCCGCCTCGGCCTCCCAAAGTGCTGGGATTACAGGCTTGAGCCACCGCGCCCGGCCTGGCTGGATGGTTTTAAACCAAATTATTTTTCTTTTTTTCCTGATGGAGTTGCTCTGTCACCCACACTGGAATGCAGTGGTGCAATCTCGGCTCACTGCAACCTCCGCCTCCCATGTTCAAGCGATTCTCCTGCCTCAGCTTCCCAAGTAGCTGGAATTACCGGCATCTGCCACCACACCCAGCTAATTTTTGTATTTTCAGTAGGCATGGGGTTTCGCCATGTTGGCCAGGCTGGTCTCGAACTCCTGATCTCAAGTGACCCACCCTTCTCAGCCTCCCAAAGTGCTGGGATTACAGGAGTGAGCCACGGCGCCCAGCCCGAAATGGTTTTGAAATTGAGTTTTCTGCCACCTCTTGGAAAGGCAGCATGGGAAGGTGAAGGGGACAGGGGCTTTGTAGGAAGACAGTCTGGTTCAAATTTTAGCTCTACCACATGCCAGCTGGGTGAACTTGGGCATGCTGCTTTCCTTCTTGTGCCTCAGTACCCCCATTGGTAAACAGAGATCACAGCACCAACCTCCCCGGGTAGCTGGGAGGACTGAGGAGGCCACGGACGCAGCCTTCCCAGCACCATGGTTCCCGCAGCCCCGGCGCCCAGCAAATGCTGGTTTTTCGCGTCTCTGCCTCTCTGGTTTCCCCTTCTCGGTTCGCACATTTTACACTTACTGGCTAAAATACTTCCTGTGATATGTTCTTGGTTTCTCCCGAAGGGAAAAAAAAAAAAAATCCAGTATTTTTTTTTTTTTTTTTTTCTAGTTATCATAGCAATGCATATTCACCACGGAAACATTTGGAAACTGTGGGAAAGTACAAAGAAGGAAATAAAAATCACCCGCAATCTCACACCCTAGAGCTGTCACTGTGAACATTTGGGTGTGTCCCCCCCGGGTGTTGGGCCACTTCTTATTCTCAGAATTCTAAGGTGTGGCTCCAAGGCAGTGTGACACCTCGGTCCAGGCCCCAGCGAGGGACAGGGTCCCCAGACGGGCCACTTTGGCTCCATGCGTGGAGACAGCTAGGACCTCAAGACTCAGTCCTCGCCACCTGCAGAAGGTAAGACCAGGAGCCTCGAGGGGGACAGGACTGGCCTGCGTTTGCCCCCTGACCCCCACAAGGCCCTGGCCTCAGGAGTGGCCATCCCAGACTCATCCGGACCCTGGGCACTTCTCGTTTCTGGGCTTGTTTCTTCATCTGTTAAGTGAGCAGCTGGGCCCCTGACTTCCAGGTCTAACCCTGTGTCCGTGGAAGAGAAAGCGCTTCGCTGCTCGTGGGACCGCATGCACGTGTAGATGTTTATTTCTCTGGGGTCCCCTCCTCCTCCTAAGAAGGGAAGAGGACAAACCTCACGCCAGCCTTCAATCACCTTCGCACCTGAGCTGTGTCCGCTCAGCCTCCCCAGCTGCTCTTACAGCACTGCAGCGAGGCGAGGAGCCCCCGGGGAACGAGAGGGCTTGTGAGGACCCAGTGAGACAAGGCCTCTGAGGCGACAGAACCGAGTTGTAGTGGCATTATCAGTTGAGAGAGACTTCCAGGTTTAAATCCTGGCTGTGTGACTGTGAGCAAGTTACTCAACTACTCTGTGCCTTAGTTTTCTTTTCTTTTCTTTTCTTTTTTTTTTTTTTGAGACAGAGTTTCGCTCTTGTTACCCAGGCTGGAGTGCAATGGCGCGATCTCGGCTCACCGCAACCTCCGCCTCCTGGGTTCAGGCAATTCTCCTGCCTCAGCCTCCTGAGTAGCTGGGATTACAGGCACGCGCCACCATGCCCAGCTAATTTTTTGTATTTTTAGTAGAGACGGGGTTTCATCGTGTTGACGAGGATGGTCTCGATCTGTTGACCTCGTGATCCACCCGCCTCAGCCTCCCAAAGTGCTGGGATTACAGGCTTGAGCCACCGTGCCCGGCCCTCTTTTCTTTTTTTTTTTTTTTTTTGAG
Organism: Saimiri boliviensis; assembly: GCF_048565385.1. Classification (NCBI taxonomy): domain Eukaryota; kingdom Metazoa; phylum Chordata; class Mammalia; order Primates; family Cebidae; genus Saimiri; species Saimiri boliviensis. Next base: position 23,155,663 of record NC_133459.1, read on the forward strand.
ACAAGGGGTCTTGCTCTGTTGCCCAGGCTGGAGTGCAGTGATGCGATCATGGCTCATAGCAGCCTTGACCTCCAGGGCTCAAGCAATCCTCCCGCCTTGGCCTCCCAAGTAGCTGGGACTACAGGTGAGTGACACCACACCTGGCTAATTTTTAAATATTTTGTAGAGACGAGATCTTAATATGTTGCCCAGGCTGGGCTCCAACTCCTGGTCTCAAATGATCCTCCCCAAAGCACAGGGATTACAGGAGTGAGCCTCCATGCCCAGCCACCACTTATCTTTAACCTGGGAAAGAAGATAACATGGATTAAATTGTGTGCAGATTCAAAGAGTTAACGTGTGTGAATCCCTTAGAACAGTGCTTGGCACATAGTAGGTGCTATGCGAGTACTAGATACTATTACAGTGCCTGAAATGTAGTAAGTGCACTGAGATGTGTGCTGTGAAAGCTATAAACAGACTCCAAAATGCAGGCATGCTTGACATGAAGAGTGACTGTCTCCTGCGCCACCTAATCTCACCCTCCAGAAGAAACCACTGTGAACAGCTAGGCCACCTTCTAGATTGTTCTCTAGAAACACACCATGATTAGAGACACAGTGTTTTCTTTTCTTTAGTTTTTTTCTTTTTCTTTTTTGAGACAGGGTCTTGCTGTGTCTTTCAGGTTGGAGTGCGGTGGCGCGATTATGGCTCACTGCAACCTCGGCCTCCTAGGCTCAGGCAATCCTCCCACCTTGGCCTCCCAAAGTGCTGTGATGACAGGCATGAGCCACCACGCCTGGCCCATGTCTCCTTTTTGAAGTATCATATCATACAGTGTTCTCAGGTTGCTATTTTCTTTTTCTTTTCTTTTCTTTTTTTTTTTTTTTGAGACAGAGTCTCACTCTGTCTCCCCGGCTGGAGAGCAGTGGTGCAATCTCAGCTCACTGCAACCTCCACCTCCTAGATTCAAGCGATTCTCCTGCCTCAGCCTCCCAAGTACCTGGGATTACAGGCACCTGCCACTGTGCCCAGCTAATTTTTGTAGTTTTTTGTAATTTTTTGTAGTTTTTTGTAATTTTTGTAGAGACGGGGTTTCACCATGTTGACCAGGCTGGTCTTGAACTCCTGACCTCATGACCTCCCAAAGGGCTGGGATTACAGGCGTGAGCCACCGTGCCCAGCCAAGTTGCTATTTTCTTCACAGTATCATGGACGTACTTGCATGTCGGGATGCTATAATAACTATAGCACTATAATAACACACAGCTGTTAAATTTTGCTGCCAATTTCCTACTCATGGACAGTTAGACTAGTCCGTTTTCTCTCTTTTTTTAATTATACAAATAAGCAAGGAGCATCTTCCTATAGAGCTTCTCACTCCAAAAGGAGTATCCGTGAGGTTGAGGAGACAAGCGGACGTGAGCAGGGCATTGTCAGCTGCTCCAGGAGGCGCCGTCAGAGACGGTGAATGGTTCGCCCTTCGGAGTAGCTCTAATGCGTCATCCTGGGAGGACCCCCATCCCCACACCCAAAGGAGACAGGGGGCTGCCCAGGAGCATTCCTCTTGGAGGTGAAGGCAGAAGTGCAGGGTCAGGAGGGAACAAGAGAACTGAGATGACCCTGGGGGCCCTTTCTCACCTGAAATTATGTAGACATTTTCATTATGAAAATTTTCAAACACACCAAAAAGTGCAGGAGTCATCTAACAAATCTCCATACAAATATCCACGCAGCCACAGCCACCGACCAGATATGATAGCTGCTGACATTTGCTGTATTTATGTGTCTATTCCAAAATATTTCAAAGTGAGCTGTAAACACGATGACATTTCACTCCTATGTAATTCAATATTCTGTCACCCAGGCTAGAGTGCAGTGACGCAATCTCAGCTCAGTGCAGCCCTGACTTCCCGGGCTTTGGTGATTCTCCCACCTCAGCCTCCCAACTTGCTGGGAGCTCAGGCGTGTACCATGATACCCACTGCTCAGCTAATTTTATGCACATGCGCACGCGTGCATGCACACACACACACACACACACACACAGACACACACACACACGCACACATATTTATTTATTTATAGAGATGAAGTTTCACTGTGTTGCCAGGCTCATCTTGAACTCCTGGGCTCAAGCAATCCTCCTGCCTCAGCCTCCCAAAGTGCTGAGATTACAGACGTAAACCAACATGCCTGTCCCATAATCCTTTTTTTAAGTTTTGCTCTGACGCCCAGGCTGGAGTGCAGTGGCATGATCTTGGCTCACTGCAATCTCTGCCTTCCAGGTTCAAGTGATTTTTTGAGCCTCAGCCTCTCTAGATGGGACCACAGGTACATGCCACCACACCCAGCTCTTCTTTTGTATTTTTAGTAGAGATGCAGTTTTGTCATGTGGACCAGGCTGGTCTCAAACTCCTGGCCTCAAGCAATCCTCCTGCCTCGGCCTCCCGAAGTGCTGGGATTACAGGCATGAGCCACTGCACCTGGACCCATAATCTAATAGCTAAAAAAAACTACCAGTCATTTTCTAACATCATATAAAAATAAACAGGTTTTCAAGCTTCTCACGTTGTACTCTCTCTCCATATATATATATATATATATATATATATATATATATATATACACTCACACACACATATATATACACACATATACCCCCACATATACACATACACACAGACACACACATATACACACAGACACACATATACACTCACACATACACACATACACACATATACACACACATATGCACATACGCACACACACAGACACACATATACACACACACATATACACACGTATACACACACGTATACACACATATATAATTATGTTGTAAAAATAAAAAACTATATTTTTATATATGCATTTCTTTCTTTTTTTTTTTTTTTTTTATGGAGTTTTGTTCTTGTCGCCCAGGCTGGAGTGCAATGGCGTGATGTTGGCTCACTGCAACCTCTGCCTCTGGGGTTCAAGCGATTCTCCTGCCTTAGCCTCCCAAGTAGCTGGGATTATAGGCATCTGCCACCACGCCCAACTAAGTTTTGCCTTTTTAGGAGAGACAGTGTTTTGCCATGTTAGCCAGGCTGGTTGCAAACTCCTGACCTCAAGTGATCCACCCACCTCGGCCTCCCACAATGCTGGGATTATAGGTGTAAGAGACTGTGGCCAGTCTACCTATGCATGTCTATATATGCAAATTAGAAACCAGCTTCTAGTAGATTCCCATTCTCTTCTCTTCTCTTCCACCTGAAGCTTCGTCCTCTCCCACCTGGGCCTGGGCCTGCGAACCCCATCAGGGACAATGGCGATGTCGGGCAGGGTCACAAAGCATCCACAGCGTGCATGGTTGAGGTGGAGGCATGGGGCGGGGTTGGGGCGGTGTCCTGTCGGGAAGGTACCGGGAGCCAGACGTCGGCCACCACCTTCTCAGGGTGACTGAAGGCAGAACTTGGCAAACACTGTCCCGGGTTCTGGTACTGACAGGGGCTGGGGCAAGCTCAGTCCAGGCTCCACAGCAGCCGTCACTCCCTGCATGACTTGCCCTGGACTCCCCCAGAAAATGGGGGGATGCTGCTGGTTCCTCCTCCCCTGGCCACAGCTGTCAGTTTGGTCCTGGGAAGGCTGGTGGCAGCTACAAAGCTGGCGGCCGACATCTGGGGCTCTTGAAGCCTGCAGCTCACATTCCCTAAAGGAGCAGGTGGGAGTGACCTGGGGCAGATTCTGGGATCATCAAGCCCGTCACTGTCCCCACAGGCCCTTCCTTCAGACAACACAGTTTCCCGCATCCTTGTCTTAGACGGTGGCCGCAGGCTCTCAGACGGGCACTCCCTTCTGGCAGAAGCTGCTGTTGGCTTTGCCACCCTCCCCACAGATGCACCACAGTTTGGAGAGGTGCTTAGGAGGGGCGAGGCGCGGCCTTGGATAATTGCAAGGCTGCGCTCACCAGTCTTCTTTGCTGTATTATCCTCCAGAACCAGCTCCTCCCCGTGGCCTGCATCAAAGTGCGGGGGCTGTTTCTCCACTGTGAGGAAAGGTGACGTTTCTATACACCTGGACGTTGGGGCGGACCCAAAGACCCTTCAACTGTGATTCCTTTTGACTTGTTTGTTTTGCAGGGAGAGGCAGCTGGTAGAAATTCTTGGCCTGCTGAGCTGCTGATTGATGGCAATGTCTTGAGGGAGAGGCGCTGCAGGAGGGCCGGGTGGGTAGGGACAGTCCGTAGCATTCGAACTAGCCATACATCTGTGGGAGATGGGACCCTGCAGTCTGAAGCTGAGGTCCGAAGCAGTCAGTGGTGTGCCAGGTGTTGGCAGCTGGGGGCAAAGCTTCCCTGCACGACTGAGTGGATACCAGGCACCTTTCCAGGCCAACTCTGTCCCCTCCTGGCACCCAAACCTGCATTTCCCTTCCCCATGCTCAGCGGTGGGTGTGCTGACCCCATCCTCATGGGGCCCAGGGGATCCACATCCAGTTTTCCTTCCCAACTGCCAGTCTTTGTGACCTGCAGTGGCTCCAGGCCCCACGCCAGGGGCACAGGCTGCCCACCAGCTCCTGGCTCACCCCACAGTGGACCCACCCCTGGTTGCTGATGGGCCGGCTGACCTGGACACGGCGCCCTGGCCTCTCCCTCCTCGGCCACCCTCCTCCCGCGTCTTCTGTCCTTCTCTTCTCTCCACCTGTCCCACGGGCCCTCTCAGGGTCCCTACCTAGGGTAGGACACAGTGATGCTGAAAAGAAAACCTCCCATTCCCGGAGGCTCTGAAGCAGGCTCTGCACTAGGAGCTTGGCGGGCAGCTGGACCAAGGTGCCCAACACCATCCCAGGTGCCAGAAACCGCCTCCTGCTGCCGCCCAAGGGGCAGGGGCTGGCAATTGTGGGAAACACAGGAGTCACAGGCAACCTTTCAGAGGTTGGCCAAGATGTGTCCCCCAGAGGAAAAGATATTAAAGAAGTGTGTGTGTAAATGAGTGTGTGTGCGTGTGCACATGAGTGTGTATGTGAGTCAGACCACATCTTGTACCAAGCCTAACTCCTAGGCCCTATGGGAGGGGATGATGGGGGACAGGCAGTGAAGCCCACATGCTCCCTGAGGGTGACCGTGACACTGGGGAGCCCAGCTGGGTTTTTTTTTTTTTTTTTTTTTTGAGACGGAGTTTCGCTCTTGTTACCCAGGCTGGAGTGCAATGGCGTGATCTCGGCTCACCGCAACTTCCACCTTCCTGGGTTCAGGCAATTCTCCTGCCTCAGCCTCTTGAGTACCTGGGATTACAGGCACGCACTACCATGTCCAGCTAATTTTTTGTATTTTTTTTTTTTTTTTTTGAGACGGAGTTTCACTCTTGTTACCCAGGCTGGAGTGCAATGGTGCGATCTCGGCTCACCGCAACCTCCGCCTCCTGGGTTCAAGCAATTCTCCTGCCTCAGCCTCCTGAGTAGCTGGGATTACAGGCACATGCCACCATGCCCAGCTAATTTTTTGTATTTTTAGTAGAGACGGGGTTTCACCATGTTGACCAGGATGGTCTCGATCTCTCGACCTTGTGATCCACCCGCCTCGGCCTCCCAAAGTGCCGGGATTACAGGCTTGAGCCACCGTGCCCGGCCTGTTTTTCTATTTTTAGTAACAAAAGAAATCATGATTGTCTCTAAAACTACAAGCAGCATAGAAATGAAGTGCCAGGTGCTGTGGCTCACGCCTGTAATCTCAGTACTTTGGGAAGCTGAGGCAGGCAGATCACCTGAGGTCAGGAGTTTGAGACCAGCCTGGCCAATGTGGCAAAACCCCATCTTTACTAAAAATACAAAAATTAGCAGGGCATGGTAGTACGTGATTGTAATCCCAGCTACTCAGGAGGCAGAGGTAGGAGAATCGCTTGAACCTGGGAGATGGAGGTTGCAGTGAGCCGAGATTGTGCCACTGCACTCTAGCCTGGGCAACAGAGCAAAATTCCATCTCAAAGAAAGCCAAAGAGAAAGAGATGAAAGGTGGCCTTTCTCCCCTTTTCTCCCAGTCTCTCTCCTCACGGGAACAAGACCTGCATGGTGCGGGGAGCAGCCGAAGACTTCTCATCTCCCTTCGGGAATGCCAGTTGTACACGGCCACTACTGGAACCTCACTCATCCCAGCAGGAGGCCTGGCTCCCGGCACAGGTGGAATGAATGAATGAATGAATGAATAAACAATGAAGCTGTGCAGAGTATCTGTCTCCGAGTAGGTGGTGGATTCCAGAAAACACATCTTCAACCATCCAGAGTGGGAGGATCTGGATTTAGGATGTAGCCCCTTCCTCCCTGTGTGACCTTCGGCAGATGACATTTACGTTCTGGAACCTCGGTTTTTCCATCCGCAAAAAGGGGATACTGCCTGTCTAGTTCACATCACAGACCTGTGAAGGTCAAAACAGAAGGCAGGAGGGAGCATACTGCATAGAAGATACAGCAGCCAGGCAGAGCAGCCTATACCTGGGATCCCAGCCGAGGCAAGAGGCTTGCTGGAGACCAGAGGTTTGAATCCAGTACCAGCAACATAGCAATACCTCATCTCCAAAAAATTATTTTAAAAAGTCAGCTAGGGCTGAGCACAGTGGCTCATCTGTAATCCCAGCACTTTGGGATGCCAAGGTGGGCGGATCACTTGAGGCCAGGAGTTTGAGTCCAGCCTCGGCAACATGGTGAAACCCCATCTCTACTAAAAATAGAAAAATTAGCCAGGTGTGGTGACACATGCCTGTAGTCCCACTACACTCCAGCCTGGGTGGCAAAGCGAGACTGTCTCAAAAACAAAACAAAACAAAAATCAGTGGGGTGTGGTGGCACACATCTGTAGTCCCAGATACTTGGGAGGCTAAGTGGGGAGGATGGTTTGAGCCCAGGAAGTCCAGGCTGCCATGAGCCATGATCGCACCACTGCGCTCCAGCCTGGGCCACAGAGTGAGACCCTGTCTCTACAAAAGACAATAAGAAAGAAAGGAAGGCAGGAAAGAAAAAGAAATAAGTAAAAATAAAAGATAAAGCATGGAGATGTCTCGGAGACAAAGAGCTGAGTGCAAGAATCAAGTTAGGATTCAGCGACACGGGATGGCGATGCTGATCATTTTAAGGCCCTCCCCTGTCTCTCTCAATGAGGCAGAAGACAGTCCTGGAAGCTACTCACCGAACCAGCAGTGGGTGCTGGGGGCTCTTTAGCTTTGTGTGTCATTATAATTTTTTATAACTAGAATGGACTGAGCGACTACTCTGGTAGTGAAAATATTTGAACATTTGTATATGAATAAAGTGACATGAGTAACAGTCTCTGTTGACTGGACTCTGACCCTGTAGCAGGCTGCGAGGGAGGGCACTGTGCTCATTTGACAGAAGAGGAAACTGAAATCCAGGCGGGTGAAGTGACTTGCCCAGGCTCACACAGCCAGGAAGCAGATTCTGATCCTCAAGCAAGACTGGCCCCTGTGGGGAATTATGGGTCCCTAAACGACACTGATCACAGCAGCAATGGGCAAGACAGGACGAGTGACTCAGAGCGGACTCCCCTCTGACTTCCTGACGTCTGCACAGAGGCTGAGTGGGGTGTGGTGCAGGTCAGTGACGGGAAGCGCTTTAGGGGATGTGTCAAGGGACAGCTCTGAGGAAGGGAGGAGCTGGAGCAGGTGAGGAACAGAAGGCCGGAGTGGAGACGCGGCGAGGGGCCACTGGGCAACCATTTTCTCCCCAGTGCAGTTGGTGAGAGGCATTCTCACCTCTCACGCTGCCTGGAGGGTGGGTTTCCTCCTTACCATTGCCTGGTGGTTGAGCTCTAGCCCTTCCATCTGGCTGGCTGTGTAGCCTTGGGGAAGCCGCTCAACCTCTCTGTGCCTCTGTTGCCGTGGCTATAAACAGGAGTGAGCTAAAGGTAGGTGGACTGAGGTCGGTGACCACATAGTAACTCATACTCAGTTCCAGAAATATTCACCCACAGAGGTGTCTGGGACAAGCCTGGAAGGCTGATCGCCCCAGCCCTCTGGTGCTGCTCGGGCCTGAGGGAACAGAAGGGAGCCGTGCCCACCATGGGAAGCTGCCGTTTCCATCACCAGTCCGGGCTGCAGTGCAGAAAGAAGGAGGGGAGTCTGGGTGGGATGGGGTGGGGGTCAGCAAAGGGCCCAGGTCTTCATGGGAGCAGGGACACACGGGGCAGCCATTGTCAGGCTTGGACTGGTGCTACTTGGTGACAGGAAGTTCTCAAGCTCCAAGAAACAGCAAGTGAGTTCTTGAGCCCAATCCTCCCACCAAAGACGATCAGACACAAATCCAGGGGCAGGGGCTTCAGGGCGCAACGCGCCGTCTGTGTCCACGTCTCCTGGGGTGGGTCAGGCCCTGCTGCAGTCCTGAGTCAGCTCTGCATTCCCACCAGAGCCGCAGGAGGTCGGACGCGGGGCAGACTCTGAGCAGCGCTGCTCTAGGGCACAGGTGGGCTCACGGCAGCCTTGTCCCCGGTGGGAAAATGCAGTGGACTGCAGCAGGCAGAGGCAAGGCACACTGCGAGCCCCAGGGACAGGCAGGACCTGAGAAATGTAGTCGGGGTGGGAGTAGGAAGAAGGAAACCCAGCACAAAACTGATGACGCATATTTAAAACATGCACATGGCAGAGTTACATAAGGGAGAGTGTTGGGATGGTGGGTGCAATGGGAGCCGCATTGTGTCAGTGTGAACTCTCCTGAACGTGATTCTCATTCCCGGTTATGTAAGAGCAGGCCCTTGTTCTCAGGAGGCCAGGGGGAAATGGTCCTGACACGTGTAGGTACTTCCAGATGGCTCAGCAAACAAAATGTGTACAGATACTCGGCGAGAGCCAGTGGAGCAAAATGTTGACGATCTGTAAGCCTCGGCGAAGGGCACGTGGGAGGGTTTTTGTTGTTGTTTTTTTGAGATGGAGTCTCACTCTGTTGTCCAGATTGGAGTACAGTGGCGCAATCTCATCTTACTGGAACCTCCACCCCCTGGGTTCAAGTGATTCTTGTGTCTCAACCTCCCGAGTAGCTGGAACTACAGGTGCACGGCACTACACTTGGCTAATTTTTGCATTTTTAGTAGAGATAGGGTTTTGCCATATTGGCCACACTGGTTTCAACCTCCTGACTTCAAGTGATCCTCCTGCCTTGGCCTCTCAAAGTTCTGGGATTACAGGCGTGAGCCACGGTGACTGTCTAACTTTTTATTTTTAGTAGAGATGGGGTTTCGCCATGTTGGCCAGGCTGGTCTTGAACTCCCGGTCTCAAGTGATCTGCCGACCTCAGGCTCCCAAAGTGCTGGGATTACAGGCGTGAGCCACCGAACCTAGTCAGATCTGGGCGTTTATTGCACAGCGTGAGGGTGTGGCTCCTGGGCTTCCTCCATCGGCCAGAGGAGGGTCAGGCTGAACCAGCCGTGTCCCAGGAGACCAGAGGAGACCCCCTGCAAACCACAGAGATTGTTACTGAAAATAAGTTTTCTTCCTCTCTTCTTGTAATTACAAACATAAACCAAGTTTATGGTAAAAATGTGAAATGACTCGGAAGTGTAGAAAGCTAAAAGCAAAGCCTTTTTTCTCCTTTGCCCCTCCCCAAAGCTCAGCCCCCATGGGCAGTTTGGCACAGCTCCTGCTAGACAACTTTCTTTCCAGGGGCAAGTTCTGTCTATTCTTTTTCCTTCCAAAGGGAGTCCAGCACAACTGACTGTTCATATATCAGGGACATGTTTCCATGGCAAGACATACAAAACTCAATCTCATTCTTACTTTTTTTTTTTTTTTTTTTTGAGACAGAGTCTTGCTCTGTCGCCCAGGTCGGAGTACAGTGATCCAATCTCGGCTCACTGCAACCTCCGCCTCCCAGGTTCAAGCGATTCTCCTGCCTCAGCCTCCTGGCTTGCTGGGATTACAGGCTAGGATTACAGGCATCTGCCACCTTGCCTGGCTATTTTTGTATTTTTAGTAGAGATGAGGTTTCAACCATGTTGGTCAGGCTGGTCTCGAACTCCTAACCTCAAGCAGTCCACCCACCTCGGCCTCCCAAAGGGCTGGGATGATAGGTGTGAGCCACGGCCGCTGGCCCTTTCTTACTTTTTAAATCAAGGACTGAAAACCATTACTCATTACTCTTCTTAGAACATGGTCACGCCCATGGAAGTCCCCAAAGTAGGCTGGACAGACCACAGCAGCGCCTGCCGAGCTACCCTTCAGAAGCCAGTTCTGATGCGCGGTCTTGCGGGGGCGCCTGAGAACCAGTTTCCTGTGAGGCTGAGCCAGGGACAGATAACAAGGGAGGCGAAGACGAGTGCTGGCTGGGAGCCAGGGGGCCTGGGCTCCAGCCCCAGCCCTGCCTGCTTACCGGGAGCCCGTGAGGAAGCCACTTCCCCTGCCTGAACCTCAGCCTCCTCGTCTTCAGACGGAGATGCCCGCCCGGAAGGTAGCGGAGGCCTTTCCTGGCTGGCAAACAGGATGCCAGTCCATAAAGCCACAGGGCACTTCCCGGTTCTCTGTGCAGTTTGCCCTGACTCGGAACGGCGCTCTGAGCTGGGAACCTTGGAAAAGCGACTGGGCTCTTCTGGCGGCTTCGGGTCGGGGTTACAATTTCTGCTCCCAGGTGTCTGCTCACTTGGGTGGAGCCTGCCTGTCTGTTGCCCCGAGAGGGAAGTTGGCAGTAGAATGGGTGGGGGGCCATGGATGTTGGGGGGCCCTAAAGCTGAGCCCAGACTCTCGGGCTTGGGAAGGACCTTTCAGATCAGCCTTCTGTCCATGGCTTGAATTCCTGTCTTGTGGCATCAGGAAGGACTTAAATCTTTTAGGGTCCAACCAGGAAAGCAGAAACACTCAGGTGTTGCAGACAGGGGCCTTCATACAGGGAGTTAGGCACGCAGGTTACAGGACAGCCGAGAAGCCAGAGGGTGTGATGAGTTGGCCCAGAGATCAGTGACTGCGAGAAACTGTCACCGCCCCAGGATGGAGGAGCCAGAGAGGTGGCGGGCTTAGCAGAGCCTGGGGTCGGGGCCAGCCGGTGCCAGCCAGGGGCCCATGGCAGGGAGCTGGAGCGCAGAGGAGACACGGCTGCTGCTGCTGAGCTCGCCGAGGCAGACAGGGGAGGGAAGGGATACCCAGCTTCTCTCGTCACGTCTGCTCCAACTCCAGTCTCCCCCAGCGCCTCGCTTTGGCAGAACCTGCTGAAAAACGCTGCCTGCGGGCATCAGCCCCCACCCTGCTCTGTACACAGAGATGAACGTATTTGAGACCAGAGGCCCCGGACTGGCCCAGTGACTATTTGTGTTTAAATGCTTTGGGCACTGGGGAGCTCACTCTCTAACTCTTAACTGTAGAGGTGGTGGCAACAGCTCATTTTGCTGCCAGCTGGGCATGAGCGTTTGGCCCAGAATAAGGAAGGAACGTTGGCTTCCTGTGACTCCCTATACCGAAAGACTCGGGCTTTGTCTTTAGAGCAGAAGCTCTGTGTGTGTTGCTTTCTGCTGTTATGTCTACCAGGAAGGCCCTTCCTGTCCTCCCATCGCCCGAGACCCCGTTGTCCCAGAAAACCTTCCAGCACCTCCGTGTCCAGGGATAGTACCCTTGTGTCCTTTCACGGCACCTGTGCTTTCTTCCTTATTTAGCAGAATGTACTTAACATTTTGTTCATAGGGACAAGGCACTTGGAGAACTTGACTTTGCCTTCCCGGAGCTGGCACTAGGTGAAAGAGATGCTTGCTAAGGCAGCTATACCGTGCCAGGTCAGCCAAGTGCCCCTCGTGCATTATCTAATTTAATTCTCCCAACAACTCCGGAGGTGGGTACGATTAGCCCATACCTGCTCAGCTGCAGAATCTGAGGTTCAGAAAGGAGTGTCCCCATCTCTACAAAAAATACAAGAATTAGCCAAGTATGGTGGCACAGGCTGTAGCCCCAGCTACTTGGGAGGCTGAGGCAGGAAAATTCCTTGAATCAGGGAGGCAGAGGTTGCAGTGAGCCAAGAGTGTGCCGCTGTACTTCAGCCTGGGCAACAGAGTGAGACTCTGTCTCAGGAAAAAAAAGACAAAATCTGAGTGAGCAGTAGAAACCCAGCTTTTTCCCATAATATTGTCCTCTACACCAGCAAATGTTGGTGATGAAGATTCTCCCTCTCTCTTCAAAAATATGTTAGAGAGGAAAAGCATGTTTACATATAATACATAAACCATAAGTACACTTGATGAATTTTTATCCATGTTAATATTCATTAAGACTCACCAGTAGGTTGGAACTGGCTCACATTAGGATTATTGGCTGGGCGTGGTGGCTCACACCTGTAATCCCAGCACTTTGGGAGGCCAAGACTGGTGGATCACGAGGTCAGGAGTTCGAGACCAGCCTAGCCAACATGGTGAAACCCTGTATCTACTAAAAATACAAAAAAAATTAGCTGGGCACGGTGGCAGTCGTCTGTAATCCCAGCTACTCAGGAAGCAGAGGCAGGAGAATCACTTGAACCTGGGAGGTGAAGGTTACAGTGAGCCAAGATCACGTCACTGCACTCTAGCCTGGGCAACAAAGCAAGACTGTCTAAAAAGAAAAAAGAAAATCAGCTGTGGGCTAGGTGCAGTAGCTCACACCTGTAAGTCTAACACATTTGTGAGGCTAAGGCAGGAGAGACTGCTTGAGCCCGGGAGCTCCAGACCAGCTTGGGCAACATAGGGAAACCCTGTCTCTACAAAATATTGTTTTAAAAATTAGCCAGATGTGGTGGTGTGTGCCTGTAGTCTCAGCTACTTGGGAGGCTGACACGGGAGGATTCCTTGAGCCCAGGAGGTCAAGGCTGCAGTAGGCTATCGTTCCAGCCTGGGTGACAGAGTGAGACCCTGTCTCAAAAAACAGAAACAAACAAAAACAAAAAACAAATCCCAGCCATAATGGGAGTATTTACATCATGGAAATTGGCAAATGCTACACAGTTCAGGGCTGTTTTCTCTTCTTCAGAGGTCTGGTTTACTGGCCTTCCACTGAGGGTAGCTACCATCCAGATCAGGAGATTCCCAGCACCCTAGAAGCCTCCTTTGTGGCTGCCCCAGCCTCTCTCCACCAAGGGAACAACAACTGGGTGCAGCACTTCCTAAAGGTCGCTGAGAGCCACTGGCGCTGGGCTCCTGACCCGGGCTTGCCACTGTGTGGGGGCTGGCCCACTTTCGGCTCCCATGGGAGGAATGCTGCAGAACACGTCCGATGCGCCACCTCCTCCACCCCTACCCACAGCCATTTGGTTCCTAGAGGTTAAAAGAACACTTCTATTGTCTCCAGGATTTCCTTCCAAGCCACAGAATCCCATTGTCAACGTGACAGCATAAGCGGGCTATGACGACTCCCCGGGGGAGGGCCTCCCGCTAATAATTACTGTAAGACACACCCAATTTCAGAGACACTAAAATATGAAAAATCAAGCCTCTTAGAGTCACCAAAATCCAGTGTATCGGCTTTCAAACATCTTCTTTACTGAAGCAGTTGCCTTTGAGAAGCAGCTTGTCTCCATCATTAAGGCCCAGAAAGCAGACGAGCCTGCAGCTCCTCCCGGCTGGCCGTCTCGGTGGTCACCTTGCCCCCCAGGCAGGTGGCGTCTGCCCACTTCTCTCATGGGGCAGCCGAGCATTACTACCTCTGGCCCTGGCCTGGAATAAGAGGGCTAGTGGCCACGGGAAACAGCTCTAATACCAGACTGCTTCTGGACAGTCCTTCCTGGGTGTGGATAAAGACCAGGCTTGTGCCCTCTGGGGAGTGTTCAAAGTGGTCTTCAGGGTTGGACCCTGTGAAGATTGTTTCAGGGTCCTAGTTAGTTACTTTCTCAACCTGACTATGAGCTTCTGCAACTATGCTTGTTTGTTTTTTGTCATTGTTGGTATGTTTTAATATTTTTTTCTTTTTCTTTTCTTTTCTTTTTTCTTTTTTTTTTTTTTTTTAAGACAGAGTCTTGCTCTGTCACCCAGGCTGGAGTGCAGTGGTATGATCTTGGCTCACTGGAACCTCTGCCTCCTGGGTTCAAGTGATTCTCGTGCCTTAACCTCCCAAGTAGCTGGGATTACAGGCATGTGCCATCACGCCCAGCTAATTTTTGTAGTTTTAATGTAGATCATGTTTCGCCATGTTGCCCAGACTGGTCTCAAACTCCTGATCTCAAGTGATCCGCCCACCTCAGCCTCCCAAAGTGTTGGGATTACAGGCGTGAGCCACCGCACCCAGTCATGCAACTGTGATTTAATCACCTTTGTGTTCCCAAGGCCCTGACATAGAACAAGCAGCCAGTAAATATTTGAATGAATGAGCACATGAAAGGCCTGGAAGGGAGAGCGTTTATTCTGAAGGCTGGCTGCTGGGCTGCCTTTGGGAAAGCCACTTTCTGCAAAAGTCACAGGAGCAAATGAGACAAACATGGAACACCGCTTTGCATGCGCTGTGAGGGGTTAACTGTGAATGTCTTTAGGTGACCTTCTTGGAGATCTCAAGACTACCCCTCTGTGACTTGGTTCGGGCTGCCCTGCTGGGGCCAGGCCTGGGTCCCCAGGTGGGGTGGGGCGGGAGTGGCAGCGGGAAGGATCTGGCTGAGACCCACCCTTGGTAGGTACAGGGAAGGAGGGTGGCAGGAGGCAGAATCCACAAATAGATTCTGGAGCCAGGCAGAGCAGCCCTTAGATATACTCTCAGAAGGGGCTGGGGGAATGGAAGGATTTTGCTGAGGATGGAGTGAGAGGGTTGGAGGGCTGGGTATGTCTCTGAGCCCATTTCCCTGTCTGTGGGGAATTCAGAGAGAAGCCCGCTTGCTCCAGGCCAGTGACAGAGCCTTCAACTTGGAGCTGGAAGACCTGGGCTCAAGTTCCACCTCTGCCATGTCCTGTCCTCCCTCATGACTCCCAGTAGTTACTGCCTTCTCTGGCCTCAGTTTCCCCAGCTGGAAATTCAAGAAAATTGCCCTGCTCCTGCATACCAGATGGTTGATTGTGGATATCACTGAAATCTGTTAACGTGGTATTGAGCCTCGCTCTTGGCCAGACACAGGGCAATTTACATGAAATGATTTTCAAAGTCTCATCCACAGACTGGGTAATTTTACACATATATATATATATAGAACATATTATATATAATAATACATGAGTGTTGACTCATGGTTCTACAGGCTGGGAAGTCCAAAGTTGAGGAACTGCATCTGGTGAGGGCCTTCTTGCTCTGTCATAACATGGCAGAAGGGCCAAGAGAAAGAGAATAGAAGTCAGGTTGAACTCATTCTTTTTATCAGGAGCCCACTTCCTAGATAACTAACTCACTCTCACAATAACAAACAGCGTTAATCCATTCATGAGGGCAGAGCTCTCAGAACCTAATCACCTCTCATAGGTCTCGCCTCAACAGTTACTATGGCAACTAAACTTCAACATGAGTTTTGGAGGGGCCTTTCCAACAATAGCTGTCATATAGTTGGAATCACACAGTCAGATTGGCTTCTTTCACTCAGTAACATGGATTTAAGTTTCCTCCATTCTTTTTTTTTTCCCCTCCATTCTTTTCATGGCTTGATGGCTCATTTTTTTTTAGTGCTGAATAACAGTCCATTGTCTGGATGTACCACAGTGAATCCATTCACCTGCTGAAGGACATCTTGCTTTCTTCTTTTGGCAGCATGAATCAAGCTGCTATAAACATCTGTGTGCAGATTTCTGTGTGAACATAAGTTTTCAACTCTTTTGTGTAAATACCAAGGAGCGTGATTGCTCTATCATATGGTAAAAGTATGTTTAGCTTTGTAGAAACTGACAATTCATCTTTCAAAGCAGCTGTACCATTTTACACTTCCACCGACAATGAAGGAGAGTTCCTGTTACTTCATATCCACCCCCAGTGTTTGGAGCTGTTTGTATTCTGGATTTTGGCCATTCTAATAGACATCTAGTGTCTCATGGTTGTTTTAGTTTCCATCTCCCTGATGACGGGTGATGTAGAGTATCTCTTCCTACGCTTATTTGACACCTGTATATCTTTTTTGATGGGATGTCTCTTAAGGTAGTTGGCCCATTTTTTAATTGAGTTGTCTGTGTTCTTACTGAGAACTTTGAGAGTTCTTCATATATTTTGGACAACTATCTCTTATCGGATGTGTGTTTTACAAATCTTTTCTCCCAGTTTGTGGTATGTCTTCTTATTGTTTTGACATTGTCTTTCACAAAACAGAAGTTTTAACAAATTCTTAATGAATTCCAGCTCATCTGTTATTTATTTCAGTAATCATGCTTTCGGTGTTATACCTGACAAGTCATCACCATACCCAAGGTCATCTGGATTTTTTCCTATGTTGTCTTTTTGGAGTTTTATAGTTTTGCATTTTTAATTTAGATTTACGAGATATTTTGAATTAATTTTTGTGGAATGTATAATGTCTGTGTCTAACTTCATTTTTTGTTTTTGCATTTGGTTGCCTGGTTATTCCAGCATGAATTTTGAAAAGAGTGTCTTTGCTCTATTGTATTGCTTTTGCTCCTTTGTAAAAGATCGGTTGACTATATTTATGTGGGACTATTCTGGGCTCTCTATTCTGTTTATTAATCTACTTGTTTATTCTTTTGCCATTACCACACTGTCTTGATTAGTACAGCTTTAAGTCTTGAAGATTACTACAGCTAATAAGTCTTGAAGTCAGGTAGTGTCTGTCCTCCAACTTTGTTCTTCTTCAGTATTGTGTTGGCTAGTTTCATCTTTCCCTTTCCATATCAACTTTAGAATCATTTTTCAGTGTCCACAAGATAGCATGCTGGGATTTTGATTGGGATTGCAGTGGATCTACAGATCAGGTTGGGAAAAATTTATATCATGACAATATTGAGTCTTCCTATCCATGAATATGGAATATCTATTTAGTTTTTCTTTGATTTTGTTCATCAGAGTTTTGTAGCTTTCCTCATATAAATCTTACGTATACTTACTTAGATTTATGCCCAAGTACTTCCTTTTATTGGGTGCTAATGTAAATGGTATTGTGTTTTAAATTTCAAATTTCACTTGCCCATTGCTGGTATATAGGAAAGTGACAGACTTGTACAACAATCTTATATCCTGCAACCTTACCATAATCACCTATTAGTTCCAGAAACTTTTGTGTTGATTTATTTTGATTTTTCTATATAGATAATCATGTCATCTACAAAGGCAGTTCTAGTTCTTCCTTCCCAATCAGTCTATTTCCTTTTCTTGCCTTATTGAATTAGCTTGGACTTCCAGTATGATATTGAAAAGTAGTAGTGAGATGAAACATCCTTGCGTTGTTCCTGACTTTAGTGGGAAAGCTTCTAGTTTCTCACCATTAAGTAGGATGCTTGCTGCAATTTTTTTTTGTAGATTTCTTTATGAAGCAGAGAAAGTTCTCCTCAATTCCTAGTTTGCTGAGAGTTTTTATATGAATGAGTGTTGAATTTTGTGAAATTATTTTTCTTCATCTCATCTATTAATATAATCATGGAGTTTTTCTTTTTTAGCTTGTTCATATGATGGTTATATTAATTCATTTTCAAACTTTGAACCAGCCTTCTATACCTAGGATAAATCTCACCTGGTAATGATGTATAATTCTTTTTATATATGGTTGGATTTGATTTGCTAGTACTTTGTTGAATATTTTTGCATCTGTGTTTATGAGATATATTGGTCTGTGGTTTTCTTTTCTGGTAATGTTTTTGTCTGGTTTTGGTAGTGCTGGACTCATAGGATGAGATAGAAAGTATTTTTTTTTTCTGCTTCTGTCCTCCAAAAGAGATTGTAGAGAACTGGTATAATTCATTCTTTAAATGTTTGGTTGAACTCAGCAGTGAACTCTTCTGTGCCTGGAAGGTTATTAACCTTCTTCTGTTTTGGAAGATTATTAACTATTGATTCAATTCTTTAATAGATGTAGGCCTATTCAGAATGTCTATTTCTTATTTTATGAGTTTTGGCAAATTGTGTCTTTCACAGAATTGGTCCATTTGACTTAGGTTATCAAATTTCTGGGTGAATAAT
The DNA here is from genome assembly GCF_048565385.1 of Saimiri boliviensis. NCBI lineage: Eukaryota > Metazoa > Chordata > Mammalia > Primates > Cebidae > Saimiri > Saimiri boliviensis. The sequence continues at coordinate 23,173,656 of NC_133459.1, forward strand.
AGAGTTCATAGTTTCCTTTCTTATCCTTTCAATATCCATAGGATCTGTAGTGATGTTTCTTCTTTAATTTCTGATATTAGTAATTTGTGCTCTCTCCCTTTTTTTCTTAGTCTGGCTATAGACTTATTGATTTAATTGATCTTTTCAAAGAAGCAGCTTTTGATTTCATTATTTGTTAATTTTCTGTTTTTAATTTCATTGTTTTAATTTCATCCAATTCTTACTATTCCTTTTTTTTTATACTGACTTTGGTCTTCTTTTCCTAGTCTGTTAAGGTGGAAACTTAGATTATTGATTTTAGATTTTTCTTCTTTCCTAGAATATGCACTTGATGATAAGTCTCCCTCTAACCACTGCTTTGGCTGTATCTTACAGATGTTAATAAGCGATGTTTTAATATTCATTAGGTAAAAATATTTTAAAAATTTTTTGACATTTCTTCTTTGACCCCTGTATTATTTAGAAGTGTGTTGTTTAATCTCCACGTTTTGGAAGTTTCTAGTTGTCTTTCTGTTATTGATTTCTAGTTTAATTCCATTGTGGTCTGAGAGCAGATGTTGTATGATTTCTACTCCTTAATTTGTTAAGGTGGGTTTTATGGCCCAGAATAAGGTCAAATTCATTCTGTTTTATGGCCCAATAATATTCCATTGTGTGTGTGTGTGTGTGTGTGTGTGTGTGTATACATACACCACTTTTTGTTTATCTACTCATGCGTTGGTGGATATTTGGATTGTTTTCATTGTTTTGCTAATTCCATCGTACACTCAGCATGTAATTCAGTGGTATTTTGTATGATCACAGTATTGTGCAGCCATCACCTCTATGTAACTCCAAAATGTTTTCACCAACTCAAAGGCGATCTTGAATCCATTAATCAGCCAATCCTTATCTCCCCTCTCTCAACCCCTGGCAACCACTAATCTGCTTTCTATCTCCATGAATTTGGCTATTTTGGATATTTCATTTAAATTGAATCATACAATATGTGATCTTTTGTATCTGGCTTCTTTTACTTTTCATAATGTTTTCGATGTTCATCCATGGTGATACTCAACTGTACACATTGTATACCAATATTTGTATCATTTTGAGGAACTGCCAAGCTGTTTCCCAAAGTGGCTGAACCGTTTTACATCACCAGCAACATATGAGAGTTCCAGTTTCTGCGCACGTTCTCACCAGTGCTTGTTACCTTACCTTTCCCTTCCTCCCCTTTCCCTTTTCCTTTCCTTTCCTTCTCTCTCTCTCTTTCTTTTTATTTCCTTCTCTCTCTCTCTCTCATACACTCTCTCTTTTTCTTTTAAATTGTAGCCATTCTAGTGGCTATGAAAGAGTATCTCACTGTGGTTTTGATTTGGATTTTTCAAATGACTAATGATATTGAGCATCTTTTCGTGTGTTTCTTGGCCATTTGTATATCTGTTTTGGGAAAATGTCTGTTCAAGTATTTTGACCATGTTTAAATTGGGTTATTTTGTCTTTCTGTTGCTGAATTGCAAGAGTTCTTTATATATCCTGGATTCTAGACTCTTGTCAGATATATGATTTACAAACGTTTTTTCCCATTGTTCGTTGTCATTTCATTTTCCTTCTTTCTTTTCTTTTCTTTCTTTCTTTTTTTGACAGGGTCTCACTCTGTCACCCAGGCTGGAGTACAATGGTGCAATCTTGGCTCACTGCCACCTCCACCTCCCAGGCTCAAGCAATCCTCTCAGCTCAGCCTCCCCAGTAGCTGGGACTACAGCTGCATATCACCATGCCCTGCTAATTTTTGTATTTCTTGTAGAGATGAAGTTTCACTATGTTGCCCAGTCTGGTCTCAAGCTTCTGAGCTCAAGTGATCCTCCTGCCTCAGCCTCTGAAAGTGCTGGGATTACAGGCATGAGCTAGTGTGCTCAGCCTCATTTCACTTTCTTGATTGAGGCTTTTATTGAGACAGGGTCTCACTTGGTCACCCAGGCTGTAGTACGGTGGTATGATCATAGCTCACTGTAACCTTGAACTCTTGGGCTCAAGCAATCCTCCCAAGTCAGCCTCTCCGGCAACTAGTACAACAGGTGTGTGCCACCATGTCTGGCTAATTTTTAAACTTTTTTTAAGAGGTGGGGTCTCGTTGTGCTGCCCAGGCTGGATCTTGAGAGTGTTATTGATGAACTATCTACTTTTATTTTGATGAAATCCAAGTTACCCATCAATGTATACACTGAGCTGATCCTGAGACATGGCAAAATGTCTGAAGATGGTACTTGAGTGAGTGAAACTTGGGCAATGTTGTTTCTAGTGAATTCTTTCTCCTTGGTGGTTTCCTCTGGCCTGGGGATGTACTTCATCCAGCAAGAAATGTCAGGGCTGAAGAGATATGGCCTCTGGTCTCCCACCCAGAGGGTAAACTTGGCAAGAGCCCAGCCAGGCTCTGCCTCCTCCGCTGTTCCTAAGCATGTACTCCTGGACAAGGGGTCTCTGGAGCAAAGGAGAGTGACTCTCTCCTTCTCTCCCAGCCCTACCACCACTTACCTGCTAGCCAGCCACTCCCTCCTCTTTCTGTAACTGGGCATTGGTCCAGCTGCCAGGCCCAGCACCTCTCCCATTTAGCCAGATGTAGTTCCAGAAACAACTGCAGGAGTTTTCGGACACATTTTCCAGCCCGGACTACTGCTGTTCCTGTCCATAGCCAAGATCCAGGTCTGTTTCCTCTGGGTGGGGATGCAGCTCCTTACCTCCTAGAAGGCTATGGAAGTGTGTGTGCTTGTGTCTTTTTCCTCCTTTCTCTTTTGGAACATAAACATCTTTCCAGGTCCTTCTGGCCAGAGGATGATGGTATGAGCCTGCGGTCTCCCGTCAGTGCCCAGTGGCCTCAGGTGCTGCCTCTTACTCGTAACCTAGATGCTCCCACATGTGTTTATTTCCTAGAGCTGCTGTGACACAGAGCCACAAACTGGGAGGCTCAGAACAACAGACATTGCTCCTTTCACAGTTCTGGAGGCTGGACGTCCAAAATCAAGGTGTTGGCTGCGCTGGTTCTTATGGGAGGATCTGAGGAGAATCTGTTCCAGGCTCTCTCCTGGCTCCTGGTGGCTTCTGGCAATCCCTGGAGCCCCTCAACTTGTAGATGCATCCCCCCAGCCTCTGTCTTCATCTTCACATGGCATTCTCCCTGTCTCTGTCTCTGTGTCTCTTCTCCTCATCTAATTGCCATATTGGATTAAGAGCCTACCCTGCATCAGTATAGCCTCGTCTTGGCTAATTTCATCCGCAGTGACCCTAGTTCTAAATAAGCTCACATTCTCAGGTTCCAAGAAGGATATGAATTTTGAGTGGGACAGTGCCCAGCCCAGTGCACCAGGTAATGCCAAGGGCATCACTAGGTAGGAGGCTGGAGATGACTCCATTTCTATGAGTTCCTCCTTGGCTCCTCTGTGTCTTTGCTTCTAACAGCCTGTACCTGCCAGCCTCTCTGGAGGCCTCCCCTTGAGCTATTAGAGGGGCTTTGTGTGCACAAAATTCAGACACACACACACACACACACACACACATACACACACACACACACACACACAGAGCTGGGCATTCTTGTCCCCTGGAGCTATCTTACCATGGTGATGACTGACAGTGGACTGGATGCGGTGGCTCACACCTGTAATCCCAGCACTTTGGGAGGTCGAGGTGGGTGGATCACCACAGGTCAGGAGTTCGAGTCCAATCAGCCTGACCAACATGGTGAAACCCCATCTCTACTAAAAATAGAAAGAAAATGAGCTGGGCATGGTGGCGCATGCCTGTAACCCCAGCTACTTGGGAAGCAGAAGCAAGAGAATCACTTCAACCCGAGTCAATTAAATGATACTATGACGGAGAATAAAGTGAGGGAGTCCTGAGGCTGGACTGTGAAGGTGTTCTGCTGTCCCTGCCATGTAAACTGCTCTAGTGCCTCTCTGCTGTTGGATATCAGGAAGAAAGGATTTGGTAAATTGGTGGCTGCACACCAAATTCCAGAGACAGTGCTGATCTGCTGAAGTCAAGATGCCACATCTGGCACAGTGGGTGACACTGGGCTGTGCTTGGCTGTGTTTATGGTAGTCTGCGGTCAGCTCCCCTGAGAGGCCTTTCCTGACCAACTTATCTAACGATGCCTTCCAGCTCCGGGTCTTCTTCCAACCCATCATCCTCTTTTATTTTTTTGTGTCACTGATCTCTGTCTGCAGTCATGTGACCTATTTACTCATTTATGGCCTTTCTCCCCAACTAGGATACAGACTCCAGGGGAATAAGGACATTGTGTGACTTGTCTGCAGCTGCATCCCAAGCACCCACCACTGTAGTGGGTGCCTAACCAATGTGTGTTGAATGAACAAAAGAGCAGACCAGTGTTCTTTCACTTGAAGTACATGGAGGGGAAGAAAGAGGATTTTCTGGGGAGATTCTAAGGCAGAGGTCATTTCTGGGGGTTGCTGGCTGGGAGGAGGCAGGTCAAGGTAGGCTGTCTTCCGGGTGGTGCAAACCCCTGGCCTTTGCCAGCCTCTCACTGGCCGGTCTGCTTGTTGGGTCTGGCACAGGCCTCAGGGAAACATAACATTTTAAATAAAACCTCAGAGTCAATAAAGGCGAATGGTCTCGGGTGCCTCTCCTGCCGGCCCCAGCTGTTGACTTTAGAAGTCAAGAGGTTGGGGTGTTGCCCAATTCTCGTGGAGTACAGGGAGATATAAGCTGGAAGGGCCTGGCCCATTTTATACAAAAACAAAACGAAACAAAACCCACCAGGCCCTGGAAAGATTCCACCACCAGCCAGAATCAAAGGTCCATTCAGAGCCTCAAAACTCCTCACATTCGCTGTTAATGAAAACCAAATTTCTCATCCCTCTGAGCACTTCCAGGGGCTGCAACTGGGAGTCTTTGGCCACCCCTCCACCACCGAAGGGGCCCCACTGTGTTCAAATAGTTTTATGATAATACAGCCTCGTCTTTTTCTAATTTCAGGCATCAGTGATTTAGGACGGAGTTGTTTTCATGGAGAAAGAAATAGAAGCTGTTTGTGGCAGGGCACGACTGCTGCCGGGCAGATATTCCCACCATGTGGGTATCCGGGTAGAGGGGTGAGCCTGCCATGAAGAGGCTTGGACCCAGCTCCGGGGAGGCCTGGTTTGTAAAGCACCCCGCTCAGGCGGGGAAGGGTGGGCTGGTGGTTTCCAGACGGATTCAGACACAGTGACAGTGACTGCTGTGTTTTGATTTCATGCTTCGTGAAATCTTAGAATCACAACTCAGAAAGGTAGAGGCATCCCTCTCAGATGCAGAGAAAGGCCCTCCGTTTTTTAAAAAAGACGTTTTCTCATTTCTTTTTTGTTTTTTCTCCCCTTTGATCAATCTTTATAAGCAAGTATTGTGTAGAAATCTCACTTTTTTTCCCCTTAAAGTCAACTTGATTATTTCTTTAAGCCTTCGGTACATTTAGTTGGTGGGAAACTTAAACTCAACCTTTCAGTGACTGCTCTGCCTTCGTCAGGACTGGGGTGGAATTCCGTCCTTGTTTCTCGGGGTTTTTTGTTTTGTTTTGTTTGTTTTCAGACAGACTCTCACTCTGTTGCCCAGGCTGGAGTGCTGTGGCATGATCTCAGCTCACTGCAAACTCTGCCTCCTGGATTCAAGTGATTCTCCTGCCTCAGCCTCTGGAGTAGCTGGGATTACAGCATGTGCCGCCATGCCGGCTAGTTTTTGCATTTTTAGTAGAGATGGGGTTTCACTATGTTGGCCAGGCTGGTCTCAGACTCCTGACCTCAGGTGATCCTCCTGCCTCAGCCTCCCAGAGTGCTGGGATTCCAGGCGTGAGCTACCGCACCAACCTCAGTTTTTTTCATCTGTAAGATGGGGATAATGATAATGCATACTTTAATGAGCTGGGTTTAAAAATGGCAAAATATTTAGAATACTGTCTGGCATAGAGTAAGTATTAACTATTATTATTATTCCAGAGATAAAGAGAAGGCATCAAACCCAATATGAGGATATCAAAGAAGACTGCCTGGACGAGGTACTGTTTCAGCTAATGACAGATGTAGTCCTTGCACAATCTTGAACTCCTCTGCTTGGATATTTATCAATCTAGAAGTTTAATATACTATACCCTGAACAAGTGTGCTCATTTTAGAAAACTATAAAGAAGAAAACAGAAAACAGCTGTAATCCCATCTTTCCATTGATTTCATTCTAGATTACTTTTATCTCTATTTTTAACTGCATTAATTGATAACCTGTATATACAGTGTGAGTCTGGCTAGAAAAATGTTTATTTCTGACCGGGCAAGGTGGCTCAGGCCTGTAATCCCAGCACTTTGTGAGGCCAAGGCAGGCAGATCATGAAGTCAGGAGATCAAGACCATCCTGGCTAACACAGTGAAATCCCGTCTCTACTAAAAATATAAAAAAATAGCCAGGCGTGGTGGCCTGCACCTGTAGTCCCAGCTACTTGGGAGGCTGAGGCAGGAGAATTGCTTGAACACAGGAGGCAGAGGTTGCAGTGAGCCAGTATCACACCACTGCACTCACTCACCCTGTGTGACAGAGCGAGATTCCATCTTAAAAATAAAGAGAAAAGAAAAATGTTTCTAAAATGTATTTATATATTTATAGAAAATAAAGATCTGAATGGGGAGCAAAGCCTAAAAAAATATTAACGGTGGTTATCTTTGTAGGCAGGCGATTATGGGTTATTTTTCTTGTGTGCTTTTTGGTAATCTGGACTGTCTACTTTCCCTCTCATGATTATGTATTAGTTTGTGTCACTTTAAAATGTCATTTACTCTGGGGGCCGTGGCTCATCCCTGTAATCCCAACACTTTGGGAGGCCAAGGTGGAAGGTTTGGTTGAGACCAGGAGTTCCAGACCAGCCTGGGCAACATGACGAGGCCCTGCCTCTAAAAAAGAAAATCAGCCAGTTGTGGTGGTGCACACCTGTAGTTCTAGCTTCTTGAGAGGCCGAGGCAGAAGGATCACTTGAGCCCAGGAGTTGGAGGCTACACTGCACTCCAGTCTGGGTGACACAGTGAGACTCTGTTTAAAAATAAAAACTAGAGGCCGGGCGCGGTGGCTCAAGCCTGTAATCCCAGCACTTTGGGAGGCCGAGGCCGGTGGATCATGAGGTCAAGAGATCGAGACCATCCTGGTCAACATGGTGAAACCCCGTCTCTACTAAAAATACAAAAAATTAGCTGGGCGTGGTGGCGCGTGCCTGTAATCCCAGCTACTCAGGAGGCTGAGGCAGGAGAATTGCCTGAACTCAGGAGGCGGAGGTTGCGGTGAGCTGAGATCGCGCCATTGCACTCCAGCCTGGGTAACAAGAGCGAAACTCCGTCTCGAAAAAATAAAATAAAATAAAAACTAGAAATATTATTTAAAATGTAGTACATAGAACTCAGGAACCATGGATGCGGTCTCATAATCTTTATATTTTTAGACCATGAAGGAGAGTGGGGTAGCTTGGCCGGACTCCGAGCGCCCCAGACCCACAAGTCTGAGAGGCTGCATGTGACCTCCGGTGTGGTCAAATAGTCCTTTAAGGAAACGGAGGCAGGACATAAGGCTTCACTAAACACTGTGAAGTGGTCAGGAGGGACAGGGCAAGGGCCAGCTGGGTGATAACAAAGACTGTTGTTAAGACCATGTCCCCAGTGGCACACTAAATGCCACTAAGAGACATTTGACGTGGAGTTTGGGGCATGGCGGCCTTCCTGTGACTTTGGCGCCAGTGATGTCTAAGATGCCTCTTAGCTCCTCCGTCATTCTGCCCGGGCTTCACCCTCCTTTGCCCGGACTATTTTAGTCGCCTGTGAGCAGGTCTCTGCACCCTTATCCCCAGTCTGCACCATCATGGTGCTCCCCTCCGACACACATGTCTCCGCTTGGCACCCCCGTGCCACCGACCCCTGGCACAGCTCCTCCCCCACCACTGCTCCACTTTCCCCACCATCCTCCGAGCTCACAGTCCGCCCAGCCTTTGCACGTGGGATTCCCTCCTGATGCTTCTCTGCCGGGTCCATTCCTACTTCTCTTTCCATCTGCTCTCGGGAGAGGGGCGCCTTCTCCGGGGAGCCTTCCTTGTTTGCCCTGATCCACACTGGGTTGGCACAACCTGTTTTCCTGTCTGTCTGCCCTGTGAGATCCCTGAGGGCATGGTGTGACCTGTTCACCTTGTTCTTGGTGTCTGGCACCTGAGGGTGGGGTGGGGCTTTGTGTTTGGTGAATGAGTGAATGAATTCTGCCCAAGGCCTCCAAGACACCCAGCCCAAAGAGCTGAGTGGGATGGTGAAGCCCAAATGGTGTTCTTGGACACCAGAGAGCCCACATTGCTTCCATCCGTCAGGGTGGGCACAAAGGAGGGTGGTCCAGGCCGCCTCAGGGCTGCTGCATCCCCTTCTTATGATAGGTCCTCCAGGCCAGGGCAGGCCCTTTCTGTGGGTGAATATAAATGTGTAAAACAAACAGTGCGCTCTTAGCTGCAAAACTAAAACTAGGAAGCGTGGGACCCCGCTCCCCAGGATCCCCCAGCAGCTGGACCACACAGGTGTGGCTGCGGATATCGGGGCGATGTGGCCCCTCGCCCCTCCCAGCTCCAGAGCCCTCATGGAGAGGAATGAGGGGCATTCTGGATTTCCGCCAGGAACGGTTCATTCTTCACTCTGGCCTCCCTCCTGCCCCGGTCCCACTTGACAGCTCATTTCATTTACGACCCCATAATGAACCGACCCACTGAGGTGTATTCTCTACTCACGTGGCCAAGCTGGGGTGTTTAGTGCGGCTGAGAGTTGCCCTCTGGGCCACGCTGGGTTGGGGACAGGTTTACGGGGGTACCATCTGGGAGGAATTGGGGCTGAGGAGGGAGGCAGGGCTGGGTGTCCATCAAGCCCTGCCCTCCCAGTCACATAGTACTGGCTCCACCCCCCCATCTCCTCCAGCCCTCACCACTCCACCACATGGGTATGTACCATCTCCAGCTGGCAGCCCCCGCCAGGACACCCCTTTCTTAGCATGAAAGCCAAAGCCATCCCCATGGCCATGTCCCAGCAGTGGCCTGCTCCCAGGGGCCAGCAAGATGGGTCTGTCTGGGGCCACTTCACCCCGCAGGAGGCCACGTCTGGGAGCCCCCCTGGTCGCATCCAGCTCTTTGGGTTAATCACTGGGTCAGCCTCAAGCGGAGGGGGCTGGAGAAACGGGAGGGACTCAAAGTCCAGCCTAAATGGACGGACGGGACCCCCTAGAGCCTCCAACATGGAATTCTGGAGTCCAGGGGCTCTCAGACTGTGGAAACAATGGCTTTCTCAGCCTGGACTGGCTGCTGCATGTCCTAAGCTCCTGCTGGTGGCTCAGGGGACACAGGTGAGCCTGGGCCCAGGGTCCAGGAGGACAGGGTTGCAGGACTGTGAAAGTCAACCCTTCCTTCAGGCCAGGTACACCCCTGTCCCAAAGCAGAGGATCACGGACGTGACGTCCTACTCCACACCCAGGACACAGCCGGTGCTCATTCAGCGCACGACTTAAGAGAGGCTCAGAGAGGGAGAGGGACCGCTCAGTGCCACACAGCTCTGGAAGGAAAAACCTTCCCCCATCAAGACCTTTCCCAGACCCTTTTGGGAATGAATCGCCTCAGGTTGGGAAGTTCTTCTTAATACCTAACCTGAATTCTTTCTGTAACTGAGGCAGCCCGTCCTCACCCATGTCCGAAGGGGGCGATGTCCACTCTCTCCATCTGCTGCCCAGCAATGCTCACCCCTGCCGCCACCTGCAGGCCACTGTGGCTACTGCAGCGCTTCCTCCCTGGGACTGCAGGCAGGCTGGAGATGCCTCTGGACCTTGAGTTTCCGGTTGGAATTTGGGTGTGCTGATTTGTGTCTGCTGGGGTGCAGGTGATAGAGATTTGAGTCAGGGACTCCAGAGGTCAGCTCGTCTCCCATCTGCTGTGGCACCAAAGTATGTCTGGTGAGGAGGGGCTATCATTCCCTACAAAGTGACCCCAAATAAACATAAATAGAAATGGAGGGGGGCTTTCAAGCCAGGTCCCCACACCATCACACCCATGCTACCAATATTGGAGTGTGGTCCCAGTTCAGCCATGGACAGCCCCAGGGAGACATGGACCCTGATGACACTCCCGCTTTGCACCTCAGTTGTCTCAGCTGCAAAATGGAAGCACTAAAGTGGCTGCTCTCTCCCAATCCCCACTGTTGCTAGCTTGCCACAGATCCTGAAACATGAGGCTCAGAGGAGAGCTCTCACCCAGGCAGCTGGACTCTTCCTCTGCCTCTGCTTCCCCCCAGAAATCTGAGTCTGGGGAACAGGTAGGAATTCTTCCCAACATAGCTGGGAAGAATCACCGCCCGCTCATGATTGGTGGAAGGTTTGGTAGCACTTTGAAGACCTATTTGATGCTCTCCTGGGGTTCTGGCCATACAGCAGGAGGCCTCACCAATGGGCTGTTCTGCGGCCAGGGTGGTCTCTGTGGCCATTCCTGAAGAAGCTGGAAGCAAGGAGATAAAGGCGCTGGGTGTCACTGTTCCTGCCCCAGGTCCTGCTCAGTTCCTCCTGGGAACAGCAAGAGGTCTCCATTCTCTCCCACCCCCCGCCCCGCCTCCATGCATAGCCCTAGAAGCCCGGCACTGGGCTCCTTCAACACATCTCAGACTTACATTATTGTAACAAATCAGTCCAAATTCCATTTTACAGTTAAATAGTACAGAAGACAGTTTACTGTACAAGCAAGTTGTGCATCAAAAACAAACACCAAGCAAATGATAGTGCAAAGCAGTTTCCACCCTGCTCCATCCTCTCGCCAGCTCTGGGATGGTTTTGCATCGGATATGAGTGCAGCAAGTGTCACATGTCAGCATGACAATATGTCATAAAGAGATTGGTACCCACTACTGACAGGCTCACAGTTACATTGTATCAAAACATCTTCCTGCTTCCTTTATCAGTGTTTGCCTAGTACAACTTTAAAGCAGCCTTGTAAATAAGGACACACTTTTACGTCTGGGCTGTCTGTACCCACTTTGGACCTTACAGACTCAGTATGGCTGCCATCACTTTTTGTCAGGGGATGGGGGATGGGGTGGGAAGAGCAATTTATTTCCCATCCCTTCTCCTCCAAGGCTTGAGGATCAGGAAGGGGTAGTAATCTGTGATGAGCTACAAAGTGCTGGGCACTGGGAACCAAAGGTTGCCTCCTACACTGACCCGGGACCAGCTACAGCCAGAGATCAGGAGGGAAGAAAGTACAAGGACAATGGACTTGTAGCTGCTGCTTAAGTATCGGTGGAGAGGCATCCTGGGTGCAGGGAGTCAGCAGTTGTTTTGAAGAGATGGAGACTGTTTTTCCAGTGGGGTCAGGCCAAGAGAAACTGCAGTAGGAGGGACTGGAATAGGATCACCAGAAGGACTGCCTAGCCTGCCAGTGTGTCTCTGGTGTATGGTTCTGGCTGTTGTGACAGGTTGGGTGGGGGCAGTGCTCTCACAGAGGCAACATTGACGACCCTTTTGTAGGGCAGATTTCTGCATCCACAGAGGACGAGGCAGAAAGTTACAAAAACCACGTGCTGCTAGCCTTTATGAGTTTCCTGTCCTTTAACATGTTTTCTAAGCCTTTCTAGGGCCAGAGAACTCTGAGAATCCACGTGCCTGGCCCTAGGGCAAGGGCCTACGTTTCCATTTTGCGAAACTCAGGGACAAGACTTCACCTCAGAATGCAGTGGGGCCGAGATGCAGCTGGCACGCCCTTACAGTGCTTCTCTTCTGCCACGCAAAGCCAGTGCTCCCCAGCACCCCCATCCCACCCACCCCAACCAGAACACCCACACAGCCTCCCAAACAGATGTCCCAGAGCCACAGAGGACAGCGAGCCCACCATCTCACCAGCGTTTCCCTTGTCCTCCCAGGGGGCACCTGTGGTGCAGGCTGCTGGGATGTCACCTGGTGGGGAGTGTAGCCCCTTGAGGAAGTACTGAGACCCTAATAACCCCACACTCTCAGGAGGCAGCTGGGGGGTTGGTGAGGGGGAGGGGCTGGGGATGCTGCTCATCATCACGGAGCTACACTTGTGAGAGACCTTGTTTGAAAATGTCAGATTAAGCTGCTTTTTCTAAAATCAGTTTTAACAACTTTTGTTGTTGTTCAGGACTGTTTGCTTTCAGAGCACAAAATAGGCTAAAGACCGACAGGTACGTGTCAGGAGTTGCAAGATTTGGCCAGGTCCTCCAGGGAGGCTTGAGGGATGGGGCACAGCTTGGCTGGACCTAGGTGGGACAGGGATGCTGGTATCTGACCCCAAATGATCCCTCACCTCAATGCCTCTGCTAGGACCTATCTGACCCCCCTATTCTCCCCACAAATGGAAATTATGAGACTGCCCCCACCCTGCCCCCGACCAAGAGAACAGAGGGTGGATGCCTTGGGCTGGTAAAGTGCATGGAGGAGCCAGTCTGCAGGGCCCTTCCTGGGTTTAGGGAGCTGATGCCATAGACTCATCTCCTCTGGTGCCTGGGACCCATGTGTCTGGGGGAAAGCCAACTGTTAGGAACGGAGGGGAAGCCGGGCTGGGGGCACTGGCTTGGATGTATTCTCATCCCATCTCTGCCAGCAATGTGCAGGGTCCTGCCCCATCTGTACAATGAAGGGAACCCCTCTCAAGGGTGGCAGGGGTGGGGGACACTTTCCAGTTCTGACTCCATCTGTGTAAATACAGAGGGAGCTGGACCCACGGGATGCAGGGGTGAGGAGGTTTCCTGGGGCCTGAGGCTTATCCTGTGGGCCAGTGCTGTCTCTCTCTGGAAGAGACGGCCTCTGTCCCGGGAGACATGGGTCCCATGCAGCACTGGGCATAGCTGGAGACAGTGAGGACCTTCTGGGGAGGTGGCAGGAGGCTGATGAGACCGCCGGGATCTGGGCTGGGGGCAGTGACCCGGGTGGGGCTGTTCCCCACACCTCTGTACAAGGATGTGCTAGACAGGTGCAGTCAGACACCCACCAGCTGGAACCACCCTGGGACCGAGACCACACTAGAGTACAAGTCCCATTCCTGCCCAGAGCCTCGGAGCTGGCCCGTCACTGGTCTCGAAGGTTGCCAGTGGGTCCCCACCTCCCGCGGGAGGAGTCCACTGGGGCGGTCAGTAGGGCCGCCACACGGCCTCATCCATGCGGCCCGGCGTGCTCAGGGCCGTGGGCGAGTTGCTGTGGCTGCCGTCGGCCTCCACGCTGTCACTCTGGCCACCCAGGCTGGGGTTCATGAGGTTGCCGGTGGCGACAGAGGCAGCGCTGCTGGTGCAGGAGGCCAGCATGCGGGTGGGCGAGCGGTCGCCCCCGCTGCTGCTGCCGGCCACCATGGAGAACTGGTAGGAGCCGGAGGACGTGCCGTAGTAGAGGTGGTAGGGGGACGGGTTGGCCTGGAAGGGCCCGCTCTGGTTTTGTGGGGCCCCCGGGTAGGGTGGCGGGAGGTAGGTGTGGTGGAAGCGGCTGGTGGCCGGCATGCCTGCCACGCTGAGGCTGCTGATGCTCGTGCCTGAGGGCGTGGCGCTGTAGGGAAAGGCAGCCGACATGGCCCCGGGGTAGTGCATCCTGGGGTCCGGGAAGCGGCTCTCCGTGAGGGCTGGCAGCGTCGGGAAGGAGCGGTCAAACTGGCGGGGGTCCGAGAATGGGTTCAGTTCCGAGGTGCCTGGAGGACAGCAAGGAAGAGGTCAGTGGCAGCCCGAGACGCCCCCAGGAGGCCTTCCTGAAGAATGACCTTGGGCTCTGGCCCATCTAGGGGACTCAAGGCCCATCTAGGGGACTCCTGGTTCTAGACCTCACTCCTGCCCTAGGCTGCCCAGGGCCTCGCCTGCCAGAACTCGGAACACAGATCCGCTGGAGAGCAGGTGGGAGCTGCCCTGGGCCAAGAGGGGCCGTGGGAGCCTCCCCGCTGGCAGCAGCAGAAGACAGGGAGGACCTTTTCTTTTCTTTCAATCCTCCTTCCCGGGCTGGACGTGTGTGTGCGCGCACACCTGCACACGAGCCTCTCCTGCCCGGGTGCAGCGCTCTGAGCGCTCACATCTGGGTTGTGGGCCCTGAGTTCCCAGCAGCTCATGCTTGTAATCCCAGCGCTTTGAGAGGCCCAGGCAGGTGATCACGAGGTCGGGAGTTTGAGACCAGCCTGGCCAACATGGTGAAACCCCGTCTCTACTAAAAAGAAAAAAAATTAGCCAGGCGCTGTGGTGGACGCCTGTAATCCCAGCCTCTCGGGAAACTGAGGCAGGAGAATCACTTGAATCTGGGAGGCAGAGGTTGCAGTGAGCTGAGATTGCGCCACTGCACTCCAGCTGGGGCAACAAAGCAAGATTCCATCTCAAAAAAAAAAAAAAAAAAAAAAAAATCCTCCTTCCCAGCCTAGCAGAGGAGCGGCCTAGGATGTGGGGGTGGGGCAGCGCTGAGGGCGGGGTCAGGTCTCCCAGCAGCCCTGCCCGGCCCACGAGGTGCCTCTTCCCACCGGCCTGTGGTAACAGCTGACAAAGCCATGGATGTGAAAAGGGCTCTGATGTGAGGCTGGGAGCTGGAACCCGCTTTCGAATAAAAGAAAATGGAGGCAGAGAAAGGACTGCTACTCATCACACGGCCTCTCTGCTGGGGACACCCGTGTGTGTGTGTATCCACACACCTGCATAGAGAAAGGACTGCTACTCATCACACGGCCTCTCTGCTGGGGACACCCGTGTGTGTGTGTATCCACACACCTGCATAGAGAAAGGACTGCTACTCATCATACGGCCTCTCTGCTGGAGACGCGTGTGTGTGTGCGTGTGTCAATGTGTATGTGTGAGTGTATGTGCGAGTGTGTGTGCGTGTCAATGTGTGAGTGAATGTGCAAGTGTGTGTGGGTGTATGTGCGAGTGTGCATGTCAGTGTGTGAATGTGCAAGTGTGTGAGCGTATGTGCAAGTGTGTGTGCGTGTGTCAATGTGTGTGTGAATGTGCAAGTGTGTGCGCGTGTGCGAGTGTGTGTGCGTGTGTGAGTGCATGTGTGTGTGAGCGCACGAGTGTGTGTGCACGCACACCTGCACACGAGCCTCTCCTGCCCGGGTGCAGCGCTCACATCTGGGTTGTGGGCCCTGAGTTCATAGCAGCTCTGCCCTCCATCCTCCACCTCACCCTGGGCCTGTGTCTCTGGAGCTGACTCATGGCTGCACAGTGACCAGATGCCACCTGCCTTGGCAGCAGAGACAGCAGTCAGACAAACTTGGGGACTGAGACCCTGACCTGGTCACAGTGTCCAGCCCAGACGCTGCCCCTGCCCCCCTAGGAGTGTGGCTTCTCAATGGGCTTCAAGGCAAGGGTGTTCCAGTACCTGCCCCTGACTGTCATCACAGACCTCCAAAACCTCAGCATTCAAAGGGCTCGGGGACTGAGTCTAACACCCTTGGTGGGGAATCTGAGGCCCAGATAGGGTGAGGCACTTGCGTAAGGGTCACACAGCACACTGGACCCGGCAAACAATCCTAAGGTCTCTGGTCCTGAGCCCCAAAACATGCCTGAGAGGGAGCTGTGCTGTCTTTGAGGCAGCACAGGATCAAGCCTTACTGTGCAGCTTCTGGAGCCGGACAGTTATCCTGGTTTGGACACTTACTGGCTGTGTGTCCTTGGGCAAGTCACTTAACCTCTCTGTGCATCAGTTTCTCCATATAACACACGGAGATGATAACAGTTCATCAGGATTCAGTTAATACACATCAAGTACTTAGAATGGCACCGGGCACAGAGTAAGGGTCCGTGAGGCTCTGCAAGGCCATTGGCTGTGGTGCCTCTTACTCTGGGTACCCAGGAGAACTGGCTCCTTCAGGGCCCTGCTGAAATGAGGCCCTGGTGCACAGCCTCCCTCGTACTCTGGCAGCAGGGGGAGGCAGAAGAGCCCCCAGCAGCGGTCCAGAGGTGCAGCCTGTCCGGCCCAGCATCCCCTCTGTCTCACCCTCCAAAGGGTAAGGGCTGGTGCCGGCCGGGGTGGGCTCTGCCTGCCATGCCGAGGCTTGGCTGAGGATGGAGAGCTCTGAGCGCCTGAGCTGCTGTGTGGCTTCAGCCAGGACTTGGAACTTCTCGGGGCTTTGGGGTCCTCCCAAGTCAGCGGGGGTGTGTCTCCCTCAGCAGCAGACTCTGGCCCTGGGCATGGATCAGAGCCGAGTGACGGTCCTGGCTTGAGGTAAGAAGACGTGGGGACAGCAGTCTGGGTGGCGGGGGCCTTCTGGGACAGCCGGGACTCTCCCTAGGTCACTTGGCTGCCCCTACCCCTTGAGGCCAAGAGTCTTTGAGGCGCCTGGCTGCTGGTTTTCATCTGGGGAGCCTCTCCGGGGGAGAGGTCCTGGGCAGGTGCCGGGTGGGGTGGAAGTGGGTGCTGGCCACCTGTGGAAACCCCATTCTCAAGACGAAGGAGACACACAGGGACCCCAAGATGCAATAGCAGGACTGTGCCCCTCAGAGCTCAGTGGGCTGCCAGGCACTGGGCTGGGCCTCCCTGGACCTGCCACTGTCCCCTCCAGCCTCTCTCCTCAAGGCCACCACCCTTCCTCTAGGGTGGTGGGGGAAGTACCTACCCTCAGCACCCCCTCAGGCCCCCCAGCAGCTTCCTCAGAACTCCTTTACCCCCACCCGGCAGCCCCGCAGCCCCAGGAAACCCGAGCTGCCCGGGCCACTGACGAGCAGCCAATCCCAACAGTGGAAGGAAATGTTTATTTTCTTCTCCAGATTGCCCCGGCTGCTGTGTGGTGGCTGAATGAGCCCTTTCAGCTGTGAGAAGCCCCCATTGTGGGCGGCTGCGGCTGGGGGCTGGGGCTGGGGTATGGGAGGGGCTGGGGTCTCTACACTGCTTGCCAGTGACCAAGGTTTGGGGGTCAAGGCAGTTAACAGGCACTGAAAGACGTGGTGGTGGGATGTTCCGAGGGGGATCCCCAGGAGGGAGCCTGAGGGTGGGGGCATCCCTGTGAGAGTGACTTCCCAAGCCTCGGCCTGCCAACACCCGCTCTTTGTCAGGGACCTCCTTCTCCCCACTTCACAGATGAGAAAACTGAGGCTGGGTTTAAGTGACTTGTCTAAGATCACACAGCCAATGCCTGGCAGAGCCTGAGTCCCAGCCTGGTCCACCTGACAGAGTTCACGCTTCTGCCCTGTCCTGGGTGTCCAAGGCCCTTTCTCTCACTCAAAGAGGTTGGGCCTGGGGATGGAGAGGCCTGGCTGACTGTGGCCCAGTGCTGTGGGTGGCTAGTGAGGGACTGGACGAGGCCTCAGGAGGAAGCAGCCAGAGATGCAGAGGTCAGCCACTGCCCCACACAGGCCAGGCCGCTTTCCTCCCAGTCCGGAGTGTAAGCAGCAGCTGTGCCTGCTGTGGGGCTAGGCCTGGCCCTTTGGGGCTGGATGGAGGGGACCACACCTGCCCCAGGCTCCTGCAGGCACTGATTCCCAAGCCGGGCCCACACATCGGTGGATGGGCAGACGGGCTCTCCTTCCATGGGGGCTGGGGGGCAGGAAGCCACTGTTTACCCCACCTCCCGGATTCTGGCTCCCTGGCTAGGCCCTGATCCCCTGGCCGGCGGGCTCTGCAGATGGCAGGGAAAGGCTGGCTCCCAGGCTACCGCACCTTGACAGATGCTGGCCTGTGGGCGGCAGGAACAGGAGCAGCTACAGGGCAGGGGTGGGCGCAAGCACAGCATCCAGGGCTCCTTCTGCCACCTCTTGAGCGCAGACCTCCAACTCATGGGCTCAGGAGCTGAACGTCTCAAATGCACTAGCTCCTGGGCTCAGAGAGGCTGGGCCTGGGGCTTCTTCCGACCTTGGCGTCTCAGGCCAGAAGGGGAGGGGTTCTCTCTTCACACTGAGGGCCTCATCAAGCTCCTGGCCACTGCACTACGCCTGGAACGTCAATAGAGGGACCCAGTCGGACCCCACCTCAGCATGGCAGCCCTGTTCCAGGCCCCTTATCTGTCCCCTAAGAAGTACAGAAAGTGCTTGGGAACACATACTGTGGAGACTCTGGGCCTGGTCACAGATGGGCTGTGTGACCCAAGGGTGGCTCTGAACCTCTTAGGCCTCAATTCATTCGTCTGTCAAGGAGTTCTAACCAGGCTCCGGGAACAGGCACATCCCGTGACAGCAGCCAGCCTGCTTGCCTCTGTCCACCGGGCCACCAAGCACCCTTGGCACCCCGCCTGGCCCAAAGGCCGGCCATGCACACAGCCTCCCACGTCCCCAGCTCACTGACTGAGAGAACAGAGGAGAGATGCAGGCCGCAGTTGTTTAGTGAGCCCCTAGTATACGCCAGGCAGCTTGATATTCCAGAACCTGCCTGAGGCCTGGCTGCGACCACGCCTGCTGTATCCACCTAGACAGTGGAGACAGAGACCCTGCTCGGCCTTCCCTTCCACCTCAGTTCCTCCTGTTTGGGAGGAGGCTCTGGGCAGGGTGGGAGACCTTTCCCAGGAATGCTATGTGCCTCTGTAGGGCTGGAACGTCACTTAACAGTGTGCAAAGTTTGTGTGAGCGCAGTAACGCCACTGAATGCCATCCCAGCCCTGGGCAGAGGCACCAACCACCAATCAATCCACTTTCAGATGAAAAATCGGAGGCCGGGGGCAGGGGTGGGGAAACTACATGGCAGGGACGAGTCTGTCATGGCTCCTTGGACAAGTCATGGCTCAATTCTAATAGGGGCACTATGGAATTAACCCCATTTCCCCAGGCACAGTGAACTGGTACGCAGGGTGCTGTCTGCCCATGCGGATACCTGGGGCTGGGCCCCAGGCATATGTCAGTAATGTCAGTAAGTGTTTGCTGAGTGAATGAATGACGGCTAGCACACAGCAAGCCCTCAGGAACCATCTAAGGTGCAAATGAGTACCAGCAGCTCCTCTATAAAACAAGCAGGTGCAGTGACTAATCTTCTGACGGGCTTTTGGTCTGGGGCAGACTGGACCACATCCAGGCTCTCCACCCCCACCTTACCCTGCTGCAGCCCCTCCCTCAGTGCCATACCTTGGATGGGGGTCTGGGGCTGGCTGCTGAAGTGGCTTGTGGTGCTGAGTGAGCCTCGGGGGCTGGGCGTGCTCGGTGTCACCCGCATGCGCAGCCGTTCCAGGTCCCCAAAGCGGTCAGGGAATGCCTTGGTCTGGTCCTCCAGCTTCTGCCGATGCCCTGCAGAGCACAGGGAGCCCATCAGCTATTGCTTCCCCAGAGTCTTAGTGGAGACAGAAATAACTCACTCTGCTGGGAAGTTCTTCCTGAGGTCTGACCTTAGGCCTCTGCTGGGAGAACCCTGAGGTCACCACCAGCCTCTTTCCAGAGGTTTTCAAAAGACTTACTGACAGAGAATGGTCGCTGTGTGCCGCCCCACATATGTAAACCTCTACACAGATGGTGATCTAAAGCATTACACACACAGTGATCTAAATCTCTACAACACACAGTGATCTAAATCTCTACAACACACGGTGATCTAAACCTCTACACACACGGTGATCTAAACTCTACACGCACGGTGATCTAAACTCTACACGCACGGTGATCTAAACTCTACACGCACGGTGATCTAAACTCTACACGCACAGTGATCTAAACTCTACACGCACGGTGATCTAAACTCTACACGCACGGTGATCTAAACCTCTATAGCACACGGTGATCTAAACTCCACACACACGGTGATCTAAACTCTACACACACTGTTTGGCAGAAGAAGAAACTGAGGGCCGGGTGCAGTGGCTCATGCCTATAATTACAGCACTTTGGGAGAGTCAGGTGGGAGGATCAGTTGAACCCAGGAGATTGACATTAGCAGCCTGGGCAACTATCAAGACCCCTGTCTGTACCAAAACAAACAAACAAAAAACAACAACAAAAAAAACCTTAGGCAGGTGGGGTGGCACAAGGCTATAGTTCCAGCTACTGGGAAGACTGAGACAGGAGGATTACTTGAGCCCAGGAGGTGGAGGCTGCAGTGAGCTATGACTGCACCACTGCATTCTAGTCTGGGCAACAGAACCAGGACCCTAGCTCTAACGAAAGGAAACTGAGGCAACAGACATGAGAAAGTGGCTCATGCCCCCAGGGAGAGAACCAAGGAGTACTGCCACCCTCGGTCACCCAGCATCCCAACCTGCCTTGCACACTCTCTCCCATGTCTACAAGAACAATGGGAGGTGGCCCCAGGATGGGACTGCAGGCTTCTCCAGCCCCAAGTCACTGTGGGATCCCCAGAACATGCCTTCTTCTCTCTGGGCCTCAGGCAGAAGGAAAACTCCACCAGGATGCTGGGCAGAGGTGCAGGGGGCTTACATGAGGGGCTAGACGGCCATCTCTGCCTGTAAGCTGGGGTCAGGGAGCGAGTGTACCTGGCTTGGGACGTCACACCTGGAGAAAACTGTCAGCATTTCCTACTCCCTCTCTGCCAGAGCCTACACAGGAAGGACCTCAAAGGTGCTGGGAGGCTCAAGGTGGCCAGGCGCCCACCCTCCTGCAGCCTGCTGAGGCCAAGAGACACTTCTGAGTGACATCAAGCTTGCAAAGACCTCTCCCCAGCCACCGCCATACACACTTTTGTAATTACTAATTTAACATTTCACAAGCAACATGAGAATATTTACAAAAATCAAAGCATTACAGATAAGGCCCTTTCCACTGCTCTAAGCTCCTCTCCAGCGTTCCCACTGTGACCAATTTCTTTCCAGACATTTTTCGTCTTCCATGAATGGAAAACGCAGAATATGTTTCCTCATGGAACTCTTGTTGAACGGCCTCAGCCTGGGCGTGTCACTCTGTAATTTGCTTTTTCAGTAGTGCACCTTAGAGCTCAAACTCAGTTTCCTCATCTGCAAAATGGGGAGAGTAACCCAGCCCCACCGAAATGACAGAGTTCCCATAAAACCCTGGGAATCCTCCCTGCCTCGGAGGAGATTCAAGCATGACACGGATGACGTGACACTGCTCTGCCTGCTTCCTGCTGGCCGCCGGAGGCACAGCACAGTTCACCCCACAGGCCCCTCCACCGCACCGGTCCTTTCCAAGCTTCCTCTTTAGTTCCCTTACCTGCAGCACTCCCAGGAACATCCCTGTGCACACTCCCTAGTGGCTGGGGCTTCTCCAGGGCAGACCCAAGGAAAGGGCCGCTCCCTTGGAGGACTGCACCAGGGCTCCACTACAAGGTCACTACACTAACAAGGTTCAAGGTCAGGACCGCGGGCCATTCACCTGACTTGGAGGGAGGCTGCCGGGCAGGCAGGCTGGCCAGGCTCTCTTTTACAAGTAAGAAAACTGCAACTTCGGAGAGGCAAGGAAGCTTGTCGGAGGTCACACGCTGAGGAGGGGGTGGGATTTCCTGGACCTGGGACCCTTTAGGAAAGAAGGTGGGGGCCGGCCGTGGTGGCTCATGCCTGTAATCCCAGCACTTTGGGCAGCCGAGGTGGGCAGATCACCTGAATGAGGTCGGGAGTCTGAAGCCAGCCTGGCCAATCTGGTGAAACCTCATCTCTACTAAAAGCACAAAAATCAGCCGGACGTGGTGGTGGGCCCCTGTAATCCCAGCTACTCAAGAGGTTGAGGCAGGAGAATGCTTGAACTCAGGAGGCAGAGGTTGCAGTGAGCCAAGATCGTGCCACTGCACTCCAGCCTGGGTGACAAAGCAAGACGCCACCTCAAAAAAAAAAAAAAAAGAAAAAAAAAGGTGGGGAAGGGGCTGAGGGGAGAGAAGGTTTGCCTAAGTCCTTGGGTCTAGAGTGATGTGCATTTTCTAGACTGGCAGAGGGAGAAGAGGCAAGATGTAGGTGGGAGGTAAAACAGAAGTCCCTGTGCGTCCTGGAGCCTGGACTAGTGATTCCCAGGGGACTGGAAAGTGGGAAAAGACTGTCGATCACTGTAGGGCATGAGGGGACAGAGCCTGAGGCCTCGCACGGGCCTGACTGCTGATTTTCAGAATGGGAACACAATGGATTCCGGTACCTGTCGGCCTCCAGGCTCCCTAAGCACCCCTGTTGCAAGCTCAAATGGGCATCTGGGAGCCTCAGAAAGAAAGCAGGTGGCCTGGGAGCCGCAGGGACTCAGCCTGTCACCGAGAACCAGAGAGCTCCACTTTCTCCTCCTATGAGGCCCCAGACCATGGGACACTTAGTGGCAGGAATAAGACCATTTGGTCTCTGGCCACGCCCCCCACTGCTGCCTCCCAGGACCCTTGGCAACAAAGGAGAAAACATGGGCTGGGGGTGAGTTTAGCTGGAGCTGGGGCTGCAAACTCAGATGCCCATGGGGGTGGGGCAAGTCACGTGAACAAGGCAAGTGGGATGGGTGGGGTCTGGGGTGGAGGGAGAGGATGTGCCTTGTGGAAGGCACCTGACTGGTACCCTGAGGAGGGCAGGCCCTGTATGGCCACAGCTTCCGATTCCAGACCCAGTTCTCAGCCCTAACAGGCATTGGAGGAAACGTGCTCCTTGCTGCTGAGGCTGCTGGAAGTGACAGAGAGATGTGGAAGAGCTGGGCAACAAGTGAGCAGAAGAATCTTAACAGGCATGAAGCCTGCCGGAGGGATGTGGGGACCACAGGCTGACCCGACAACAGCCTGGGTGCAAAGGATCTGGGTGTTTTAGCCACAGGCCTGAAGGAAGCCAAGAGGGCTGGTGCAAAACCTCAGGCCTTGTTACTTTCATCACAGGAGAATAAAGTCCCCTGTTTGAGTCACACCGTGTACAAAGTGTTTACAGTGACTCCTGAGGCCTGGCGGAAGAGGGCGGGGTTCACAGCCAGCCTGGGTTCGAGGATGGGTCCTGCCACTTGCAGTCTGGTGGCCTCACTCAAGTCACACTCCCTCCCCCTACCCCGAGCTGCGGTGTCCCCATCACACTGTCTTTGTGGGCTGAGGTGCTGGCCTGAGGTGTGGACACTTTCCGCCCATGTGGGTCACCACCATCATGACCATCACCTTCATCTCTGCTCAGGCCCAAGGGAGGCAGAACCGACGTCCCAGTGCTGGAGACGGGGGCGGAGGCCAGTACGGTGAAGTTGTGTATGGAACACAGAGCCGGGACAGCAAAGCGGGATTCACACCCGGATCTCCCAACTCCAAGCCCTGGGCTCTTTTCCTGACACTTTCCCTTTTGTTCTCATCGTTCAGACGGGGCCACTAAGGCTTCACCAGGAGACCCATATTGAGTGGCCGTCTCAGAACCCAGGCTGCAGGTCGGGTAATCCGGCCCCAGAACCCATGCTCCCACCATGTGCTCCCTTGCCTTTCGTAGGGCAGACTTCCTGGAGGAGGGGAGTTCAACAGCACTTGAGAAATTGCTTCCTTGTTGCTGTGAATGCTGGAGCCACTGCCAGGGAGGGGCAGAGGGGAGCCAAGGCGGCCCCACGTGGCCAGGGCGCCAGAGAGTCTCAGAGCCACAGGGCCGGGCCCTCACACTGGGAACAGGACAGAAGTTCCTGTGCCCGAGGAAAGAAGATGGGCCATAGCAAAGGCCTCTTTCATTCAGATACCCGGAGCAAGAGCTGAGTGGGGAGCTCCAGTCCTAACCCACTCCATCAACTGGGCCCAGTCCTGCTATGCCTCAGTACAGTCCCCTCTGCACAGTCTGCTCACTGAGGCCCCTTCTTTTTGAAAGTCCCTGATTTAAGAAAGCAAGTGAGCAGAAGAATCTTAACAAAGATCAGCCCCTGGTCAGAGGGGCCCCAGAAAGAAAAGAAGGCAGGGCTGCTGGCCCCAGGATCCACTTACTCCCACATCCCAGGATGTCTTGACTATCCTCTGCCCTCCAGACTTCAGAGCCTCAGCTCAGGACAGCCTCTGCAGCAATGCTCTCCTGTCCGTCGAAGCCCATCCAGGAGCCCCTCCTCCAGGAAGGCCCCTTTCTCCCACAATGGAGCCCCCATCGCACCTCTGCAGGCTAGGACTGCCCTTAAAAGCGGTCAATTTCCAGGAGTGGAAATCATCAGAACAGCAGCAGGCGCTTCCCGGGCGCTTCCTCCACTGCAGCGTCTAAGCAGACAACATTCACTGTCCTGTTTCACCTTGCAACAACCCCTTGAGTGAGCTCTGCCACCGTCCTATCGTCTGGGTGAGAAACTGAGGCTCTGGACAACCAGTGAGCTCAAGGTCATGCAGAAGACATATGGCCACCTGCTCTCTCCAGAGCCTGTGTTTTGACAGTGGGGACTCCGCCATAGGTGTTAGGGCCCCATGCAGCCCCAGGGCCCAGAGCACTGTCTGCAGGCCCAGGAGGATGGGACTGGGGAGAGGAAGATGAGAAGGTCTCAGTGGACTCCATCAGGGGCCCTTCCCTGCTATGAAATTCAGGGTTGAGAGTGCAATTTCCAGTCATACCCTGCTCTAGCTCACCAAGTCGCTTTCTGCCTCTGGGCCTCAACTTCCGCATCTGTAAAGTGGTTATCGTACTGTTTAGCCCCTGAGGGTGCCAATAAGCTGGAGGACAGGCCACGTGGTTTTAAAAGCAGAGGATGGAGATGCCTGGAGAAAGCCCTGCTCGGCCTTCAGGGCCTGTCCTGGCTGCCATCAGCCTCCAGCAGCTAGTCTCAGATCAGACAGCTCCTCCAGCACAGCCTGGATTACTGCCTATGGCCCTCACTTGTGGGAGGGCAGATCTCAGCCTGCCCCTCCCAAGGACCTGGGTGGCCCCAAGCTCTCACCAGGCAGCTCTCACCCACCAGTGGTAACGGTCTTGGGCAAACCACTCTTTCCCTCTGGGCCTCAGCTGTATCATCTGCAAAACCCCCGAGGGCCAGGAAAGGTTTAAAGAATTACACAGCCCATCGGACCCTGGCCTTCAAGGAAGGCATTCTGGGTTCCCATTCTGACTTGGCCATCGGCACATAGGCAAACAGCTCCTTTGATGCATCTGTGCAGTGGGGGTGACCAACCTCACAGGCTTATGATAAAAGCCAAAGTAGGGGAAGGAGTGCTGGGGCCTGCCAGGCTGGTGATTCACCAGGGTCACAGTGCAGGAGCTGGAAGACCAGGGCTGATTCTGGTTGGGGGGTTGGAGGCTCCTTTACCACTGTCCCCAGGGAATCCTTCACCACCACATGGCGGGGGTCCCACCCCTGCCAGGTATCTGGTGCTTCTGGGGAAACCAAGAGGCTATCAGGGTTACCTCCCCTGCCTCCACGCAGGCCCAGCACAAGCCCCCATGACAGGAGTGGCAACCATTTTAGCAGGCATCTATGATGTGCCAGGCACTGTGCAAGGTGGGTCATGCGTGTCGTCTCCAAGGGTCACACCCCTCTGACGGGCAGCTACCATCAGCCCCGTTCCCCAGATGGAAAAGTAGAGGCACACTGTCAAGGTCACATGGTGTGTGGCGCTCTGAGACTCAAACCTGGAAAGGTCACACACTCTATGGAGCTCAGCTGCTAAGGTCATGGCTTCCAAAGACCTCCATGAGAGAAATGCTGGGTCATCCGGCCGTGAGATCTGGCTGGCAAGAGGCCAGCTCAGTGTTTAGCCTCTTGGGAGGAGCAGAGTCGGGCAGGGCCACAGAAGAGCATCGTCTGCTGAGGACAGTGTGGTCCCCAATGACCAGGCCGTTCACCCATCTGAAGCCACTGGGCAGCCTCCTCGGCCGCCTGGTGCGTCTGTGACCCAGACACAGCAGCCACTGTCTGCCCAGCAGCAGGGTAGGGCGCCGGGCCTGAGGCCGGCTCTGCGGCCTGTCAGGAGATTTACACCCGACTCTTAACAGCCTCGCGGAATAGCAGGCGGGTGCCGGGCCTGGGGTGGTCTGCCGTGAATCGGCCCCCTGTGAGCAGATGAAAGCCGGGTCGGTGGCTGGGCAGGGAAACGGGCTGGCCAGGGGCCAGCGGGCAGGGAGGCCAGCGGCTCCCTCCCAGGGCTGCAAGTGGGGCTTCCAGCGGCCTGGGGTTGATTAGGAGAACCCGGGAGGTCTGCGGTTAACCCCTTCCCTCCTGCTGGGCAGACTCCTCCCCTAGCCCTGCCCCTAGTCCAGGGGACTCCTGGGGGTTGTGGGGATCTTGGGAGCCGGGAGTAGTTGCCTCTCCTCAGCCTGGGAAGAAACTGCAGAAACTCTAAGGCCCTCAAAGGCCCAACTGTGGGCTTCAGGTCACTTCTCCTGCTCACGCCAAACCCTCGGCAGCCACACTCTGCTGGCTGCTCACTTCGGGCCCTCGCTCAAAGGTCACTTCTTTAGGAGGCCCCACCCCTTGTCCCATCCCCTGCAGGCTCCACTCCTTCCAGCTTTATTTTTCTTCATAGGACTTCCCGCTACTCAAAATTGACATTAACAGATCATTTGCTTATTCATCAACGATTAATGGACCAACTATGAAAGGCTCCTGCCTGCATTCCTGGGGTCTATTGATACGTGGTCCTGGCAAACCAGAGGAAAGAACTCTGCCCTTGTAGAGCATAAACAATAGGGGGCCAGGTGAGGTGGCTCATGCCTGTCAGCCCAGCATTTTGGAAGGCTGAGGTGGGTAGATCACTTGAGGTCAGGAGTTCAAGACCAGCCTGGCCAACACGGTGAAACCCCGTCTCTTTTATTAAAAACAGGAAAATTAGCTGGGCATGGTGGTGGGCGCCTGTAATCCCAGCTGCTCGGGAGGCCGAGGCAGGAGAATCCTAACCTGGGAGGCAGAGGTTGCCGTGAGCTGAGATCAAGCCACTGCGCTCCAGCCTGGGCAACAGAGCGAGACCCCGTATGAAAAAACAAAACAATACAAGAGAGATGAGTAATAAATGAAACAAACGATCAAACTAGATAGCATCTTAGAAGGTGGTAAGTGCTTGGGGTACGTAAAAGCCAGGAAAAAAAAGGGGGAGAGGTGAGGAAGGCTGTGTGTGTGTGCCACTTGGAACAGGGGTTCGGCTGAGAAGTGCAGAGGCTTCGGGTAGAAGGAGCGAGCCAGGCATCCGGGCGTGTCTGCGGAGGAGTGTTCCAGGGGAAGGAAGAGCAGTGCAAAGGCCCCGGGGCATGAGTGTCCCTGGCAAGTTCCAAGACCAGCCAGGAGTCCAGGGTGGCCAAAGCAGGGTGTGCAAGAGGAGGGCATGCAAGAGTGGGGCAGGGGTAACAGGCACAGGCTAGATGGGTGCGAGGGCCGTTCCCCTGCTGAGGTCCATGCCAGACTTGCCAGGTGCCACAGCCCCCCCGCTGGGATCCTGGACCCGGCTCAGCAACCTGCTTCTTAACCAGCCCCCAGTGACTCTGAGGGACACCAGCACTGAGAACCTCAGAAACCAAGGCCACACAGGCAGGAAGCCACCAAGCCAGCCTTCAAACCCAGCTGGCCACCTGGCTGCAGGCCGGGCACACTCTGCTGGGCACCAGAGGGGAACGACCCAGCCGCAGAACCCACAGCCGGCCTCAGGGATCTACAGATTCCCAGTCCTTGGCTCCCAGGACCAGACCCTAATCCCACTTCACCCCACAGCAGGCTCAGGTTTCAGAGGGTCGGAGGTGGCAAAACAGGAAAAACTGCTGGGAAAGGAAGTCCAGGAGCACCAAAGGCCCGTAACACCCAGGAGGCTGGTGGGGCACTTCCCGGGGCCAGGCCATGGGAAACTCAGTCAACCCTCACAGTGACTCCCCCAGGCAGACACCAATACCACCCATTTCACAGCTGAGCACACAGAGGCCAAAAGGCCCTTCCAAATGGTCCTCACTTCCCTGAGCCCTGGGTTGGAGCCCCCATAGTGTGCCGATGGTCACCTTGGGCAAGAGGTTTTATGCCCTGGCCTCTATCTTCTCCTGGGGCTACCCAAGAGATCAGTTAATGGGAATTTTGCACAGGGCCTGGCACAGGGAGGGGGTTGCCCAGTGATCAGGAGCTGCTGAGCTGGTCCCTTCACTCTTATAGATGGGGACACTGAGGACCCGAAAGGCCAAAGATTTGTCCAAGGTCAAAGACAAAGGAGTGGGGCCGCAAACCAGGGCATGAGTGGGACCCGATCTTAGGGCCAGAATATGCCTGGGACAAGAGCAGGCAGGTCCTAAGAATGGGGGACCTGGTAGGTTGCCCCCCCAACCCCATCTCTACTCTCTTCTACAAATCAAACCACTGATCCAGCCCCTGCCAGGGCCCAGAGAGGGAGACCACCTGTCTCAGGTCATGCAGCAAGCCCGGCCTCTGATGCCGTGGGTCTCCAGGCCCAGCCTCTACCCCTTCCTCTTATTGCCTCATCCTGAGCCACTGCTCTCCCTCCCAGCTCACCCCAGAAGGGGCCAACTCAGGTCTGGGAGAGCCAGGCAGGGAAGAGCAGGAGGGGATTCCACTGGACTCTCCCACAGGCAGGGCTCAGTCTCCAGGCCCATCCAGGGGCCCCAGCAGGGCAGGGTGGGGTGGGCGGCTCTGGGGTGGACTGCGCTGAGAGCATGGAGGACTGTCAGAGGTGCCAGCATTGCCCAGTACCTCAGCATCTTGCCACCAAGCATCAAGACTCCTGTCCCGTGCCTCTACCAACCCAGTGCTCCCCTCTTTCTGGAGTGGCTCCCAAGGGCCACATCACCACTGGGAGCCCAACTGCCGCTCTTGTCCATGCTGCTCCTGCCTGCCCCTGGAGACGTAGGGCAGGGCTGCCACCTCCTTCAATGGAGACTTGATGCCTGCACCTCTGGTACCAAGGCAGCCGCCCTGCTGCTGCCCCTGAGAGAGCCCACCATTGACAAATGGTGTGGTGGGAGTGCAGAAAGGGGGCTGGGTACCGGGGATGACAGAACACTGTGGACCCAGTGACTCATGGGACCTCTCGGTGTTACAGCCATGTGCTGTCCACGTGTTGCCCCTGATCTCCAGGCCTGCAAGTGGGTGGCATCATCACACATCACGGAGGAGAAAGCTTCGGCCCAGAGAGGTCAATGACTTGCCCTAGGTCACACCGCAGATAACAGCTTTGGCTAAAGTGACTGCTTATCTGCCCACCCCCACTGGTAAGTGCTTTCAATAGGTTAAGCCACTGTTTCCTCGAAATAGCATGATGAGGCAGCTGCTTGTGTGAATCTCATTTTTCAGACCAGGAAACTGAGGCATGGAGATGACTTGCCGAAGACCCCATAGCCAAGAAGACTGGCTCGGAAGCTGCTCTCTGCGCTATGGTGGTCTGTGGCTCACAAGGACTCCCAGCCACCTCCTTGAGACTCCTGCAGTCACGGATCCAGTTCTCAGATGACAAAACTGAGGCCAAAAAGAAGACACAACCTGCCTAGGGCCATGAAGCCCAAGGCCAAGAGCATGGGCCCATCCATGTCTGATCCCGGCAGGAGGGAACTCGCAGGAGTGTGGCCAGAGCGAGTGCTGGCTGGGAGCGGATGGTGCAGGCTTGAGGATGCATGCAGGAGCTCAGGGCTGGCAGAGGTGACCCTCAGAGGCCTGGAGGGAGACTCTTCCAGGGCTGCTGGGCTCAGCTCCAAGCCTTTCCCAAGTGGCCAGAGGCTGGGATGGGCCCAGGAATCAGATGATGGGGGGTCAGACCCAGCTGACTCCCGAGAAGGGAGGGTCCAGCCTAGGGTCAGGCCTCCTGCCCCAAGCCTGCTCAGCCTAGAATCTTGCCTTTGGGAAGACTGAGGCCTGGGGCACCTCCCCACACCTGGCACAGCATAAGGTGCTGTTCAGGTACCCAACTCCCTCAGGCCTGGGTTCTCTCCTCACTGGGACTTGGGTGACCCCTTTGGCTCTGCTGTCACGAGGATCCCATTCAATAGTGATTGCAAAAAAGTTTTCTAAACTGCAAAGGGTCACATTTCTGAGAAAGAGAGAGGCAGGCCAACCCTCAATGTACCAAGCTGAGAATGCCTCAGGGAGGTGGGATGGAGCTCAGGAAGTTGGCTGGCTCTGTTTCATTCATTTCATTCATTCTGCAGACACAGAGCCTAGGCCTCCCCTCCCACTTCCCCAGCCTTAATCTGACCTTCAGCAAGCAGAAGAATTAAACACAAACTCGCTTTGATGGACCAGGGCTTCCTGCTCATAGCAGGTGCCCAGTGAATATTTGTGGAATCAAATTTGCAGTCCTGATATTGCTTGTGTGGGTCAGAGGATCCGAGTGCCCGGGCTCTGGGTGACCTGATCAAGTCACATGCTAAGATTCAAAGACCCAGTTTCCAGGGAGAGGACCTGGCCTCACAGCCAGGCCAGTCCCTGACTTTTGGGCACTCCTGGCCTCCATGCATCCCTCAGCCACCGGCAGAGAAGCTGGGGGCAGAGTAAAGCAAGCCTGGCCCAACCTCCACCCAGAAACGCACAAGCACTCCACACATGCCACATCTGAAAGCTTTCTCTAAACTTTTCCTTCCCTTGACTCCCTCAGCAGTCCCCATGGACAGCTGTCCCCACTCCCAGCCTCCTCACTCGCCTCCCACAGTCTAGGGGCTAAAGCCCAGAGGGTTTAAGGTTTTCCAGCAGGCGCACAGTGTGTGGGGGACAGAGCCAAGGACTGCAACGCCCCAAGAGGGCTCCATCTCTCTGACCTAGCTGCCGTCCTTCCCCCGCTGGATCCTCCTCCCCCACGCAGGGGCTCGGTGGCACTTACGTCTGGGCTCCCGGGGTCCGTCCACGGTCACCTTGATGGCTCGGTGGTAGGTGGCCACTTGGGTGGGGTTGGTGAACACAGTGATAGTCAGAGTGAAACTCTTCCCTGGGGAGAGTGAGGGATAGAGGCAAGCGGTTGGCACCTGGAAACTTCCACAACACCCTGCTCTCCCACCTGTACCTACCCCTGGAAGCCCCTAACTTTCAAGAAGGGGTACTCTGTCTTCTTTGAACCTGGGTAGTGTGAAATTCAAGCTGCCAGGCTTGGCATTCAAGGCTCCTGGGGGGTCTGACACCAACTTTGCCACCCTCCACCCCTTGCCGTGGTGACCCTGGCTCATTTCTTCCCTGCTTCTTGGCCTTTCTGCTGCCTCTTCTATTCAGAAACACCATTTTGTGGCGGGGAGCAGGATGGGCATATTCTCTTTTCCGAAAGTAATTGTTGATCTTTGTAGAAAAATTCAAGAACATAGAAAATATAAACAAAGAAGAAAAAACCCTCCCACGGTTCCACTAGGCAGAGATAAACACCATTATCATTTGGGTGTTTTCTCTTCCAGTTCTTTTTGTATGGGTTTGTATATTTACACAGTAGCAGTGGTACTAAAATACGGATTTTCATACTGTCTTTCTTCTTCATTTAACATCACATCAGAAGCACTTTCCCACGTCATTAAAACTTCTCCATAAACTTCATTTTTAATGACTGTAAAATATTTCAACTCACGGAAGCCTCATCTTTTATTTATCTACCTCCTTACTCCCGGGTATTTACATGGTTGCTAATTTCTTATTGATGTGTGCAGCTGGAGCTGAAAAAGGACTGATTTGGGAGCTGTAGACATTTCTTCTGTAGACACAACTGCTATTTCCAGAATGCTTTTCTATTTTTAGATAGACATTTGGCTCCAAAGTCTCCATTCAAAATTCCTGAGAGGGGGAAAAAACTTTTAAAATACTATATATTTTTTTTTACCATTTAAAATAAAATGAAAGTGGCCTTCTATTTATAAACATCTTTGTCTGCATCTCTGCTTATTTCCTTAGAATAGATTCCAAGAAGCGGTGAGTGATTTCACGGCATCAGAGGCTTGGGACATATTATGGGCATGGATCCCTCTTGGAGTGAGATGACTCTCTGGAGAGACTGAGTCGTCACCCTCGCCTGTGAGGCTGCGTCACACCCCAGGGATGTGTCTATCAAGATGGAAGATCTTTTACACGCTCTTGATTTTGTTTGCCTTTTTTCTATTACTAGTGAGACTGAAACTTTTATATGATCATATCCATCATAATCCAACACTAATTATTGCTTCATGCTCTTTTACTTTCCTGTGAAGGTTTTAGTGCCTTTTAAAAATTGCTATACATGAAGCTTGTTAATACTTTCCATGCTGTATTTGTGGCCATCAGTTCCCCGGGTCACCAGCCTGCACAGTTCGCCTTCTCACGCTGGGCGGTTTTTCATTTTCACTTCTATTTCTCGTTCTCCTACCGTTTTATGTTTAGACTGGTTTCTCCGTGTAGAAAGCAGTTTATCAAGATTTACTTTCGACAGTGTTCTCTCTACTTTCTACAGTGAATTCTCTAACGTGTCTGGGAGTTTGCTGGTTGGCATGGTAAAGGATAAGGATTTTTCCTCAAAGGGCAATGCAGTCTTCCTACGGTCTTGGGAAGAGTTCTCCTCTCGCCCTATTCTGTTATGATCCACAGTCTCATGCCATACAAGATTAGTGGCCCGGAGTTGGGGGGGGGCGGGGTTTGCGGATCCCCCAAACTAGACTTTATCCCCCATCCCTGGCTCTGGATCCCACATACGGGCCTGGGAACTCCCTGTCGATAGGGCCAATGGTCTGGCACATGCCACCCGCACCCCAGGGCTGGCACAGGATGGCCACCGAGGGACCAAGGGAGGCTGCCCAAGCGCAGGAGTGATCACAATTTCAGTCAGAGGTTAGGGACAATTCAACTGTAATGTCTTCCTATCCCCCTCCGCCAACCCTCCGAGACGAGCAGGTAGGTTTCAACATCCGCACATTGCAGGTGGGAGATGAAGCTCAGGGTGGAGGCCAGGATCTCGCAGTTGTCTCTGCATGGCCAGGTACCTGCGGGCCAACTATCAAGTGAAAATTCCAGCCCCAGAGGCAGGAGAATCCAGAACAAAATTAAACCAGCTACGCTGCCAGGAGCCACGCCACAGAACGAGAGGTCCTCTGAGACACCAGGCGGAGTTTCAATCTCAAGACCCACTGACGTGTGGCTCCAACTGGGAAGCGAGGCGCTTCTCTGGAAGTCTCTTCCTAAGCCAGCCAGCACTTGCCCCTGGAGCCCCAGGTCAGAATAGTGCTCTCCCACTATCAGGTCACAGGGGCACTTTGCATGATTTCTAGAAGCAGAAAGTGCAGATGGTCTAGCAAAGTGCCCAGCAGATGCCTC
Source organism: Saimiri boliviensis (assembly GCF_048565385.1). Classification (NCBI taxonomy): domain Eukaryota; kingdom Metazoa; phylum Chordata; class Mammalia; order Primates; family Cebidae; genus Saimiri; species Saimiri boliviensis. Next base: position 23,206,616 of record NC_133459.1, read on the forward strand.
AGGCTCCCTGCCTGACCCCTCCTACTGCCCGTCCTCACTCTGAGGTCATTTCTCTCCTGCACCCCTTCCTCCTCCAACCAGCTCAGTACTCTCCTGGGGTCCCTGAGCCTCTGACCCTGCCAGTGTTGTCCAGCACCTTCTTGGTTCTGACAGCCCAGAGCCCTAGGGGCCAGAATCCAGACACAGAAGACGAATGGGCCCCAGTGCCTTGCCACAGGGCCCCAGGCCCACAGCAGCAAGTGAAAGTTTACTAAACCGCTCCTTCAGGCCTCTCACCTTCTCAGTCAGGCCTTCCCTGGTCACTTTACCTAAAGTGGGCATTTTAAATTTTATTTAATTAATTAATTTATTTTTTTGAGACAGGGTCTCGCTCTTTCACCTAGGTTGGAGTGCAGTGGCATGATCATAGCTCACTGCAGTCTGGACCTCCCAGGCTCAAGCCACCCTCCTGTTTCAGCCTCCTGAGCAGCTAAGACAACAGGTGAGCACCACCATGCCTGGCTATTTGTTTTCTTTTTTTTTTTTTTTTTCCTTCTTTCCTTTTTCTTTTTTTGTAGAGACAAGGTTTTACTATGTGCCCAGGCTGGTCTTGAACTCCTAGGCTCAAGTGACCCTCCCGCCTTGGCCTCCCAAAGTGTTGGGATTACAAGCATGAGCCACTACACCTGGCAGGCATTTTTATCTTGGCTCTGTATAATTGAGTGAACCTGAGAACTGGGATAGGAAAACATTACAATTGTATTGTCCCTAACCTCTGACTGAAATTTAGCATCACTCTCAAGTATGAGCGTAGGCAACGAATCACAGAGGTATTATCAGCTGTACCTGTGACCTTGTCGCCAACAGACGTCACAGATACTTACATCTCACGTTACAGCTGCTGCAGGTTTCTCTAAATATCTTTTATGCTCGTCACAACTTCAAAACCACGGTCATCATTAAACCCAATGCTAGCTCTTATTTAATACATTGAGCAAAGCAGCATATTTACCACAATTTTGCCATGTTTTAATAGAACTGGTTTCCACTGTAATACTTTGGATTTGATTTTATATCTTAAAAAAATCCTTATCCTGAGAAAGGTGTGTGGGTTTCTTCATCAGATAGCAAAGGGGCCCATGGGGTTAAAAAAAAAAAAAAAGACGAAACAACAACAACAACAACAACAAAACAAAAAGGCGAAGCAGCTCAGTCTGAAGTATCACAGGCCTCCCACTCCCTTTCTCTATTCCCTGCACCTGCTAGAATTTTCCCACGATGCGTATTGCTTTTAATAATCCATCTACTCATTTTGTTTCCTTCCACTCGATTATAAACTCCCCAGGGGCCGACGTTTTTGTCTTGTTCATGCTGTGTCTCCAGCCCTTAGGATGGCATCTGGCACACAGTAGGTACTCAACAACATTTGTAAAATAAATTAAGGGCAGAGATAATGGCTCTCATTTTGCAGATGAGAAAACTGAGGCTCAAAGAGGAGCAGTGAGTTGAGCAGGTCACACAGTATCCAGGCAGGACTCCGAAAAGTTAGAATGTGCCAGAGCCTGCCCCTCCACACAGGTACTAAGGTCCTGCTCCTGAGCAGTGAGAAGCCCCCACCCCTACCAGGTAGTAAACCACATGCCACCCCTGAGGTCACCAGCACTCCTCAGTGGCTTCCACCAGCTTCTGAGCCTGTCCCCACCTGTCCCGGGTATAAAGGAGAAGTGTGGGGCCTGAGAGAAGGAGTGAGAGGACGGGGCAGGCATGGGGACCAGGACCACTGGAGACAGAGAGCCTGGGAACCAGGGCTGGGAGAAAGAGGTCTCCCTGAGTGCCCCTCAGCTCCCCTGGCCCTGCCCAGCTCTCTCTGCCTGGCAGCGGCAAACCCATGCATCTCTGTCTCTCAGCCTCTAGATATAACTCCATGCAGGAGCCCTGGGCGAATCTGCAGTCCGTCGGGAGCCCAGGAAGTGCAAACTCAGGCTCTCGGAGGGCTGGCCCTGGTTGCAGGGGAGAAGGCTCGGGCTGGGAAATGGGTTTCCTTTAGGGCTCCAGAAACTCATCCTGGACCCATCATTCAGCAGCGGGGTTGGCAGTGTGGCCTCAGGCAAGTTCTTGAGCCTCTCTGCCTGTGTTCCTATGTGTCTAAGGTGACCTCCCTCCCCACCAGAGCTGCATGGGCGGGGGAGGAGACATGTCTCAGTCTCAGGGGACCTCGGGATTTTCTCAACTTCAAGAAGATGATCAAGAAGCCATCCATCTCTCCCCCAACCAGCGGTTCCCCTCAGCCTGCACCAGCACACTGCACCCCGAATCTCTGTCCACACTGTTGCTTTTTAACCAGTTGATCACAGCTGTGGAGCTCATGTGCTTTTCATTTTCACCCAGGCCAGTGGCCGCCTGCTAGAGGGCATTTTGGGGATGTGTGGTGGCATGTGGTCAACGCAGTGCTGGGGTGTCACTGCCAGCATTAGGAGTGGGGTGTGTGTATGCGGAGGGGGACGCCAGTGCCCAGCACTGCCCAGGGCAGTGAAGATTCATTCTTCCTGGGAGGGTAAAACTTGCTCATAAAAGTTCTCTGGCTGGGCTTGGTGACTCACGCCTGTAATCCCAACACTTTGAGAGGCCAAGGCAGGAGGATCACTTGAGTCCAGGAGTTCAAGACCAGCCTGAGCAACACAGTGAACACCACCCCCATCTCTACAAAATATGATTTAAAAAAAATCAGTCGAGTGTGGCGGTGTCTGCCTATAGTCCCAGCCACTGAGGTGGGAGGACTGCTTGAGCCCAGGAGGTGGAGGCTGCAGTGATCGCACCACTGCACCCCAGCCCGGGTGACAGAGCACCTTGTCCCAACAAAAAGCAAAAGAAAAAAAAAAATTCTCTGAGTCATGAACCTAATTCGATTTTACATAAAACAAGGGATTTTTTTTGGCACTTTTAATATCTACTGAATTTTCCAGTAGGAAAGACAGTTTTTGTTGTTTTTTTTTTTTTTTTGAAATTTTGTTCGCAGCTTTGCCAAGAGTTGTTGACAACTTCAGAAAGTCCTGGTATTGGCAGCAAGGCCATGTTCAGACGGAGTCCTGCCACTCTGCCTGTTCCCTCTGCTGTGGGCTTCTGTGAGGACAGCATTCGTCCACCTCATGGAGTCCTCTGGCCCTAACATTTACATATTCAAATCAGTGTTTTATTATAAATTACTTTCCCTTTTTTCCTCCGTCATAGCTATGGAGTAACATAGTTTGCAACCGCCTGTAAATACATAGGTTACATTATTTACAAATTTCAATGTAAGGCTTGATACAAAATATGTATTGTAAGAAAGCCTCCTTCTGTCTGGTGGGGCAGGGGCCTCGGCAGTAATCACTGCAGGAGCAACGACCTGGATTTCTTCCCTTCCTTTTCTTGGTTCACACCTTCAGCCCTATCGTGAGCGCTCTGGGGTATTACTGGGTGGATGTCTTTCACGGAAAGCCATCTTCCTGGAATTCGGACAGAATACAGGACTAAGAATTGAGGAAACGAGCAGAGCTTTCCATCAGACTTCTCAGTTCTGGCAGAAGTCAGAGAGCCAGGCAAGGATTCTGGGTCCCAACCTCCAATCTTAACTCCCAGTGTCCCGACTCCTAGAGTGGCCCAGATTGTCACTGTCAACCACGGACTGTTCTCTCAGGTGGGAATTTCCCAGTCGGCAGGATGGGCACCGCAGATGTGTGTCTGCCTGCCAGCGGACCCGGCTCCCTCCTTCCTCCCTGCCAACCGCCTCCACCTCTCCCACTCAGCAGTTCATACCTTCTGGGTTTCCCCCACCCCCGCCCAAACCGCATGGTAATCAGAGAATCAGTGGCTGTCACCACTCAAAGGGACCTCAAAGTCCTCCTCCAGTCCCAAGCATTTGAAGTAACAAAATCTCTAACATGTATCCAGCTCTCAGTATATGCCAGCTGATACACTTGTATCAATTTCCCTAACCTTCCCCAAATCTCATGAGGTAAGTCCCATTATTATCCCCACCTCACAGATGAGGAAACCGAGGCACAGAGAGGTTAAGCCATTTGCCCAATGTCATCCACAAGTCATTAGCAGAGCTGGGACTCAAAGGCAGGGCGGCTGATACTAGAATGCAGGCTCCTAAAGACCTCAAGCCTTTGAAGACTGAACGCCTTAGCCAGAGTTCCTCAGACGTCGGAACTCCTCCTCAGAGCACTTCCTGCCTCCCAGGACCAGAGACTGGTTTCGGACCACTGAGAGAAGATGGATGAGAGAATGGTTTATAAACTCAGCCTCTGGCATCTCCCAGAGCCACAACCCCAGCCTCGGCCATGCCTGCTACAAGGACCAGCTCCCAGCCAAAGCCTTGGAAATCCATCTTCCTCCCTGCAGGCCCAGCGGGGGAGCACAAAGTCTGTGGGCGTGAAAACCACACACACACAAAATCATTCTCAGTGTGCAGAACAAGTGTGCCAGGCAAGGTCTCGGTAACTCAGAAAATCGTCGCCTCTTCTCTTTCTTTCTCACCCCCCAGGAGAGGGAGTGGGAAGGGGGAATCAAGTTCCCGATGACTTGCTGGGCTCCTGGATCCACAGCACCTTCCGCCCGCCTGCCTCGCAACCGACAGCAGCTATAGTGCCCCCAACACACACCTGAGCTAGCAGACCCAGCCACCGCCACGCAGTCAGCTGTCAGCCTTGCCTGCCACCAAGCAGGGACCAGTGACTCTCCTCTCAGGGCTGGGATTAAGTTGCAAAGGCTTCAAGATATTGGGGATGACAAAAGGGACTTGAAGACTAATTAGGAGCAGCAATGAAAGCTTAATTCATAAAAGCAAACATTTTCCATCCACCAACCTGCAACCAGTTAAGGGCACCGTTAGAAAGAAATCTGTGCGTGGGGAAGGGAGCCAACAGGAACAGGAAATGTTTGAAAGAATGTAAACTATTTCAGTTTCATAAAAAGTAACAAGTAAACAGTTATTACATGCAAATAATGTCCTGGTTTTAATTAATGCTGAAAAGTCAAAATATGGTTGACATTTGGATGTATACATTGAAAGGCAGGAGAGGGAGAAAATGGTGCCCAGATGCCCGTTTGTGAGCGGGGCTGGCAGCTCAGAGACAACTAGAACCTTGAGAAGGTCCTGTTTACTGGTGATGAAAAGCACAGTTCTGCTTCAGCCGCTTCAGTGTGGCGTTGGGGAGCAGAGGAAAACCAGCTTACTTCTTAACAAAGCTAGAGGTGGGCCTGGTGCTTAGGAAGGGCAACTCCCACTTCAGCCACTTCTCACAGGCAGGCTGGCCTTAAAGGGGCAGCGGACCCTCAGGCCTCCATTCCACGGGGGCAGGGCTTCTAGGACTTTCCCACTTAACTTTTCCAGGAGTTACGCGATGATGGGTTTCAGGTCGCAGAAGCCTCTCATTCAACAGCGCCCACCCCATCCCACCCTCCTTGTGCTGCCCAAGGTCGATCAGACAGACAGGATGGCACACCAGCCTTGGCTCTCGGGTAGGAGATGGCAGCCTTCGAGCTGTGCTTCCCAACATTCAGCTGTGTTAGCTTCCATTCCAGACCACCTAGGGCTCAAAGGCACTGGGAAGCTGCATCTGGGAGACCACAGCTGGGGAGCAAGAGCCTCCGAGTGTGGGCGAGATTCTGCCCCCTATGGAGAGAGTGGCTGGGGTGCTTGGGTGCTACAGACTAGGGACTCATCTTGCAACCCCCTTGCAGAAAGACCTTTAAGCTCCCTTTTGAGCTTGTGAATCCACAATCTCCTGCCAGCATCTTTTGTGAGCTCAGGGGTGTTTAAAGAGGAGTGGCATGAAAGGGTTCAGGAGTTGGTAAACCCTAGAAACTGGGAGAACATTGTCTTTTTCTGGCAAGAGACTATAACTTTCCTCACCTCCTCAAAGGGATCTGTAACATTCTACGGGATTACAGATCACTGTTTTAGACAAAGCTGTGTCTGGAGACCTGTTTTTTGGGATTCCAAGGCCCCTCTTTCAACCTCCTTCCCCGCTGCCCCTGCCCTTGCCAATGCTGAACCTCCCTCCCGCTTACCTCGCCCACTGCGTCCCACGAAGCGAAGGTCGTTGAACCTGGCCACCTGGTTCTTCATGACGGCCGAGGCGTTGCGTAGCTCCGCAGAGTAGTTCTCATCATTGCCTGCCATCACGGTCACTACCGTGCCATCCGGTACATCCCCCAGTGCCACCACCTGAGGACACAGCGTGGGGGATGCAGGGGGACAGCTTAGAAAGGAAGCGGGAGGCAAGGGAAAGGAGGGGAGGGGCCGGGCCGGGCAGCTCCCTTAGGTCCCAGGCGCACTGCGTATTTCTCCAATGCAGGGTGGAGAAGAGGCTTAAAAACAAAAAGGACCTTCCCCTAAATATCACGAAAACAAGAAGATGGAATCTCGAGCTTCCACACCAAAATCCCAGATCAACTGCTTAAACTTAGTCCCAAGAAATCATCCTTTCAGCGAAGTCTAAGCCGGAGCTGTGAATCAGCTCAGTCACTATGTGGGGAGCAGTTCCCCTGTTGTCTTCAGCTGCAGCAAAAGCGGAATCAACATGCCCCTAGCAACGAAGTCTCCAAGTAAAAAACAATATCAACGATATGGCTGGGCATGGCGGCTCAAACCTGTAATCTCAGCACTTTGGGAGGCCGAGGTGGGCAGATCACGAGGTCAAGAGATCGAGACCATCCTGGCCAACATGGTGAAACCCCGTCTCTACTAAAAATACAAAAAATTAGCTGGGTGTGGTGGCGCGTGCCGGCGCATGCCTGTAATCCCAGCTATTCAGGAGGCTGAAGCAGAATTGCTTGAACCCGGGAGGCAGAGGTTGCAGTGAGCCAAGATTGTGCCACTGCACTCCAGCCTGGCGACAGAGAGACTCTATCTCAAAAAAAAAAAAAAAAAAAAAAAAAAAAAAAAAAAAAAAAAAATCAACAATAACAACAGAGCTGCTATCCCCACTCAATTTACACAAGAGCTGTGCAGGGCATGAAATGTGGCCCTGAAATGTGGACCAGGCCCAGTTTATTGGCCTCTGCAGAGCCTAAATTCGTTATGCAGAGAAAATGCAGGATGCAAAACTCACTGGTGTTTTGAGAAGGGTCACCAGAAAACGCCTTTAAAGTGAGATGAGGGCTTTTGATGACAAAAGAACGCACCTGCTTGAAAATGCAGGATAGGGGTGGCGCTATCTCCCTAAACGCCATCCTCCCCCAGCCTCTCACCCCCAGGAGCACGGAGTGGCAGACTGCCTTTTGAAAATAGTCAGACTTTAAACACAGTGACAGCCATTTAAACGTGGATGCCGCGTGCAGGGACTCAAGATCCAGATGGTAAAAATTTCAAGGAGAAAAATGTTTGGGGTCTGATTAAAAAGGCCAGATTTCCTGTCAACATCCTGTCTTCTTTTAATTTCAAAGACTCCTTTTAAGCTCCAAGTGACAGTAAAACCTCCGATCTGACGATTCAAATCACATGGGCCTCCCCACATCCCGGGGAGATTTTCCCCACTGGTATTTTAAGATGTCACCTGGGAGACCTCAAAGAGCCACTCAACCTTTTTTTTCCCCCCTCCAATTTGGAGTCGTCTTAATGGGAGCAGGGACGGCCTCAGCTGCCAGCGGCCGCTGCTTCCAGCCACCTCGGGCAGCACCACCCCCAGCCGCCGGCCTTTCCTGCCCTGCCCTTTTCTCACGGCAGCTGCGAGAGGTTTAGGGGAAAACCGAGGCGTTTTCGTTTCATCTCGTTGCCCCCTTAAAAAAATGAAAATGAAACAGTCGCCTACTCCCTGGCATAAAGAAAAAGGTCCTCTGAATGGCTGGGGGCTGCCGGGGTGGGGGTGGGGGTCCCCCAATCTCAACCAGCCATTAGGGACGCAGAATATCCCCTAGCAAACGTCTGCCAGGCAGTGCCCCGATTCCGGCCTAGCGCCGTCCCATAAAATTTCAGAAGCCCTAGGTGGAGGGCGTGAGCAGGAAGCGTCTGTGAAGCGGCGCGAGAGGAGGGGTGCTGCCGGCGGAGGACAGGCCCTTTCACCCTCCGCACCCCACCCGCGGTGTCCTAACCCGGGTCTGGGGATCCTCTCCTCCGTTGCCCGCAGGGCTGTGTCTGAGCAATCCGGGTTAGGGCGCGGGAAACCCCATCCGCCCGTTTCCGCACCAACGTCTCTACGCAGAGCTGCCGATGGCCCAGGTGGAGCGGGGCAACCCCCTGAAAACGCATCTGTGCAGGGCGCATCCGAGACGCGACGCCGAGGTCCCCGAGCCGAGCGCGCAGCGAGGCCGACCCGGGTGCCCGGGTGTCGCCGCGGGGTCTCGGCCACCTCCCCTTCCCGCGGCTCCCAAGGCTCCGAACTACGCAGCTGGGACGCCCGGAGCCTCAGGGCCGGCGCCCTCCCGCCCCCGGCCCCGCACTCACCTTGAAGGCGACGGGCAGCGTCTTGTTGCAGCGCCAGTGCGAGGGCAGCACGGAGCAGAGGAAGTTGGGGCTGTCGGTGCGCACGAGCTCGCCCGGGTGGTCCGCCAGCACGTCCACCATCGAGCGCACCTCGGGTCGGGCGCGCCCGCCGGGCCCCACGGCCGCCTGCGCGCTCAGCGCGCCGCTGTTCTCGCCCATCTTGCCGCCGCCGCCGCAGGGGAAGGCCGTGGAGGGAGGTGTGAAGCGGCGGCTGGTGCTCGGGTCTACAGGAATACGCATAACAGCGGCCGTCAGGGCGCCGGGCGGGCGGCCGGCGCGGGCGCCTCCTCGGCCGCCGCTGCCGCGAGAAGCGGGAAAGCAGAAGCGGCGGGGCCCGGGGCCTCAGGGTGCGGGGGGCGGCGCCCGGCCAAGACCCGCCGGGACCCGCCCGCTGCGAGCCCTCGCCGCCCCGACGGCCGCCGGCAGCCCGCCCGCTAGTCCCGCATCCCCGGCGCGCCGCCCCGCGTGCTGCCGCCCCTCGCGGCTGTCCCGGCTGTCTGGGCCGCGGCGGGGCCCGCCCGGGACTGCGCCGCCGCCGCCTCCTCCCACCCCGAAGCCCGCCTGCGGCCGCCGCGACTCCGCGGCCGCAGCCCCAGAACAAATCCTCCAGAATCAAGTGGCGGGGCCCTGGCCGCCCGCGCGGGGTTACTACTCCCCGGGCCTGCGGGGCGGGGCGGGGCCGGCCCGAGCGACGCGTCGCGCAGCCAATCGGCGGAGCCCCCATCGCGGGCACTTCGGCTGCGTTAGCGGGGAGGAACGGGGCCTGCCGGAGGCCGCCCGCGGGAGGGGCGGGACGGGCGGGAGGGGCGGAAGGCCCCGCCCCGCGGAGGACGCTTCCGAACAGCAGCCCAGGGCCCCCGAGAGCGCTGGGAGCCCCGCGCCGACGCTAGAAATTTGCTTAGAACGTCCGGGTCCCACAGAAGTCGCCCTTGCAGCCCTTTCCCCGGGCGCCTCTCCCTGACGCGAGGGCGCAACCCCTTCGCTCCTCCTCCCCACGGGCCGCCGCCGGGCTTCCCCCGCTCTTGTTGCTTCGGGCTCGTGACTTCTGCACCCCTGGCTGGGGGCCGCGGGGGCCCAGGGCCGGTGACAGCGCAACCGGGAGCCGCCCCAAAGAGGTTACGCACCTCCCTGGTCCCGCAAATTATTCTGACCCAAGCTCTTCCACCCCAAACGGGATTTTGCGCGCCATCCACGCCCGGCCGGCGGGCTCTGCAGCTCCTGGCCCTGCGCGGCTTTGGTCCCAGCCTCGGTGGCCCCTGTGCCAAACCGGGGACAGACGGAAGGGAGTCTCCCAGGGACCCTGACTATCCTGGGGTCAGCAACCCCTTTCCCCTGTGCTCTCCCCTAAAAACAAGTTTCAGGATCTCGCAGGCCTCGCGGCGTCGTTCTTCGTTGTGGCGGCCTGTGGCTCTTTGAAAACCACGACAAGGCCTGCAAAATGCGTTTTCCCGATTTTTTTTCCTCCACGCCTGTAGTCACGGCCCTGCATTGTGAAACAGTACTAGGGTCGGCGGCAAAAGGAAAACTGAACCACTGCTGCAAAGTTAAGGGCCCCGGCTTCCAGAGGACAGAATTACCTTTCTCCACGCAGATGGAAAGTGGCCTCCGCGGGTCCGACTCCACTTCTTCTTGGGCCCCTGTGCTCCGGCTGCGCCGCAGGGACCGCGGACAGTTTCGCCGAGGCACTGCCTGCCCGCCTGGCTCTGGGTCCCCGCTCCCACTCCCAGCTGCGCGGCCCAACCACTCCTGGGCTTCACTGCAAACAACCCCTGCCTCTCCCGCCTCCTAAGTCAGTCGAGCAGGCCTTGGGGCCGGCTACAGCTGGGAGGGCAACGGGAAACGTCAAGCCCCAATCCTTCCGAATTATCGCCCCAGACACCTTCTAGACTCTGGAGAACGAACGCCTGCTGAGCCTCCCCGCCGCTTTACAGACTGAGCTAAATTTTCGTTGCCTCTGGCCCTCGACAGGTGCAAAACAATGAATTCCAAGCCTCGGAAGCAAAGAAGCCTAGGATCCGACGGTAGCCGCAGGATCTCATGATGGATCTGACCCCTGCCCAGCGCGCGCCGTTTCGTCGTCGCCAAACGAAATCAACTCCCGCGTGTGCTCCAGGGGCGTAAGACTCTGGCCTCACCCGGAATATCGGGAGAGCTGGCCCCTACCCCCCTCGGGACCTCGCATCACGTCTTCAGGACGTGTCGAAAGCAAGGACGGCAAAGGTCCCTGCCTGGACCTTTTCAGAGAACCTGCGCCTGGCAGCTGACGATCGATCGTGGACCAAGGCTCGCTCGCCTGGCACGAGCAGCAGAACCAGAGGAAGCGAGCGATCCGGCCTGGGCGCTCCCACCTCCAGGAACGTCTCTGGGGAAGGCCCAGCGCGTCGTGGCCAGGTAGGGCCCGGGCCCGAGGCGGGCGACACGTGCTGCCCTCGAGCGGTTGCGGAGCCGCGACCCACTGTTTCAGGTCGCGGCAAATTCCACGTGTCGAGTATTTTCGGTTTGCCTCGTGCCCTTTGCTTGTCCCTCCGCCTGATTTCTTCCTCTCCCCCTACGGCGGGTTGACAGACGAGTTTCCAGAGAATGGGGGGCTCTTGCGGGCCCGGGCACCTGGCGCAGGACCCGGCACGGCTCCAGCCCTCGGGAGGGCGCTCGCTGCCCGTGGTCATCAGACCCAAGGGACCGGGGGGTGCAGGCCCTTGGGTCCCCAGCCCGAGGTCGCCGGGCCGCCTGGCAGGCACAGTGGCGGGAGTTGCCGCTAGTTGGCGTCCGCGCCCTGCCAGCCGCGGAGGTGCTGGCTCCGCCGGGCTACAGATGCGCGCCAGCTGCGACCCGGGTGCAGGCGCGGCAGCCGCCCCCGAGGAGCTGCCCTTCCCGGACTGAAGGCCCATCCGATTCCTTGCCATCGGCGCGGCCAGGTTTCGGACAAACAGATGGCTTTGTGTCAAACCGAGGCCGTCCTGCTCACCTCTGATGAGACGGACGCCTTCTGCCTTTGCGTTTTCAGGCACCGGGGAAGACCCACAGAACTGGCTAGCTTGTTCCCAATTTCCGCTGATCGCCAACCTGCTTCCTCCCTATCCCAGACCTACAACCTTTGCCGTCTGTTCGGTGGCGGGGAGAGCTCCCACTCCCCTATCTGGGGCACGCGGACACCTTTGCCCTTCCCCAGCTGGCATGGAACCCCGTCTTTTCTCCCTCTTCCATCAGATCGAGGGACAAACAGCCCAGTTTCTCTCCAGTGGCCCCCACCTAAGAGCACCCCATGTTGTCCACAGCAGGACAACAAGCGGAAGGTCAGGACACTTCCCTCCCCTACCGTAGCTCAGAACTGGGTAAACCTAGAACCCATCCTGGAGCAAATATAGCCAGCTCCTTTGCCCCAGGAAGGGGCATACGTCTACCTCAGGCGTTTAGGAGTGCACTCCGAGTGCGGTCTTGGCAGTGAGGGTGCGGGCTTCCCAGGGCAGGCGTAATTCACAGTGCCTCTGCCGTGCTTGGGCAGGGATCCCCCAAGTATACCAGACGAGGGGCAGGTATGCTCTGGGAAGCCACCTAAGAGCCCCATGGACAGTAGAAAGAACTTGGGTCTGCAGTCCCTCTCTCACCCACAGCCCTCTAAGGAGAGTTGCGTAAGTCTCTCCGAGCCTCATTTCTTTCATCTGTAAAGTGGGGGCACTCATAGTGGCTCTTCACAGAGTTGTGTGTAAAGTGCTTAGCACAGTCCTGGCACACAGAGGGTGCTCCAGCCACGGGGAGCCACCACTGTCATTATGAAAAAATAATACCTCTCCATCCTTGCTGGGGCCCTTTGACCCCGCCCCCTCCGAACGCCCGGATCCGGGCCTCACACTTCCCATCTGTGAAATGCCCAGTTCTCACGTTCAAAGCTTGCCAGAACTCTGAGCCAAGTCCATGCTGCCCTGACCCGTCGGTTTGCCCACATGCTGCCTGGGGGACGTAAGGACTGGCTGTGACCTAGCTCCACATGGAGTCAGCTCACAGGGGGGTTTCCAGCAACCATCACCGGGAGGCAGGAGCTGGGTCTTGATGATTGCCCTTCTGACCATTCCTCTCAGAACCTCACTTTGGCCCCTCCCATAGGCAGACACTTTCCTAAGAAGCAACTGGGCCTCAGCAGACACTGCCAGGGACCCCACTTCCTTCCCAGGAGGCGTCTGTTTCCCATATCCCGAATCGCACAGGAGCCTACTCCAGCAAAGAGGGCAGAGGACTCTCTTCTAGAACTGAACACTTCTCCCAGCCTGGCCCTAAATCCCCCATCCAGAGGACCCAGGGTGAAACCCATCTCCAGCCTAGTGCCCTGGAACCCAAAGGGGACATTCATGCCCCTCACTGAGCCTCAGTTTCCTCTTCTGTCAATGGAGGTCATTCTAACCACTCCATTTCACAGGAGGGGGATTAAGGATTCTCTCTAGGAGGGGAGGAGCATCGTGTTTCACTATATCTAAATTGTGATCGATTGTTTGAAGAAACAGAAAGAAAATGCTACTGAGTAAACTAGGAGTCACCTGCATTCCAATTTCAGATCATGATATCTGAATATATAAGGGAGAAAAGTTAATGAAAAATGGCAGTGTATCTGGGTGGAGGGGGTGTCTCCTGCAGGCTGGGGGTCCACCCCCAGGGAGTCCAGCCCTAGGGTCATCTCTCTAGGCAGCCTCTCTGGAAGGATTCAGAATGTGTGGGAGGACAAGTGTGCTTCTCGAATTACAGAGATCTTTCTTTCTTTTTGGAAAGTGTCAGACTTGGAGGGGAGGCAGAAAGAGCAGGGGAGAGAGGGTGATGAGGGCGTTAGGACCCAGATACTGCCTGTGAGGTCCGAGACTTTTGCCCTGTGTCTGTGCTCACCTGGGACTTGGTCCCCACCTCTGATGGTAAAATGAGAAGAATGGTAACAGCTGGGGGTGCTGAGGCTTTACATTGTGCCAGGCACTGCACGTGGGTATTAAGCATGGTATTCAATGCCCATGGCGTTGTATGTGGTAGGCGGTATGCCCGTGTAAGCAAAGAGGAATGTTGCTCGAGGTCAGCCAGGCTAAAGCTGGACCCAGGTTAAAGCCTGCTCTGGCTCAAAATGTGGGGTACGCAGGCATCACCAGGCCGAGCTAGTCTAGTCGGTGCTCTCTTCCTAGTGGCTGAGTGATGGGAAAAGCTGGCATCTAGATAGACAGGAAAGTGCTACCGTGATGGGGAGAGGGAGCTGGGGCGGTAACTTCTGCTAAGCAGCCCTGGGCTTGGAAATCAGCAAACCCTTCAAATCTGCAGGGAGTTGCAGGACTTGCTAGGGTCACTCGGGAGGGTCTTGTGATAGCTGAGTGCACCCACCACCTGCTGTCCTTTGGCATCAGAACCAGTCTGCAGGGAGGCAGGATCCGCGGTAGTCCTCAGTTTGCAGTTGAGAACACTGAGGCCCAGAAAGGGGAGAGTCATGATCAGAATCTAGACTGACCTCCAGCACTGCCAGGGGCGAGCACCGTGAAGCAAAACGCAGGCGGGTGGGAGGCTGCAGCCCCGTCGGCCTCGTACACTAAGACCCAGATGCGACCCTCAGTGCCTCTCACTCCCAGGAAATGCTAGAGTCATTTCCCTATGGGCCTCAGTGTTTGCATCTGAATGCCGGGGGCGCACTTTCAAGGCCCCTCTACAGGCCGGGTGGGTTCCCGCAGGACCCCAGGGTTTCACGGTAGCCCGGAGCTGAGAGGCCCCTCCTTCCTACCCAGCTCCTTACCAACTCCTGTGGGATGCCAGCTCCCTTGTGTCCACATGACCTGGGATCCTTCCACGCCCATCCCCACCCTGTTCTGCAGGTGGGTGGTCAGAGGGTACTCTGCTTTGGGGATGGGAGAGAGAGAGGGAGACAAGGACAGAGAAAAGAGAGAACAGGGACCCTCTCTCTTGCGGGAGACAGGGGCGCAGAGCAGATAAACCGGCGGTGCCATCTGTTACCAGGGAAGTGGGTTCTGGTTTCGGCTCCCATCACTTGGTGGAGCCTTCCTACTATCCCCCCAACACCTCCCACCCGGCTACTCACTCTTGTCATCTGTAAATCAGGGAATTATTTCTAGTAGACAGTTATTTGGTCTGTGACTTTGATCAGTGGTCTATGACTAATAATTGCCCTCATTTTTTGGACACCTGCCGCATGGTGGGAGTTTTCCGCCAATTGTCGCTCACTCTCACGGTGCCTCTGCAGGGCAGAGATTTTATTCTCTACATTTTACAGATGCGGAAACCCAGGCTCTGAGAGTAAAGAGCTTTCCTCCATGAGCCTCAGAAGCGGAGAAGTTCAAACAAATTCTCAGGAGCCCTTCCAGCACCCCTACTCCTCCGTCAGGGAGGGGCTGCCTGTACTCTGAGGGCTGTCCTCAGCGCAGAGCTCTCTGTCCAAAGCAGCAGGTGAGTGCAGAGCTACCTGTCAGCAGAGCCATCAAACACAGGACTCTTCTATTGGGAGGCCCCGAGTGGTAGGAGGGACCTGAGCAGCTTGAAGCCAAGGGGGCTTCTGGGAAACGTGTGCCCTGGCAGGCAGGGAGAGAAAGAGCTCCTCTAAGTGGCTCTCACTTTACACACATTTATGCCTCACAGCATTCTTAGGGGGTAGGGATAATTATCACTCCCATTTTACAGGAAAGAAAGCTGAGGCTCAGAGAGCTCAAGTAACTTGTCCAACGTGGCACCGCTGGGAAGCCACAGAGGTAGGCTTCTAACCAGGGAGCCTGGCCCCAGAGCCCACGTTGCTGCCCACTACACTCTATTCTCATGGACCCAAACCTGGTTGCTCGAAGTTACAGTCATGAAATAGAATTAGAATCCGGGCAGAACTATGGGCAGGATTCAGAATTTTGCAATGTCAGACTCGAAAGGGCTCTGAGACAGCAAATCCAAATCCCCATTTCTCAAACGGCAGAACTGAGGCCGAGGGAGGAAGGGTCTCACTCAGGGTCACAGCCGGTGCCAGTGACAGAGTCTGCACCTCCTCCTTCTCCAGCTACCTCCTGCTGACTCCATACCTTCCTCTCCTGCAGGCTCCTCTCCCCACTGCCCACCCAGCAGCTTCTGGGCCCAGCCAGGCCCATTAGGGATTTTCCACCTCCCTGAAAAGGTCCTAATGACTGTCAGTCCTTGTGAAGCCTTAATTAATCTCAGAGGCCGATGGCTTGGAGGAGACTGGGGGCTTTGGCCTTACGCAGATGAAGATTACGGCTCTATTTCATGTGGTGATGAAGGAACGCCTCAGACATTCCTGCCAGCAATAAAAGCCACATGGCTTTCCAGCGTCGCCCTTGGAAAAGAAAAAAAAAGTGCAGCCCTTTGTGGAAACAAATCAGCTATGTGCTGTATGCATGGCATGAGATAAAAATGGGCATAAGGACGTGGGGAACAGTCGGTCTTTTATGCCACCTCTGATGGCCACGGACAGTGGCAGGGCCGGCAGTCACGGTCCCAGCTGCAGTCCTAGGAGAGGGAGTGGCCCCCAGTGCGGTGGGGGAAGCCTCAGCCCCTCCACCTGAACTGGACTTGAGCCACTCCAGAGGCAGGGCCGCTTCCTGGGCCTGCGAGCTGTGCAGTCGCAGAGGGCCCCGCTCTCAGAGGGTCCTGAGCTTGTTTTAATGCCCTGCCACTGCTGCCTTGATTGAACTTCTGAGTACTTATTCAGTAAAGGTCCTGAGTTTTCATTTTGCACTGGGCCCCCGAAAATGGGACTGACATAGCCAGTCCTGACTGAAAGTCTCCCCCATCACCAGCTGCCACATCTCTCCTGGCCCCTGCCATGTACCCAATACAACTTTGCGAATTGGGCAGATGTGGAAAGCCGAGGCTCAGAGGGCTTCTGTGTGGCAGGGAAGCCTAGATTTGAACTCAGGTCTCCCGTACTCCCAAGTGAGTGATCTTAGCAGCTCTGCGTTCTGCAGTATTTCATCTTCACCATGCCCAGGGGGACGGGATGCACAGTCAGGATGCTCTATTCCCGGATAACAGGAGGGATAACTGAAGCTCGAAAAGGGAAGGTTCTCAGGGTCACCCGCAGTCAGTGTCACACCGAGGGCCTGGGCAACAGGGGACCTGGGCCTGGATCCATAGGGCTGGGGAGGGAGTCCCAGTTTTATGGTTGTTTGTGCCACTTGTACATTTACGAGCTCCTTCTATGCAGGCCACTGCCTTGAGTCTGGTCTGGTATGTAGCTGGAGCTCTGCCCCGTCCCCCTTCCCCCACAGCTCTCCATTCTGAACATCTGGAAGGTCCTTCCTTATGTCTTCTTCTACTCTTTCATGCTGCAGTTTTCCTCTGTCACCCTCACTGGTCGGGAAGCAGTTGCCTCTGGCACCTTGATAAACTCTATAAAGAGTCCGAATTCTTGACAAAAGTTGGGGCTGAACAGAGCCCAGAGATTGCGGTGTCCTATAACCGGGGCTGGGCCTGAGGCTCATAGAGCCAGCTGCTAGATCCAGGGGAGGCACTTCCTTGTTCCTTGCCGGGTAACCCTGGGCAAGTCTCTTCCCTCTCTGGCCCTCAGACTCCCCTTCAGGGAGGTGAATGCATTGGACCACGCCTGAGCCCCTGGTGGCCTCTCTGTCTTCAACA
Organism: Saimiri boliviensis; assembly: GCF_048565385.1. Taxonomy (NCBI): domain Eukaryota; kingdom Metazoa; phylum Chordata; class Mammalia; order Primates; family Cebidae; genus Saimiri; species Saimiri boliviensis. Next base: position 23,223,669 of record NC_133459.1, read on the forward strand.
TTCCAGAATTTCACGCTAATCTACAACCAGTCTGCTCATTTCCCCATCTCACAGCTGGGGAAACTGAGGCCCAGGAAAGCTCAGAGACTTGCCCAAGTTCACAGAGGGGCTTATTGGCAACTGGACTTTGACTCGGAGGCTCCTGTCTGCAGGCCCAGCTGCCTCTGCACAAACCTTCCCAGCCTCAGCATCGGCTCAGCCTGCCCTTGTCCCACCCCCTCTAGCCCACTTTGACCTTTCAGGCAGCCTGAGTGTCCAGGTCTGGAAATCACAGCTAAGGATCCTCGGCAGGCAATAAAGATCCTCTTCTACGGTTTGAATGTCTCCCAAAAGTCATATGTTAAAATTTCAGCCCCATGATCATGGTATTAAGAGGTGGATGCAGGGCTTTTGGGAAGTGATTAAGTGGTGAAGCCTCTGCCCTCGTGAATGGATTGGGTCTTCTTTGCCCTCTGACTTCAGGACACAGCGTTCCGTGTCCTCCGGAGGATACAGCCAGAAGACGCCATCTTGGAAGCAGGGAGTCCAGGACCTCACCAGATGTCGAACCTGCCAGAGTCATGGTTTTGGACTTTCCAGTCTCCAGAACTGTGAGTAAGAAGTTTCCATTTCTCTCATTCTATTTATAAATTACCCAGTCTCAGGTATTTTGTTACAGCAACGCAGAATGAACCAAGACACTCTCTTCAGAGAAAAGTGGGCCTGGGATGGCAGCGGCTCCTTTTTCCCCTGTGGCATTTAGGCTGTGTTAGCATTTCCGTAACAAAGGCCACTTTTCCGGGGGTTATAATTTAGCTAGAAAATGAGGAGGAAAGGCCAGACTCTAGGATCTGAGGGGCATGGGGAGTAGGAGACTAGGATGGGAAATTCTCCACTGGACCCTGGGCACACAGGGCACACAGGGCACACACACACACACACATCTGCACCCTACATGGGCGCACTCACACGGCACCCAGGCTCATGGGCACAGTCTCTCTCACACACTCACTGGCAGCTCACACCCACCCGCATGGACAAGCCCTCATGGAAAACGTGTCCAGGCTGGGAGGACAAGTGCATGTGTGTGCAAAGCTGCTCCTAGGAGATGTCTCCATCCGCATCAACAGGCATGGACCTATTGGTGTAGATGCACAGACAGGCCCCATATAGAATGGTGTGGACACAGATGATGGTGTGGAAACCCACGTGACAGTTGTCTAAACAACAGACCATTGTGTGGACAGAGCTATATGCAGAGGCAGGCACTGAATCAGGGCTCAGAGCTTTGGATTTGTTCTACGGGTCAGCTCTGGGAGGAGTTGAACCCTGGCTGTGGAAGTTTCTGCTTCTTCTCCATTCAGAGACATAGACTTTCTGGGTGGTTCTCCCCCCTGGGGCTGCCAAACCACTCCTCAGCATCTGAGTGTAACCCACCCCCTCATTGCTCCATGGGGACAAGGAGAGCCCGTCCTCCTAGCCTGGAGAAAGGCAGTGGGAGGGAAGTGAGGGAAGGTTGCAGCTAGAGTGCCCCACGTGACGTGGGTGGAAGGGTAGGGCACTAGCCTACAGGCCCAGAGACCTCAGCTTGGGTTTAGGTTGAGATGCCCTAGGCCAACATATGGCCTCTCTGGGCTTCATCCTGAGCCCCATCTGTGAGGGCCATGTGACATCCCCAGGTACCTCAGCGTGGGGAAGGGTATTGAAACCATGTCACATGACGAACTGTTGAAGCAACTGGAGACTTGGTCCTGGAAGAAGCAGGCTTGTGGGGGCAAGAGCTCCTCTGTCAGATCTATGAAGAGCTCCCAGGTGCCAGGGACCACATGGATGCTGGGGGCTCCATACCAGGAAAAGAAGTCATGAGAGCTGACTAGGCATAGAGACATATCCCCTCAGAGGTAGAGAGCTCTCCATTATGGGAGGTATTCAAGTTGAGACCAGGATATTGTGGAAGGAGTTCAAGTGTTAGGTGGTGCAGAGACTGGACCAGATGCTAGTGTCTAGAACGCTCAGCTCATCGCAAGCACGTGTTGAATAAATGGGAGAGTGACTGTGGAGCTCCATTTCTGAACAGTCATCTGTGATTCAGAGCAGACCAGCTCTGGCGTCCCACCTTGCCATCTGCGTGACCTTGCCCCTCTCCAAACCTCAGTTTCCTCATCTGTGAAATGGGGAGAACAAATTATTTCCCAGAGCTCTAGTAAGTCACATCCCCTATTGTTGGCCTTTCAGGTTGTCCCAGAATTTCTGCTCTTACAGAATGATAATGAAGGCAAAAAGCAGACAGACAGGTAAGAGAATGGTTAACACGAAAATCATAGCTAGGCATGGTAACTTGCATTGGTAATCCCAGCTACTTGGAAGGGTGAGGTGGGAGGATCACTTGGAGCCTGGAGTTCAGGACCAGCCTGGGCAACAAAATGAGGCTCTGTATCTACCAAAAAAAAAAAAAAAAAAAAATCAGGAGAGTGGTCCCCACCACTTGCCACCCATGATGGGGAGGGAGAGGGATGCAGTCGGGGAGGGGACACTGGTGGGAGTTCTAAGGTCCCACTAATGCTTTGTTTTTAAAAGCCAGGCGATGGGTACATAGAAGTCTGCTTTATTATTCTTTTTTAAACAATAGTTATATTTTATACATTCTTCTGTACATGTATTTTACATGTTTAAACATATTTTTAAAGGAAAGCAAAAGATAAAAATTCGAAAAAGTCCTTCTGCCCCAAAGCTCTGAAAAAAATGGACAGTATGCTTAAAACGCACACAGAGTCGTACAAGTTCACACCTTGAGTAAAAGTATCAGAGCTGAGCCTTGAACCTCAGCAGCCTGATCCCAGTCTGTGCTGCCTGGGCTGGCTGTGAGGGGAGCTCAGACTTCATGGAAACAAAAGACAGAGTGGTGGCTCCAGGGTCCACAGCTGACCCCAAGGGACCAAAGGCTGGCAGGGTGGTTGGCTGGGGTTGGAGGATGCTGCTTGGGATTGGAGATCTGCTCCCAAAGTGATGCCAGCCCCACATGATGAGCTGAGTCCCCACCTCCTTATGGGGTCATGGCTGCTGGGGAGGTGCTGAGGCTGGGGGTACAGCCAAATAGAGGCTAGAACTCCCTGCCTGGCAAGTCCAGGGGACAGGCTCAGACACTGGGCACTCTGTCACTTGCTGTTGGCATAAGTTTCCACTGGCAGGAATGTGACTTTTTTTTTTTTTTAACCTGAGTGGGCTTCCAGAAGCCCATTGAACGTCCTGGGGTGGGGGGGCGCTCTCACTGCCTCATCTCTGAGCCTCAGTCCAATCCAGCGTGGCTGGATGATCTGAAGGCCGTTTTAGCTCACGGAGGCCTGGACTTGCCCCTGCCCGCATCCTTGTCCTCAGGGGAAAATGTTCCCAGTCCTGTCCTTAGCAGCTCTGAGCTTAAATGAGCGGAGAGATGAGATGGGAGAGGAAAAGAAGTAAGAAACAGACAGAGGAGGAGGAGGAATTAGATTCAAGCAGTCAATACACACCAGTTGAGCACCTATTATGTGCCTGGGGCTATTTTAGGTGCTGGGGATATAAGCCGTGGAGAAAGCTGTGGAGCTCCCTGGGGCTTTGATTCCAGCAGGGCGGACAGAATACAGACAAGGAGGCAAATAAATAAGCATGTCAATATTGGACAGTGTCTTGGGACACTGAAGAAAACAGATGGGAGTAAAGTGATAGAGAGTGACTGGGTGGGTGGGAGAGAGGAGCTTGTTGCCCGTACTTTAGATGGGGTGGTCAGGGAAGGTCTGTCGGAGCAGATGACACCGTGAGAGGGACCCATGAAGGGAGAAGGGGGCTGGTAGGAGGGCCCACTGCGCGGCGGAACCGGCTTTACCACCTGCCTTCTCCCCACTCCTCTGCACTGCAAGTATCCCGGGTTCCTAAGACTCTTACTCTCTGTTTCTCCCACAGCTGCCCTGAGAGCCAGATGGGGTGAGTCTAAGTAGCCTGACGTGCAGTTGAGGAAACTGAGGCTGGAAGGGGGCAGCATCAAGTGGTGCCCGAATGCCAGGACCTGCCCCGGGCTCCCGCCTCCCAGCCTTCCGCTCCTCGGAGCCTGCCCATCGCGCGGCATGTTCTTCAACCTCCTAAGTCCAGGCAGGCTGCAGCCGCTGTGGAGCCAGCTGTGGGCACCGCTCCTGAGAGGTCACAGGGCTGGAAACGTGGGCAGCTGAGTAGGGTCTAGGAGAGAGCAGCGGCTCAGGGCTGGGTGGGGGTCCGGAGCGGAAGGCGCCCAGCCCTGATTGGAACAAGGTGGCAGCACTGGGAGCTGAGCCGGGCGTCATTGATCTTGCCCGGTGTTCCAGCCACCAGGCGGGGCCAGCGCCGGGCAGACTGCCGGTTTTCCCAGGTGTGGGGACACCCTGGGGGAATGGCTTTTCATGTGGTTGTGGGGTAGGGATGCCACCCAGCACGTGGGGGAGGCCAGGGCTTTGGGGGCACGCTGGCAGTGGGGTGGAGGGGGGTGTCTGGAGACTCAGAATCCCACAGCCAGCAAATGTGAGGCTCCGGGAGACAGGGTCACGGACTTGAGGCTCCGAGCCCCTGAGGATGTGAGAACCTTCTTCGAAGTAGCTCCCACGGATGGCATTCTCAGTGTGCCACGCACGGTTCTGAGAACTCACACAGCTTAACTCTTTTCATCCTCGCTCTGTCCTAAGAGGGAGGTTCTATGATCATCCCCACTTACATATAGGGAAACTGAGGCTCAGCAAGGTTAAGTAGCCTGCCAAATCACACAACGACAAGATTTTTGTTCTAGGAAATAAGAGCCCTGGAGTAGCTGGCCAGTGCTGGGAGGACCCTTGAAAATCTTTGAGGCCAGTCCTCCTCTGTCAGAAAAATAGGTCTGCAGAGGGGATGTGAGGCGCTGAGGTCACAGGAAGATCAGGGGCCGAGGGGAGTCCAGGATCAGGACTCACTCTTCCCCCAGGTCATTGTGGGAGTTCCACTGTTGGCTGAATGTGAGTCAGGCCTCTGAGGGCAGGGTCCTCAGCCAGGACCTAGGCTCCCAGATGTTACCAACCTTAACTGACAGTTTTCTGCTAGCACACGGGAAGTTCTTTTAAATGTCTAACCCGAATCCCTCATGTTGCAGGGAAAGCCTCTTCCTTCTCATCTTGCAATACTTCTGAAAAGAGTTTGGCCTTTTGGTGTTAGGGAAAATCACCAATTCCCTGGTGGTAGGGGAGGCAAGCTGTGCCCCTCAGGCCTAAACATTAGCAACTTAGCCCTTGGGGCCTTATACAGAGTTTCTTACTAACACGTGAGTACTCTTGGAATGAGGGTCAGCTTAGCAAGACAGGGTAGTACTTGTGGGGCAGGGCTTGAGGGGTCGGTGAGGGGCAGGAGAGGGCTGATTCTCCCCTTTCAGCCAGCCTTGATGGGGTTCTACATGACCTGCCGCCCTCCACCTCTCTGACCTCATCTCCTTCCCCGCTGCCCCTCCGTCACCCTGCTCCAGCCACCCTGCCCTCAAATATGCGGATCAGACTCCCACTGCAGGGCCTTTGTGTGTGCCGTTCCCTTTGCCAGGAAAGCCCTTCCCATTTTGTCTGCCTGGCTCAGCTCCCCACCTCATTCAGGTTCCTGCTGCTTCCTCCAAGAGGCCTTCTCTGACCTCCTGTGGTAGACAGAATCATGGCCCCAAAGATGTGCACATCCTAATCCCCAAACCTGTGGATATGTTACCTTATATGGCAAAAGGAACTTTGCAGATATGACGAAGGATAAAGACTTTAAGATGAGGAGATTATCTTGGATTCCCCAGATGGGCCCCATATGATCACAAGGGTCCTTACACTTGGAAGAGGGAATCAGAAAAAGACAATCAGAGGGAGACAGGGCATGGAAACCAAAATATGGGGAACCCAAAAGATTAGGGAACCCAATCTTGATTAGGGAACCCAAAAGATGGTGGTATGGGAAAAATGTGGCCAAAAGCTGTGGGCTTTGAAGGCACAGGAAGGGGCTATGAGCCATGGAAAGCAGGCAGCCTTAAGGAGCTGGACAAGGCAAGGAAACGAATTCTCCACCAGAGCCTCCGGCAATGAACACAGCCCTGCCCTGCCCTTGACTTTAGCCAAGGGAGACTCAGAGAGAATTTATGATGCCCAGGACTGTAAGATGATAAATGCTTGTTTTTTTTTTAAAGACACTAAAAGTGCATTAATTTATGATGGCAGGCATAGGAAACAAATATATCTACCTTCCTTGACTGACAGTTCTTCAGCACATTGATTAGCACCTGATACACAATAACTTATAAATTCTCTCTTTTCTCCCACAGAACGTCAGCTGCAGGAGGGCAAGGATTTTTTTGTTTGCTTGGTGTGACATTTGCAGATAGAGTTGTCAGAGTTAACAAATGGAAATATAAAACACGCAGTTAAATTGAATTTCAGATAAATAATGAACACCTTTTTAGTATAAAGTTGCCCCAAATATTGCAATTATTTGTTGTTTATCTGAAATTAAAATAATTTAGGAGTCTTGTATTTTATCTGGCAAATTCATCCCCAGCACCTAAAACCATTCCTGGGTACATATTAGGATCTCAAAAAATGCCTATTGAATCAGTGAAATAAATAAGCAAATGAATTCACATTAACTTCTAGCTTAAAAACCCTCTTTGGCTTCCAGAATGCCTATAGGGTAAAGTGTAAATCACAGCAAATGATAAAAGCAGATAGTTTCAAAGCCGCTTCGATATGCCAGACCCAGGCTGAGTGCTTTACACTTACTAACTCACTCTGTTCTTGCAATAACCCAATAAGATGGCTAACCCATTTTCCAGATGAGGACACCGAGGCTCAGGAGGCTTAGTAGCTTGCCCAAAGTCACATAACCATTGAACAGCAGAGCCAGGCAACTCCAGGCCTTTGACAGACTTGGCTCATGGAATGTCAGGTGTTATCTCTTCCCACCCATTCCCCTGAACACTGTGGATCCTCTCTGTCTAACAGCCCCCGGTTTCTTTTTAGGGTGTGCGCTTCCCCATTCTCTGACTGCCAAGCTCCTGCCCGTACATCAAAGCCCTGCTCTACTTTTCCCTCTCTGTGAGACCATCTCTAACACTCCCAGAAGGACTTAGCCCCCTCTCTTTCCCCTCCCCACCATGGCCCCTTGTCTGAACACATTGTAAGGACGTGCTGTTGCGTCCTTTACACCCCGTGACTATCACCTCCCTGAGAACAGAGATGGGCCCCTTCCAGCTCTTTGGCATGGGACTTCAAACTGAGTCTGACTCTAGGGGGATTCCCAGAAGCATTTGAGAATGAATGAATGAATGAATGAATGAGTGAATGGCTGAGTGAGTGAATGAATGAATGCTGTTTCCACTCTGGTCCTCAATTTTAAAGTCTGTAAAAGGGGAAGAACAATCCTGAATCCTCCCCCGCAAATTCCTTAAAACAGAACACATTGTTTTCTGATTATAAAAATAATACCCATTCATTAAAGAAAAATTGGAAAATAATAAAATTATGAAGAAGAAAATTAAAACCATCAGTAATCCTGCCACCCAGAACAACGGTTCCCACTCGGTGTTCAGCCTTCTGTTCTTCTTACTGTATGTGTAGATTTCGTTTCTTCTATTCTCCACCCTCCCTCCCTTTGCTCCTTCCTTTCTTTTAGAGTGTTGGGAACATGCAGTATGGGATCCTTTAAACCTGGTTCTGAAGTTCCTCAACGTGTGTGTGTGTTCTCCTGTGTCCTTAAAGCCTCCTCAATGGCGGGGGACAGGTGGCTGCTGGGCAGGGCTGGTAGGGGTGGGGTGTGGAAAGCCCATTCCCCCACGCCTGGTAGAGCACCTTAGCTCCCTTGTGATAGGCTGTTTAGGGGGTGTCTGGATTTCTGTCAGGGAACACCCTGCACGGAGATCTTAGCTGCATCGCTAGTTCCTTACTTAGGACAGTTTCTAGACTGGGCTTGCTGAGCCCCGGACCGACACTGAGGGGCTCTGGACCCTGCCCCGCATTCTCCCCACAGCAGCTCTCCAGCCCCACTCTCGCCGGCAGCCTGGACTTCTCAGCTTGGCAGCAAGCCAGGGGACATGATTCCAGCTCCTCCAGAGAAAAGCCCTGTCTACACCCAAGGCCTCACTGATTCCATCCAACGCTGAAAATACCCATTTACTCAGCCTTTTCTCCACATTATGGTCTAAAGCTCAGATGCTTAGTTCCAACCAAAACAGCCACAGAGGTCACTGCGGTCTGAGGGTGCTCCGGACCTCAGGCCTGTGTAGACATCGTACTTGTTAATAACCCACGGAGCTCACCACGTGCCAGACTCTCTGCGTCTCTGTGTGTCCTCATGGTCACCCCAAAGCTAGGGATGGCTGTGCCCCATCTTACAGATGAGAACACTGAAGGTGTTCCGATGCTGCTCCAGAGAGCTAAGGGCCCTGGGCCTTGTCACCTGGGGGTGCAAAGACACTGCCCACTATACCCCCTGCCTGCTACCCAATGGGACACAGTCCCAGCACTACCCAGAAGCAAGGACAAGCTTTGGGTTAGAAGCTGGGCAGACAGGTCCTGTCCCTGTTTTGGCTCCATATGTGCCCTGGGAGGCCACCGCAGCTCACCCTCTCGTCTGTGAAATGGGAGAGCAGAGATTTGGAGACAGCCGCCTAGGCCTGCGGTGGCCCTGAGCAGAGTGGGTACAGATACGCAGTGCTGAGTCAAAGGGAGACAGAACCCTGCCAGATGGGCCAGCTCACCGCAGGCAGCCAAGCCTGGTCTTTGGGGGTTGGAGTGGGCAGGTCTGTCTCAGGCTGGGCTGGGAAAGACCTGTCAGCCCCAGATGGAGGCTGGCCCGCCCCGCCCCAGTAGGTGGAAGGCTGGTTTTTAACTGACCCCACAGGAAGAAGAGGACAGAAATGATGCAGGGGGTTAACCTAGGCCCCTGGGGACACTCCCTGCCTGCATCTTCCTTTCCCCACAACCTGGAGAGCTGTGCAGACTTCACCTGGAGCTCCCTGAAGCTTCCGGAGCTCCCCATAGATCACAGCCGGAGCTGGAAGAGCCTGAGTAGCCTCTGTCTGACAGGCGAGGGACCCAGAGCCCAGAGAAGCTTGACCAGGACTGGCTTCCTCTGCCCTCTCTGCTGTGTGCTTCCACCGGGTGAGGCTGCCTCCTCCACATATACCTTTCTTCCTGGGGTGACCTGGGGAGGCCCCACCCTCTCCCTGCCTCAGTTTCCCCATTTATCAGACAATGAGACCCTTCCAGACATCACTGAGGCTTCTTCCAGCTGGGAAACCTCCTTCTAAGCTGGGGCCCTGACTCTGTCACATGCGTCCTGGGTTCTTGGAGGCCTCAGCCCTCCGGGAGCATCAGCCCAGTGAACAGGAGCACATGGCAGTTGTCTGGGCACCCCCAGGAAGAGGAAGGATTTCCTGGCCAGAGATGAGAAGACCAGCATGAGTAGAGGCAAAGCAGCCTTCCCCTGCAGCCTCCCTCAGACCATGCCACCAGGTGGCCCTTGGCGCCCCCAGAAGTAGTTCCTGAAAAGTCTGTGTCTGTGGCAGCTGGTGCGGCCTCTGAAGTATGTTATGCTTGTGTGAGGGCAGCGTGTGTTCACATGCACATGGTTGGGGTGGGCACACAGGCCGGGAGGCCTGACTTGGAGGCAGGGTCAGACTTTGGTTGCTGAGTTGGGACAGCTTGTGATAGAGGCCCGTACACTTGCAGGTCTTACTGGAAACCGTCAGCTGGTGGAGGTCTAACCTGAAGGTGGGCACGTGCAGGGGAGGGGTGCATGGGAGCAAGACAGGTGCATGGGAGAGAAGGGGTCACGAAGGGCAGCAGTGCCTGGGGGGTGGGTGCGGGGCGGGTGTGCTCGTCGGGGAGGGGCATATCCAGGGTGAGGGCACGCGTGGGGAGGCCACGGGGCCCAAATGCTGACAGGGCCTCCGGGGAGCTGGGAACCCAGTGAATGCTCGAGGGGAGCCAACTCCGCCTGACCTCCTCTTATTATAGTCTATTTAAACAATACTGTCAATTAATAACATTAATTGACTCCACCACCTGCCCCCTGCCCCCTGCCCCTGTGATACAAATAATATCAGCACAATGAAAAATCTTGGGAAACACAGAAAACACATTGGAAAAAAGTTAAAGCCCGAAGTCTTATAACCACAGTGAACACCGTGAGTGTGTTTGAGGGGCTGGGGCCTGCAGGTCTTCTCGATATAATCCATTCATTCCCACAGACTGCAGCATTTCCCACGGGCAGCTGCGGAGCCGAGCTCGTCAGGTTCGTCTCAGTGAATTCTCTAGCAGCCCGAGAAGGAGGTACTGTTATTCTCCCCATTGTACGGATGGAGAAACAGCAAAAAGGAGGTTAAATATCCCCCCGGAGAGTAAGCAGCAGAGCCAAGATTTGAATCCGAGTCTGTCTCAATGGAAAACGCAAATCGTGCCCAGCGTCCAGGGCTGCACTCCAGCCGTGCTCCCCGGCGCGCGCCCCGCAGAGCACTCATTTCTTCATTCCTCCGGGAGCGTTTACGGAGCACCTCCTGTGACTCAGACCCTGCTGGGCACCCGCACCCGAGGACTCGGCGGATGTGAACGAGACAGAGAGGGGCCCCAATCTCACTCCCAAATAGCCACAACCTGAGTCCCAATCTTTTTTTTTTTTTTTTTTTTTTTTTTTGAGACGGAGTTTCGCTCTTGTTACCCAGGCTGGAGTGCAATGGCGCGATCTTGGCTCACCGCAACCTCCGCCTCCTGGGTTCAGGCAATTCTCCTGCCTCAGCCTCCTGAGTAGCTGGAATCACAGGCACGTGCCACCATGCCCAGCTAATTTTTTGTATTTTTAGTAGAGACGGGATTTCACCATGTTGACCGGGATGGTCTCGATCTCTTGACCTCGTGATCCACCCGCCTCGGCCTCCCAAAGTGCTGGGATTACAGGCTTGAGCCACCGCGCCCGGCCTGAGTCCTAATCTTGACCACAGCTTAATTCCTAGTCCAAGTTGTCACCGACCTCCACGGGCCCTCATCACGGACTGAACTGTGACCCGGCCTCCTGCCATCCGCAGTGGCCTCTGGGAGCTTTTCATTCCCCATGATGTGTGTGAAAGCCAAGACCAGGAGCCCGCCTCACCCGGTCCATCATCCACGCGGCCAGCGCCAGGGAGGCGGGCAGGAGCCCGCCCACCACCTCCAGCCTGCTGCTCTGGGCCAGGCCTCTCCGGAGCAGGAGTTTGGCTTGACCCTTGGCACCCTGCGAGGCAGAAGGGCGGGCCTCAGCTCAGAGCATGGGGCCACCCCAGGAGGAGTCCGCATAGCTGAGCTCAGGGTACCTGTGGGAGGGGCGTCCACGACCTGGGGTCCTCACACTGCAGCCTCCTCTTTTTGCCTGGGCCCCAGAATCCCAGGAGACCCCAGGAACCATTGCTCCCTCCTCTCACTGGCAGAAACTCAGCAGGGCGGGCCTCCTCTGTGCTCCCCGCCGGCCTGCACTGTATTTCTGGAGGCCTTGCTTGTCTCCCCAGTCCTCAGGCAGGGCCAACCACCTGCTTTATAGGACCCAGTGAGAAAAGAAAATACAGAACCCCTTTTCAAAGTGCAGGGGGAAAAAAGCTTTTCCTTTCTTCTTTGGACTGTGCTGCAGGGACCTGGGCCGGCCATGGAATTCTGGCCTGGCTCCCTGGGGTGCTCTCTGAGCTCAGCTTTGACCCAGTCCCCCGCCTTTCTGTGCCTCAGTTTCTCTAACTATGCACTGGGCAAGGAGAGAACCACTACACCTCAAGTACCTTCTGCCTGGGCCGTGCACTGGGTTTTATGAATTTCCCCTCTCTTGTTCCACAAATGATTATTGGCCCATTTCTCAGATGAGGAAACTGAAGCCCAGTGGAGGCAATGACTCACCGGTAAGTTAGTGGTGAAACTGGTTCTGCCTGGCTTCCCCTCACCCCTTAAGTTGCCCCAGCCTGTCTGGGGGTAAGTGGAGGACGTGGGAAGCAAGCTTGTCGGAGCGCCACCAACTCTTCCCAGGAAGGGGACCGAGAGGAGACCAAGGATGCTCCTTGACCTGAGGAAATGTCCCTTAGCTCATAGCTCCTGTGCTTTGACGAGCCACACAGGCTCCGGATGCAGGTGCCTTAATCTCACCTGAGCAGGTGCCTTAAGCTCTCTGGGCTTCAGTTTTTTCATCTATAAAATGGGCCTCATAATAGCTTTTGTCTTACAGGGTTGTGAGGATTAGCCTGGGAGGCAGAGATTGGAGTGAGCCAAGATGATGCTGTTGCACTCCAGCCTGGATGACAGAGCCAGACTCTGGTTTAAATACATATATAAACAAAACGAGCAAAGATATGTGCCATAGACAGTGCCTGGCCTAGAGTTAAGAGCTATGTAAATGTTTGCTGCTAATAGAACTATTTAAGAGTTGAGTCATCCTAATTTATATTTTCTAGACAGTCAATTATGAATTTATTAACTTCAACATCGTACTTTTCCTTTTTACATTTAGGATCCAGTCAATTTTCCTGTGAAGTCTCAGGTCAATTTTCTGGGTCCTTGAAAGGATAATTTCCCCACACCCACAGTGCTTGCAGCCCATGGTAGATTCCATAGCTCTCTCTAGAGCAGCTTTTCCCAAAGCGGACTTTGTGCACACCAGCCCCTTCCAGATGCATAATAATCTCACCCCAAGAGATAACTCAGTAAACAGCTGAGCATACACTATTTTAGATCTGCATGGCCCAACAAGGTAGCCATTAGCATATCAAAGGCTCTGAAAAGTCCTGCAGCAAAACACCATTGAACATTGTTTGAAACAACCAATCCCAATCATGTTTGACCACAGAGTTCCATTATTTCTGTTCAACACCTGATAACATCTAAACGCTTGCTGGGAGATGCCACCCTGATTTCCTGCTTTCTAGGAAACAGGGAGGGGAGCCAGAGCTGTGAGGAACACCGTCTCGCAGAAATGAATCGTTCCCCCCCTACAGAAATCATCTTCAGTAATCCGCACCCATTGCGAGGCCGGACCTCGTGTTCTCACCTCCTTTGTCTGATTCAATCCCCACAGCTGCCTGGAGAGGTCACTAGCATCAATATCCCCATCCTACAGATGAGGAAATTGACCGTTCACAAAGGTTAAGTGGCCACACAGCCAGTAAGTGGCAGATCCAGTAGACAAACCCACAGCTTCTGATTCTAAACCCCACATACGTTCTCATGTACGTTGATCGGAAAAAATAAAAATAGATCCTCTTGTGCCAGGATCAATTTCCCCCCATCAGAGGCTTTTAAAAATCTAAAGTATTTTTCCCCCATAGCATTGAATGCATTAAAACCTTAACATTTTCAGTAGCATTCTTCTGATTACTATAGCAATACATGCTTGTTATGTCTAAAACTTTTCAAATATTTTGAGTTGAAAAATAAAAACCTGCATAATCTCACCCCAAGAGATAACTCAGTCAACAGTTCAGTATACACTATTTTAGTTAGATCTGTGTAGCCCTACAAAGTAGCTTATTTAAATGAAAATATTTATAATGAAGTAAGATAAAAAATTCAGTTCCTGAGTTGCAGTAGCCACATTTCAAGTGCTCAGGATTCATGTGCAGCTGGTGGCTGCCATGCTGGACAGCACCGACATGGGACATTACCATCATCACAGAAAATCCTCTGGGATAGTGCTGTTCTAGATTCTTCCTAGACATATCCTGACACCTATACAGGTTCATTATCCCTAGTTCAAAAATCTGAAATCTGAAGTGCTCCAAAATGCAAAACTTTTTTTAGGGCCAACATAGCACTCAAAGGAAATGCTCATTGGAGAATTTTGGATTTTGGATTGAAGGATAATGCAACCCTTGCAAAATCTGACAAAATCAGAAATCCTAAATTCAGATGCTTTTGGCCCCAACCATCTTGGGTAAGGGATGTTCAAGCTGTGATGACTGTTGATGTTGCTAATGTGGTTTTTTTTTTTTTTTTTTTTTTTTTTTTTTTGAGACTGGATCTCTCTCTGTCACCCAGGCTAGAGTGCAGTGGCACCATCGTAGTGGCATACTGGAGCCTTGACTTCTTGAGCTCAAGTGATCCTCTTGCCTCAGCCTCCTGAATTGTTGGGATTACAGGGGAGCCACCACACCCAGCCTCTTTGTATCCTTGCTGAGGCTCTCAGACACATCTGCACGGCCTTGCACATGGAGGAAAGAGACCCGCAGAGGCAAAAACAAGACATGGGGTAAAAATAGACTGGAAGGAAACACACCAAATGATAGCGGTTTCTTCTGGGTGTTGAGATTACCGAGTTTATTTTTAAATTTCTTAGATCCTTCAGGTGTTCTACAACAAAAAATGCAGACAGGGTGGGGACGTCGGTTGGATTCATGTTTTCCCTGATGTTCTCACTGGTTCTAAAATCTTCCAGGCACGCTGTCACCTAAGGCTTCACTCATAATGATTATTTTAAAACTGTGGACTCGAGAAGAATGGAAGCCGCACAAATGTAAGGCAGGCAGGCCAGGCAGGAAGAGGTTTATTTTCAAGGCCTGTGCGGGTGCACAGGGTCCCTCGCTTAGAAGGGCCTCATGCTTGGTTTTGTGTTCGGTGGTCGCCGTCTCGAAATTCTTACTGATTTTTGAACAAGGGATCCTGTATTTTCATTTTGCACTGTGGCCTGAAAATCGTGCCACTGTCCCTAGCCCTGGGATTCTCCCCAGGCCAGGTTTCCCTTCGACTGCTCTGAGCCTTCGCCCTTGTCCTCGTCCGACCACAGACGTGGCCGTCCACAGAGCCCTCTACGTGCCTGAGAGCTAGTGCGCTTCGGCTGCTCAGATGTGTGTCTAGAGACTGACAAAAAATAGGGCTCGCGAGTGGGTGCGGGAGGCCCCTGCGGTCTCCGTTCACACACGTACCTACCCTCAAGGCCACGTCTACACTGGCCTACTTCAGAGAGCCACCCTGTGCTTCATGGGATGCTTGGCTGTACATCACGGCCCAGCTCGGATCAGTCCTGGACCCCCATGTCCTGAAGCCGTGGCCAACCCCAGGCCTGGCCCACCTTCCTCCCGTTTCCTCCCCCTCAAGCCCGCCCCAGTCTCCAGGTCATCTTTTCATGTGGTCCTTCTGCCACACCTTCCCCATGCTGTTCACTCTGCTCGCACCAGCAAGGTTCCTTCCTTCCCACATCTGCCCTTTCTAGACTCATCTCGGGTTCCACCCTTTCTAGGAAGCCTTCAGGAAGTATTTGAGAAGGGCCTGAAGATGCGGTGGTTGCATAGCGGAGGATATGAATCACCTTGCCTAGATGTATTAGGGAGGGCTCCATGGAGGTGGTGTCCTCAGGCCAAAAGGAAGAGAAGACACCATCCAGGCAGAAGGGAGAGTTTGATGGGCTGGTTTGATGTCAGACAGACTCAAGGATGACTCAAGGTCCTCTTTCCTCTTCTTGGACATTAGCTGCCACAAGTCCCACCAACTGTCTGAGTCTGCTTTCATCTCCACAATGGAGGTGGTAATGCCCAGCACACGGAGTTGTGATGAGGATTTAATGGGGAATCCGGAGCATTTATAGAAGTCCCAGGGGGCTGAGATTCTACATAGGTAGGAAGGACCTAAGCCAGAGTGGTGTGGGCGGCCAGAGGAGAGACCCTACCTTCGTAAGGCTGGGTGGGCTGAGGTCTGGGCTGAGTCTCAGGGCCCTGGAGCTTAGAACAGCGTCTGCGACTCCCTGGCTGTGGGGCTGGGGCGAGGGCTGCCTCCTTTCTGAGTGTCGGCTTCCCCGTCTGTAAGTGGAAAGCTGACACTGACAAACACGGGGGGCGGGGCGGGGGACGGTGGTTCCTGAGGTGGTTTCTCTCCACACATCACTGGAATGTCGACCACCCCAGGGAGCAGGCATCTTTGCCCATTGTGTTCACTTCTGCATCCACAGTGCCCAGAACAGTGCTTGCATGCAGTAGATGCTCAATAAATGTTCACTGAAAGAATCGGCAGCAACCAATGCGCCCACCTCCCATCCTAAGTCCACTGGGGACCTAGACCCACCTCTCCAGGGAAACTGCAGATTGGGACCACACCTCAGGTCACAAGCATTTCCTGAGCACCTACTGTACACATGACTCTACCCAGCCCAGGGCAGACCCTTGCTCCACAGCCCGACAAGGCAGAGCCAAGTAGCAAGTGACAGACACAGTGATTTGGGAAGAAGAACAGAGAGCAGGGTGGCCAGCAGGGCCTTGGCTGGGTGGGAGCAGGCAGGTCCCAGGCTGGAGCCCGGGCTGACAGCAGCCCCAGCTTGTCTGCTCCTGGGAGGGTGGGGCCGCCTCTTCCTCTTTCTTTCTTTGAAAAAAAAAAAAAAACTTGTTTTCCCTTAAATTTACAAGAAATATATATTCAGTATGAAAAGTTTGGAAAATAAACAATCATCAAAAGAATGTAAGATAAAGGTGACCTGCCGTAATGGCACACCACACAGCATTAACTACTGCTGACATTTCAGTGTCTCCTTCTAGTCTTTTTTCCAAGGTGGCCTTGCTCTCAGAGGTGGCTTCCTCCCGCCCTGGGAAGGGATATAGCCGCTCTGCAGGAGACGCGGGGGCACCAGGCTCTCTCCGTGGGCTCCTTGTCACTTCTGACTTGGATGTCTTTTCTCCACCCATCCTGGACCTGGCACCTCTTCCCGAGACACGGGGATGTGAAGATTTGGGGGAGGCAGATCAGGTCTCACGTCCTGTCCCCACTCACCCCACAGAGATGGGGTGGGACAGAGCTCAGCCTTGAGGAGGGAGTACTGGAGGCCAACGTGCTGGTCCTCAGCCCTGGCACCCAGGCAAGTTGGATTTGGGGACAGGGGCCTGACTAAAATGGATCCCTCCTCTCCTCCCCACCCCTTTCCACTCCATCCGCCTTTCCCTTGGCACTCTCCAAGTGTTCCTTCCACCAGATGCCCTCTGCTTTCTCTACTCCAGCCATTTAACTCCTCTCCACAAAGGCCAAGGAATCAGACCGACTGTTGACACTCAGGTGCGCCTCATGGGAAGGGACCTGCGTTAACAAAAGCCCCAGCCCCGCAGGACTGCGTGTACTGGGGATCTCAGTCACCATGTCCCACGATGAAGGATATTTGGCGGGGGTTGACTCTGGTCACCCTTCAAATCATAAGTTACAGGCGTCTACCCTTTCCACCCACGCGTAAGTCTGAACCTTTTGCCAGAAAACACTTTTCCCAGACTCGAAAGAAAACCCCAAAGAGGAACCTAAAACTTCACGCTGCCTGCACCGATTGGACGGAGGGCTCAGGCTCGCGCCAACAAGTGTTTCAAAGAAGAAGCCAGACGGCGAAGGAGGAAGTGGGGCAGAAGCTGGAAACCTCTCAGGGTGACCAATCATCAGCCCATTCATTCATCTATTCATTCATTCATGTATTCTTCCTTTCCTCTCTCCATTCTAGTGAGAAGGGCTGAGCATCACCTGTGAGCCTACCCCTGCTGCCGAGAGCACCCTTTGGACACCTGAGGAGTGAGGAGTGAGGGGCAGCAGTGGCAGGACACCCCCAATGCCTGGAGGGGAGGAAGGGAAGGGCTGGGAAGACTCCCCAAGGGGGCGGCCATGAAGCTGGGCCTTGAGAAGACAGGCCAGGGTTTCTCACCTTCCGCATCCTGCTTAGAGTCAGAGAGAAGGTTTTTGCAGAGGAGGAAGAACATTAGCCAGTAGTGATTTCTGGCATGCAGGGAGGGCTTGACTGTGCCAGGCCCTGTGCTGTGCACATGATATACACTATCTCAGTAAACCCACCCAACAAGCCTTGAGGTGGGTGCTGTTCATTTTCTCCATTTTACGGTGAGAAAACGAAACACAAAGAGGTGAGGCATCTCTCCCAAGGCCACACGGCGAGGAAGTGGCAGAGCCTGGCTGCAGCTGAGGCTTACAGCCGCATTGTACATTGCTTCCTCTCCAAAGAGTGCCTTCGTTTATCCCTGGGAGCCACTGACAAGGGGTCTGACGGTCCCTCTAGTCTTGTGCCCGCTCGGCCCTCTCTGCCCCTGAGAAAACCAGGGCATGGCACTGGAGAAGGAGCAGGAGGATGCGCTGTGGAAACATCTGCTGAGTGGCAGGGGATCGGGTTGGCGTGGAGGGGCCCAAGCCGATGCAGTGCTCACTGTGCCTCCGGTGCCATTTGCAGGGCTTCAGGGAAGGGCCACAGTCAATCCTCCCAACCACCCTTTGAGATCAGGGTTACTAGCCCATTTTACAGAGGTGGAAACTGAGACCGTAAGAGGTGAATTAACCTGTCGGGTCACCCAGCCACCATGCAGTTTAAACCTGGGTTGTTTTGACTCCTAAACTGTGTGCAAGGTGGATGATTGGCCCCAGAGAGCCAGGGAGAGTCAGTTTTCCTGCTGCTGAATTCAACGTTTCACAAGACTACACGTCTCCTTAGACCTCAGTTTCCTCACCTATGAGATGAGGAGGGGACTCTGTCTCCCAGCTCTGACCTGCTCCTGCACTGATTCACTGTTCTTTGTTCCTGTGGCTTCTCAGGGCAAGACCAGAGTCTCACTCCCAGACCTAGGCCCAAGATTCCCAGCCCCACGGTGTCCGGGGCTCTAGCAGGTGCTATTCCAGGCAGATGACGACAAGGGCCTGGGCTGGCGATCCACTGAGGACTAAAGGCAATCCCTCCTTCCCTCCCTCCCTCCCTCCCTCCCTTCCTCTCTTTACTTCCACCAAGTAAGGTAGGGAACTACTCGCTATGTCTCAGGGCTGGCCCAGGGACCGGAGCTCGGAGGAGTACAAGGGTCCCCAGTGGCTGGAGGTGTCGCAGCAATGACTTCTAGCAGAGGGGTGTTTGGGTTCAGTCTGGAAGATTGGGTGAGATTCCCCAACTACTGGGGATGGGGGCACACTCTGGGTGGCAGATTTGAGGAAGGATCTGAAGAGGAGGTGTCCCCAGGAGATGGCAATAAGAGCTACTGTTGGGGCTTCCCCACTGAACCCAGAGCACAAGCCTCAGTTTCCCCACCTGCGGAGGAGTCCAGACTGGTTCAGTGGCAAGGCTGGGGTCAGAGGCCACTGCTCTCCTCCTGCCTCTCACAGCCCTCTGGAAGGTCAGGTTTTCAGGCCCTACTTCTCAGGGGCATCGGTCCCCCGCCTCCCCCCACCCCCAGGTAACCGAGGGAGTCTTGGCTTTGATGCGGCCACCTCCAGGCCCAGGCGTCAATGGGCCCTCTATATGACCGGTGGGGCTGCTGGGGGCTGCCGGCCGGCCAGAGTGGGTGCGGTAAGGCCTGGACACACAGTCCCGCTGTGTGGGGCTGGCTCATGCCTGCCTAGACCCTGTGGGCAGTGAGGGGCTCCCAGGAATGCTTTGCCGGCCTGGGGGGCACTTTGGACAGGCAGGGTGGTCTGGAGAGACGGGTATGTGCAGGGCAGCCTCAGAAGCCACCGTCAAAGGGACCCAGCAGACGTGGCGCCAGGCAAGAGCCATAGTGGGCACAGAGGGCTGGCGGTCAGTCCGTTCCTCTCCCAGGGATGGCGGGGAGGGGGAGGCCCCATGGACGCATGCACTCAGGGTGACCAGCAGTCCAGGGCTGCCTGGGATGAAGGAGTTTCCTGGGACGTGGGGCTTTCAGTCCTAAAACAGAGAGTCCCCTGTTATTGGAACTTCCTGGACCTTCGGAGAGGACACAGTGATGACCTCTCTGGTCTGGGCAGCCTCCTCCCTGTCCGGTGACCTCTGAGTCAGACCATCTTGGCCAGAACTGCCCAGGGCCATTTTGTTCACCCCCTGCCTCCACGCAGGCCCGCCTCATACCCAGGAGTCCTTTCCACTTCTCCCAGGCATCTTCAGGGGAGGAGCTGCAGGCAACTCCACCCACTGCTGGGGGACCCTGGCCAGACCCACACCACGCTCCCAGCCCTCCCCGGGCCCCCAGACCAGCTCATTCTTTCCTGCCTCCACGCTTTTGCCCAGGACGTTCCTTCTGCCTGGAGCATCCCTTCCCTGTCTTGGTTACCTCTTCACCCTGAGCGACCCAGCTTCCGACTCCCTCCTCCAGAGGACTTGTCCTGTCTTCCCCAAGGCTGGGCCAGCACCCCTCTTTGACCTCACAGCCCTGGTTCTTCTCCCATACAACCTTTATCGCACGCAGTGCGATTTTCTGTTGACCCATCTTTTTCTCCACCAGACGTGAGCCCTTAGGACGGAGATTCTGACCCAGTCTCCCTGAGCTCCCAGCCCAAGGCCAGGCTCACGGTGTTCAACAAATGGAAAATACGTATTGAGCAACTACTCTGTGCCGGCATCATGCACTTTTGATTCTCTCTGTAGCCCTGTGAGATTGGTTCATCTCCTGCAGATGAGGAAACCAGCAACAGAGAAGAGAAGTCACTCATGCAGGTGACAGCAGAGGGCAGAGTCAGGACCTGAACCTGGAGAGCCTGACTCTGAAGCCGGAGCCGGAATCTCAATACTCTACACCTGGATAAGCTTTTGGGAAATGACTGAATAAACGTACGAAAGCCTTTGCCTCCCAGGGCCCCCTTAAAGCCTATATGTGGCAGTTTGGGCTCATTTCCTTGGCTTCCCTCCCTGGAGGGGCACCCACCTCCGGTGTCCAGGGTGAGCGTTTGCCTGTGGGGGTGTGAGTGAGGGTTCAGCAAAGGTGAACCGTGGGGAGGGGACGCCCTCCTGGGGCAAATTCAGAATGAAGGTGCTCGGCCCCAGCAGAGCTGTGCGTGGGCACTCAGGAGTCCTCAGGGCCATTGCCCGTTAATTGTCAGATGGGGAAACTTAGGCCCAGAGAGAGGAAGGGACTTGTCCCTAGTCACACAGAATGTCTAGATCACAGCCGTTAGGTCTCAGCTTCCCCATCTGTCACACAGGGGGAATAAATCCCCCTTGTTCTGTCTGGGGATAGACCCCAGGGTGCCCTCGTGCCCTCTCCCACCTTCCATTCCAGCTTCTGGAATGCCACCGTCCCTGTGAGCCAGCCTTGGGGGTAAGCGTCGCCCTCTTCTCACCTTCTGCCCACCCCTCTACTGCAGGATGGGAGCCAAATGCCTCTCCACACTCTTCCCAGACCCCTTCTCTCCGCGGTGAACTGAGGGGAGTTTCTGATCCCTTGGCTCAAAATGAATACCCCTACTCTTTTAAGCCAGAGAAACCAAGAGGAGAGGGCTCGTTGGGAGCTGTGGGGATGTCCCGCTCAAGCAGTCGGACTCTCCAGGGGTCCCGACTCTGCCTTGCTGCCTCCAAGGCCCCTGCGCAGGCCATGGCACCGGCGGAGTACAAGTGCCCGAAGGCAGGGGCGTGGATGGCACGCTTCATTCTCAGCCTGTCTTTGTCAGTGAAGACAAAAGGGAAGTCATCTCCCGCTGGTCTATGGGGACACGGGGGTAGTAGACGCTCCGTGATAATTCTAGGGACAACCCTGAGGAGTCAGGTGGGGGAGACAGAGAAGCCCACGTAGGAGGCACCAAATCCAGCTCTTGCATGCCCTTTTACTGATGAGAGAACAGGGACCCAGAGATGTCAGGTGACTCAGACACAGTCCCACAGCGCAGGGATGGCAGAGCCAGGTGGGAGACTGGGCTTTCCCGGCAACAGTCCTCAAGCCTGCCCGAGAGACCCATCAGAATCACTTTGGGAAACTTGCCAGACCACACCTGCCCAGGCCCCAACCCTGGACAGTCTGATTCCACAGTCTGAGGTCGGAAGTGGGAATCTGGTGTTTGAAACTCTCCAGGGGTGGCGATCTCAGAAAACCTGCTGGCTCCATCACACGTTGCTCAGGGACCGAGGTGGGATGGCACTTGGAGGGCACAGGTAGGAGGAAGAGGAGGCAGTGGAGGGCAAAGGGAGACCCTTCCCCTTCTGTTAAAAGCCTACAGATGAGAGAACGGCCCGAATAAGATTCTGAGGACACTAGACCTGGATGGACCTGGAGATTTTGCCTTGCATATAATGCGGGGGGGTTTGTGACGTCGGGCTGGAGATGCCGGTGTCTTTCCTTCCTCCAGCCTCTAGCTGAAATTTAGCATCATGTTCCGTTGCGGTTTTCCACCAGTGGAAATCACAGGTGTTCTCGGTCTCACAGGGATGTCAGGGATTACCTCAAATATCATTCATGCTCATCGTGACTGCATGGCCCGCCATGGGGGTCTTGTCACTCAGTGAGTTCTTGAAG